>NC_092674.1:13072708-13686250 GCF_964355755.1 Antedon mediterranea
CACAGGTTGGGATAAGAATACGTGGTCCGCTAGGTTTAGCACCTGAACTGTCTGGTAAAGCTAGGACAGCATATGCATCCTTAACCGTAAAAGAATGTGTAGATTATGATACCTTAAAGAAGGCAATCTTAGAAAAGTATGATGTGTCCGCAGAGACCTACAGATTTAAATTTAGAAATTCAAACAGAGTTAAAGATATGTCCATCAGGGAATGGCTGAATGAGCTCTCCCATTATTTAAAATGTTGGATGAAATGGGCTAATGTAAAAGAAGATGATGCTGCAGGCATTATTGAAATGATTATAATGGAACAGGCACTTGATAAAATGCCTGAAGATCTGAGGTTTATCTTAGAGATAAACAAGTAAATAAGAGCGATGATATGGCTATGATAGCCGATGATTATATAGCTAATAGAGGTGGCCGTGGCTACTGGAATGCCGTAAATTCTGAAAATAAGCCTACGTATTATAAGGGCCAAGAAAATAGTAAACCTAAGAATAGTACGACTCAGAATAACCCTGGAGCTAGGCAGCAAGGATACAATAGGTATCGCGGAAGGGGAGGCAAATTCCATAACTATGAATGGAATGGATTAATGGCCTATGCTTTAATTGTAAGGAGAAGGGACATAAAATAGGGGATTGTCCTAAGATGGTAGCAAAAGGAAAGACTAGTGACACTAAGAAGGGCCCGAATGTGAAAGATGGCTTAAGATGTGAAGGACTAAAATCAGATAGACCCCAAGTAGTTATAGATAGTGTAGAAAATAAAATGGAGAAATGTACAATACCAGGAAAATTAGAAGGACAGGATATAACTATGCTAAGAGACTCGGGATGTACCCAGTCAGCTTATAAGGAAAGTCTAGTGCCTAACAAATGTTACTTGCCAGGAAAATGGGTTACGGAGGCGATATTACCGTCCCCTTAGCTGAGGTAGCTATAGAAAGTAAGATAGTGACAGGAAAAGTGATTGTAGCCGTAATCGAAGGATTACAGAGGGACATGTTATTGGGTCATGATTTGGACCAGAATTGTGGGGAAACAATGGCTAAAGAAATGTTCGTCCTAACTAGGGAGCAAGCCAGAATAGAAAATGATGTTAGAATACAAGACGAAATGATATTGTTAGGGAAAGATAGTAACTTTAAGCCGATAGAAGAGCCGCCTAAAGAAACTAATGTACAATTGTTGAAAACAACAAATGAAATGAATGACAACAAAGTAAATAAAACTAAGTGTTTAGATGATATGAATGGAACAGAAATGAATAATTTGTTTGACGAAAATGAGGATAAAGCTAAAGATAAAACAGTCAAACATAAAACTTATGAACAACAGCACAAGCTGAACCTAACTAAACAAGAACTGATCAAATTGCAAACTAAGGATGACTCACTCAAAGGAGTGTTTGACAGGGTAGTCCCTATAGAAGAAATAGGTCAGCATAGGGTATGTTTCTTTATGAGACAAGGTATATTGATGAGAAATTGGAGTAGTATTAAAGATAAGAATAACCAAGTGGAACAGATTGTATTACCCACTCAGTGTAGACAGGGTGTATTACACTTAGGTCATAATGTGCCATTTGCAGGTCACATGGGTGTTGAGAAAACTAAAAGTAGGGTCCTGAACCAATTCTATTGGCCAGGTATATTTAAAGATGTGGTAGTCTATTGTAAAGTCTGTAAGGAATGGCAAAATGTAGATAAGGGTAAAAGTAAAAGGAAACATACTTTGATACCATTACCAATTATAAGTACACCATTTAAACGTATAGCGATAGACATTGTTGGACTCTTATCTAGAACAAGCCGTAATAACAAATATATGCTTACTATAATTGACTATGCTACGAGATATCCGGATGCTATCCCGTTACCCAATGTTAGAGCTGAAACAGTAGCCAGGGCTCTAATAGAAGTCTTTACTAGAGTAGGATTACCCGAAGAGATTGTACATGATCAAGGAACTAATTTCATGTCTTCAATTATGCAATCTATATGTAGTATGTTGGGGATTAATCAATTAAAGACTACAGTGTACCACCCCCAAAGCAATGGGCTTGTTGAAAGATTTCACGGTACATTGAAAAATATGATAAGGACACTTACAGTTAAGCAAAGAAAAAATTGGGATAACTACATACCCCCCTTTCTGTTTGCATACAGAGAAGTTCCTAGTAAAGCGACGGGCCATTCACCTTTTAAATTGCTTTATGGTAGAGAGGTGAGGGGACCCTTGAGTTTACTCAAAAGTAATTGGGTAGAAGATGAAGAAACATCTACTGATGTTATCAAATACATGTTAGACATAAGAGAAAAAATGGAGGTATTAATGAAAGATGCTAATGTAAACAAACTTGAACAACAAGAAATTATGTCCCACAATTATAACAAGAATGCTATTGATAGAGAATTTGTAGAAGGGGACAAAGTGTTGATATTCCTTCCAGTAGGAAATAGTAAGTTAGACAGTAAATGGCAAGCCCCCTTCACTGTTACAAAAAAGGTCAATGATGTAAATTATGAAATATACATAGGAGGTAGAAGAAAAGAAAAACACATTCTACATGTTAATATGTTAAAGAGATGGTATGATAAAGTAGAAATAAGTAAAGATGGTTATTATGTAGTAACAAATGTTCAGTCGATAGAAGAAGTAGACTTAAATGAAACAGTCCATGACAATGAGTTAGATAGTGAAATAGACATAGGATTGTCTTATCATCAATCAAAAACATGGAGAGATGTTAACGTTAGTAGTAATTTAAATGATACACAAACTAAACAATTAACAGAATTGTTAAAGTACCAACAGAATGTATTCTCGGATGTACAAGGTAGAACTCACTTTTAGTGACACATGAAATTAAGACTAATGGTGAAATGCCTATAAGGCATAGGGCATATAGAACGCCCCAAGCATTAAAGGGTAAATTGAAAGAGGAATTAGATAGTATGTTGGCTATGGGTATAATAGAACCTACAGTTAGTGCCTATGCTGCACCTATTATTGCCCTGAAGAAAGGCCAGAATCAAATTAGAATGGTGACAGATTTTAGATCACTAAATAAGACTACACAATTTGACCCTTATGTTATGCCTCGCATAGACGAAATGTTGGATGAGGTATCATCCGCAATATACATAACTACGTTAGATCTAACTAAAGGATTTCACCAGGTGCCTCTGGATCCTAAGACCAAAGACAAATCAGCATTTATTACACAATTTGGACAGTATTGTTACAATGTACTTCCATTTGGTATGCAAAATAGCTCTAGTACTTTCCAAAGATTAATGGATAAGGTATTACAAGGTACTGAGGGATATGCTAAGGCATATATAGATGACATATGTATTTATAGTCAAACTTGGAAAGATCATATTTTTTATTTGAATGATGTATTAGAAAGATTAAGTAGTGCTGGATTGACAGCAAAGCCTTTGAAATGTAAAATTGCCTATGCACAGGTAGAATTTCTGGGGCATAAGATTGGTAATGGAGAAATTAGACCCATGATTGATAAGGTTGAGGCTGTGGAAAAGTTCCCCAGACCTTTGTCTAAGAAACAAGTCCGATCATTTCTCGGATTAACTGGCTATTACAGAAAATTTGTACAGAACTATGCCGATATGGCTAAGCCATTGATTGATTTAACTTTAAAGAGTAAAAGTAATACCATTAAGTGGAATGAACAATGTGAAAATGCCTTTGTAACTTTAAAGAAACGACTTACTGATGATAATGTATTAAAAGCCCCAAATTTTGATAAGATGTTTATAGTGCAAACCGATGCCTCAAATTATGGCATATGTGCAGTGCTGAGCCAAATAGATGGTGAGGGTAATGATTATCCCATTGTGTACTTAAGTAGAAAGTTATCCGTACATGAGCAGAGATATTCTGTGCCAGAAAAAGAGTGCCTCTCTATTGTTTGGGCTATCAATAAACTTAAGTATTATCTGTATGGTTGTGAATTTCAAGTTCATACTGACCACCAGGCATTGAGATGGATGGACTCAATGAAGGGTGCCAATGTTAGACTTATGAGATGGGCTCTGTTTTTACAAGGATATAAATTTAAAGTTATTTACAAGAAAGGATCATTAAATGGAAATGCAGATGGACTAAGCCGTGCATAAATAATATTATAGAGGTGTTATTAGTAGATAGTTTAAAGTAAAATGGTTTTAAATGTTAAATTTTTGGAAAGATTGACACAATCTTTTTCCCAAAAAGGGGAATGTCATATTATTGATGTTGTGATTCTCTGTGTTTAGAGAAGGATGCTTTAGACCAGGTCCGCCTTAATTAGCCAATCAAAATCGCATAAGTTTTGGAGGGAAAATGTTATCCTCCTCTGAAGCCAAAAATTTGCATATCCAGTATAAAAGTGGAATGTAATAGATATTAGGGGAGAAGAGAGAATAAGATCAGAGTAGATAAACGGAAAGATGATAAAGAAAATATTAAGGCTTGACTGGTAGTGGTAGAAAGATGTATTAATCGAATTACAAGGAATAAAAGTTCTAGTTGAGTTAAATATACTTTTTGTATGAGTTATCATTCAGTGACTGTGTACGTCGCGTGGAGTTATATATATACGCCTGAGAAAGCTCGGAACCAACTAAAATAAATTCACTACAATTGGAAATAAGGATTTGATCGAATCGACTTTAGATTTGCAAGTAACAGAGAAGCATTTCTTTTGTCCGTTGTCAGATGGTTATTGAATCTTTGTTGTTGATTTCTCCTAATACTTATTGTAGTGAATATTAAGTTGGTTCCGAGCTTTCTCAGGCGTATATAACTCCACGCGACGTACACTGTCACTGAATGATATCTCATACAAAAAAAGTATATTTTACTCAACTAGAACATTTATTTCTTGTCAATCGATTAATACATCTTTCTACCAGTCAAGCCTTTTTTTCTTTAACATCTATCCGTTTATCTACTTTGATCTTATTTTCTCCTCTCCTTAATCTCTATTATTACATTCTAATCTTATACTGGACATGCAAATTTTAGGCTTCAGAGGAGGATAACATTTTCCCTCCAAAGTTATACGATTTTGATTGGCTAATAATATTAGGCGGACCTAGTCTAAAGCATCCTTAAATAAACACAGGGAATCAGAACATAAATACTGTATTATGAAACACTCAATGTATTTATTTCTTTCATGAATGTTAACAGTTTGTCTTAAATGAAAGTTAAATTGAATTTGAATTGTGTGTTTATTGTATTAACAATTTTCTCTAGTTTTCGTATTAATTTGTTTAAAATAAATCTTATGAGGGTTAGTTTTATAGGAACAATAATACTATTTTAATTTGTTTTGGACATTAGTGCAATTAAAGCGTAATTAATTCAGCAATTGTCATATTCCATTTAGGAATACTACGTCATGTAAATGACTAGAATGTTCTCATGGTTGTATCGCGGCGCTTTTCCACGTATCATTTAATCGCATCCCGTCCTATTACTATTGAAACCGAATTGAAACAACATGATAAAAAGCTTGTATGTTAGTCACAAAATGCCAAGGTACATTAAACTATTTGTTGTATTAATTTAGATACACAAATAAAAATATGAAATCATAAGAAGAAACATTCGGGAATTACATATCGTGATCTTAGAAATTATATTTATGACTAATGTGTCTATTTTAATATTTGAAGTAACCTTTTCTTTATATTATGTCATTTGAACAATTGAATAGAACATGAACTCAGTACTTATGGATTTTAACACACGAAGCCTCTACATTTGCAATCGAACATTTTACCGGCACAAACGAAGAAAATTGAAAAAGTTAACATTTGCTGAAATGTTAGCAAAACAAGCCATGTGTCTTAGAAAAGATAGTATTAAGGGCTTTTATTTTCTGATGTCATCGGTAGACTTTTAACATTCGGCGGTAAAGTTACTTCTGAGTTCGTTATCACTTTGCGATTTCCTTGTTGCAACTACAACTTCGCTTTAGTTACAATAAAACACCTGTACAAAACGCGTGAACATGTACATTTGAACGTGGCATGTACATTTGATATACATTTGAGTCAAGATAATCCATGTTTCTCTCTTTAAACGTCAAAATGAACTAATTTATATTAATTATACTGTATAATACTATGGTTTGGCTATTTAATATTATTGTGACTCAGACTGTTTATAACTTAATGAAGAAATGGCTCATAATGTTTAATATTTATTTTATTATATGCTTTAAGTCGTCCTAGGTAGCATGGATTTGTCTCTGAGAGATCATGTCAAACCAACCTCGCACTGCTTCTTGCTACATCATACGATGCAATTAACAGCAAGAAGCAGTGCGATGTGATTTACACTTATTTCTCTAAGGCTTTTGATTCCGTTTCCCATGATTTGCTTATTTTTAAACTTTCAAAATTTGATTTATCCGGTTCACTTTTAAGTTAGTTTAAACTAACTAACTAACTAACTAATAGACAACAGCGTGTTGTCATTGGGGGAGAGACATCTGATTGGCTCCCTGTGTTATCGGGCGTTCCGCAGGGCTCGATCCTGGGCCCGCTTTTGTTTAATTTATTTATCAACGATCTTCCTTTAAAATTATATCGTATTAATCCATTCTGATCACTCTTAAGACTTGTTGACACCTAATTGTTTACATAGACTATACCCCACTTCAAGTATTATTACATTATAATAATTATTACCTATCCACGTTCTATCACCATATTAAATAATTTGTCATTGTTTAAAGAAAACATTAATCATGATGTTTTTAAAGTGTAATCAGTGCTACTAAGCGCCTTTGATGTTTACATTGGTAGTTAACTACTGCAATACAAATAACTACTTATCAATATAAGTGTATGCAAGTTACTTTTTGGTAACTTAAAATTAATTGTCATAAACAGGTTGTTAAATGATACTGGTATGTACTTTTGTGTCTAATTTATCCAAAACAATATTATTTAAATTATAAACTTTTAATATTAAATCATTGGACAGTTTTGTGTGATATGTGTAATGTACTTTCTAATTTAAAACAAAAAAAAAATAAGTATGAAAGCAAACATAACAACAAACAATGATTACTAGTTTCCCGAATAATTGTTGAATTAAACTAAAATTTGAACTCAACCATCACCGTGATGATATCGGGATATCCACGTTAACGCACATAGTGTAACAAACATCTTGAAATACACTCATACTCTATGACCTGAAAAAATGTATAGTGCTGAATTATGTCTCATGTGTCATACAGTACTAAGTGCGAATAACCAATAAAGTAGTGTTTTTTTTCAATTCATTTAATTTGATATTTTTCTTGATAGTATAATATTCAATTGTTTGGTTTATATCACTGTTATGAGTCCAGGTAAGCACAACTGTGACATCTATTGTCTATAAACGTCTATAAATTTCAAGTCCTTTATTGTCTGACTTCGTTTTGAATGAAGTTATAGGCCTTCAAATTCAAATGTCAAATGAATACTAATATTGGTGTCCTTTCTACATGATCTCAAGCTCTTCCGCTAGTCACCTAATCGACCAAAAATAATGGTATGCATACAGGGAGTCATGTCAGGAATAAACAATGTAAGTCGCTTATTACGAAGATGGACCTATTTCATTATGTAACTGCTGTTGTCACTATCATGTTATTTACGTAAATAATTTGTAATCATGATGTTTTTAAACACATGATGTTTTTAAAGTGTTTTTATAGTGCTGAATTATGTCTATGTGTCATACAGTACTAAGTGCGAATAACCAATAAAGTAGTGTTTTTTTTTTCGTAAAGAAAACAATTCATTTAATTTGATATTTTTCTTGATAGTATAATATTCAATTGTTTGGTTTATATCACTGTTATGAGTCCAGGTAAGCACAACTGTGACATCTATTGTCTATAAACGTCTATAAATTTCAAGTCCTTTATTGTCTGACTTCGTTTTGAATGAAGTTATACAGTAGGCCTTCAAATTCAAATGTCAAATGAATACTAATATTGGTGTCCTTTCTACATGATCTCTAGCTCTTCCGCTAGTCACCTAATCGACCAAAAATAATGGTATGCATACAGAGAGTCATGTCAGGAATAAACAATGTAAGTCGCTTATTACGAAGATGGACCTATTTCATTATGTAACTGCTGTTGTCACTATGATATTATTTACGTACATAATTTGTATAATTAATGTTTATCTATTGTGTAATCAGTTATGTTTTCTGATTGAACTTAACTGATTTTAAATCAATGGGAGCTCATCAGTTATATACATTATAATCATTTCAGATTTGACAAAATAATTAAAACTGATTACTTTCCGATTATCAGAAAGCTTAAATGTGTTAATATTTACATAAACAATGGTACGAAGACGTAAACTTACTGTGAGCTTCTGCATGTAATATATACTATTAAGATGCTAATTATGCCTATTTCAAATAACAGTTCGGAGTAGTTGGATTTTGTTGCTTATGTTCGAAATTGTCTTTTATTTCAAACTCACAAAAACGGGCAATGAAAATTTCGTTATTAAAAACATTATTTAAAGCTTATTCAGTATAGTTAAATTATTCATTTATTTATATGTGTTGTTCTATTTTTTTTCTTTTTACTTGGTTAGATAAAACATGTTAGTGATAAAATGCTAATATTCTAGTTAACATTCTTCATTTAATGATATTCCCACAAATTGCACTGTTTATGTATACTTAAATAGGACGGTAGCTCTTTTCGTATATTTGTTGCTGTTAGGATAATAAATATTTCACTTCAAAAACTTTCCAAAAATAGTGTTACACAACAATGACAACGTGTCGCCATAAAGCAAATATTCAATTCACAGGAATTCAGTACATTATTGTTTTATATTATTGTAATTCGATGTTTTCCTCATTTTTACTATTAGTAATGCCAATTATTATCCTATTGGAAAAAAGGGTTTAGTCGAGTCAACTTTAGATCTGCAAGTGACAGAGAAGCTTTTCTCTTGTCCGATGTCAGGTGGTGATTGAATCTGTGTTAAAAGTTTTTAATAAAGCATTTATTAGATTTTCGTAATACTTTACGTCACCTTTCATAGGTATTAAAATAAATGTCATTTTAATATGCATTTTCGACTTACAGTATATTCAATATATTTCATTCTTGTGTTTGATTTGTTTAGTCTGTAAATCAACAATGTAATTATTATTACTCTGAAAGGGTCTTACGTGACAAGTTTTTTTATCTTCTAGTATTGATCCTATTATGGTTTCTTTATATCAATTCTATTTTTATCTTTTTACTATTTGTTTGTCATACTGAGCCATTTATGAAATAAATGTTGTTGAATTAAATTGATTTGAATGAATATTATTATGAATAGTTTGTCTTGAATGCAATTTAATTTGAATTGCATGTTTATTGTATTAACATTTGTCTGTAATTGCAGTATTAATTTGTTTAAAATGAATCTTATGAGTGTTTTACAGAAACAATGGTACTTCCTATTAGTAGTAGGACTAGTATTGTCGAGGATGCCATTCCATTTTCAGATTGTTATTTGTAAATTAAAGTGCAATTAACCCAGCAATTGTCATATTTCATTTAGAGTAGTACATCCTGTACGTATAATGTTTCCTATTATGTCATACAGTAATTAATCATGAATTATTCATGATTTCTGCACACGTTTGTCCTGGAAAAAAAAATTACGCGTCCTGTACGTATAAATCTACTTTGACAATACTTTTGCTTTTGATTCCAGAAGCGTTTTCCTTTCCGAAAGAAAGCGGAGTTATAATCGTTACCTGTGAAAGCATGGAATCCAATAAGGGATGATTTATGCGCTTTTGTTTGACACTAGTACACAGCGAATAAGCTCAATCAATCTGGTCTTGTTTTTGCCGTTGGCAAGAAAATTGTTGAATTCGCGGGGCAACTTTGATATTGTTGAGCTTACAATTACCTTTGGTGCAATACCGTCTCTATTTCTCTCCAACAGACTTAATGCTTTTTGGCAAGTACCGGTATGCATCGGCAACAATATCAACACGCGTGTATCCTTTAGGGATGCTGTTGAAAACCTTTACTGCAAGATCCTCGTACGTATCAGGGTAAGATGTAAATGTTCTGATTAATGCCATCAAGTCAACAACATAGGCAATGACAGTAGCCTTTGCTGGCAGTTCTCGACCAGGATCCATAACATCTGTTGAACTTTTTTCGATGAGAATTTCCATTAGAGGACACTTTTCTGGGTTGTTCGTCTTGTCCCATCTACATTAGCCAGGCTTAGCGAGACGCGATTTTTTTTTTCGTACATAAGTTGGGGACCCCTCATGAAACGTCACAAAATACACATGAATAATTCATCAGTTAAATTTGTTGTTCCGTGTGCATCCAAGCGTATAGCAACAAGTGATATTACAACTGCGATACGATTCTTCCTAGGCCTAGCATTCACGTGATTGCCTTGGCGCACTCTTCACACACACACTACCACTACCGTATTTTCCGGAGTATAGGTCGAGACTTTGTGGGAAAATTTTAATTGCAAAATCGGGGGGTCGACTTATACTCCGACCATGCGATTTTTGAAAAAAATCAAGCGGAAAAAATTCGTTCAAAAGCCGTCAGCTGTCAAGGCCTAGCAAGGTCAGTGGCCTATCATCAATCACTCACAGGAGTTTTCAATTTAATAATAATACCTACATTGTACAAAATAATACAACTCCAACAAGTACTGGTGGTACAAGAACTATTAATATATAACACAGATTAATGTTGATGTTTATATTACGCTTTTATTAAAATAATTAAGAATAAATAGTTTTCGTTTGTGTTTCATATGCTTCGTATTCACTCGCGAAAACATCGTAACACACACCACAAACGAACTACACGATGTTGGAATGTCCATGCAGCATGTTTGTTATTGCGCGATATTTTGATCTATACACATGCGCAGTTTGTTTGTTTGTTCGTAATTACAATTACTGCGCATGTCTATTCATAAAATAAATTCTCCTCAGTCCGGCGCGTGTACATTTACAGATAACGCGATTTACAACTACTCGCCTGTACAATTTAATAAGCCTCCTAACGAAAAACTCGTTTTAACTTATTCGAGTGACGCGAAAAAACATCGCTGATGGCAAGTACTGTAACGCTACATCGCTGTCATTTATTATAGGCTGGCGAAGACGGCGGCGAAGCCGTTGTGATTACGTCCGTCCGATATTGATTAGGCCTACACTTTAATAATTGTATAAACAAACAACCACATTTCATACATTTCTAGCCTTCTTTGAACTTTAAAGTAAGTTGTGTTATTAGCCGATTTTGGGGGTCGACTTATATTCAGGTCATACCAAAATCAACGATATTCTAGGTCAAAGTTGGGGGTCGACTTATACTTGGGGTCGACCTATACTCCGGAAAATACGGTATGCAAAATGTGTCGAGACTAATCGACAGCTAGGCAAGACACATTCAACTAAGTAGTATTGGTCATACCCCAAAGAAAGTTTAGACACACGAGAATAAAGAATGTGTATAATTTTGTGTACTGTATTTTTTTAATTCTGTAATATTTTATTATCAAACAATTTGCATGTACTCAAAGGATGAACACGAGAATAAATTTTGTGTAATGTAATTGTTTAATTTTGCTGACTTATTACTCGGAGTACCTAACACACACCCACACAGACTACTAGAATAGACACAAGCTTTAGAGACTAATTAGGCCTAATAGTATTAATAGAAACTATAATTTTAACACGTAATTCTTTAGTAATAAATTCTATTAAAAAAAAACCAAAAACTAAAGACAGATTATTTTGACAATCCACACAAAACGCCGCTATTCTTTTATGAAATCGCACGCCGCAAAAACATAGTGGAGAATCGCCTAGGCCTAGAATCGTATCGCAGTTGTTCTTGTTGCTATACGCTTGGGTGCACACGGAGCAAGACAATTTAACTGATGAATTATTCATGTTTATTTTGTGACGTTTCATGAGGGGTCCCCAACTTATGTACGAAAAAAAAAATCGCTAGTGGGACAGGGGTAAGTGGATACTCAAATGCTTTCTTAAAGTCAATTATTCCACCATGCTTTGTTGAGGTGGCAAGAAGCTTTCCTAAAACATCCCGATTAGCTTCTATTGCTTTTACTTTCCCATTTGCCTTAATTTCGAGTTTCTTCCCACTATTCGAAAATAAAGTGAGCTTGTTGCGCTTAATAGGGTCATGGAATTTCACTTTAGTTGACTCAAGCCGTTCCTTAACATAGCTTTCATGGACTGACTTGCCATTTTACAGGACTTTAAATATTTGAATATAAACATCTATATTCTGGAGAGTTTGACACCAATTACAACTTTCTGTGTCGAGTAGTTACGGAGATAATATGATATCTGTTGGATATTGGGTCAAATGTCAATAGAGGTATTTCCGGCCATTTTCGGACACAATGTGCTATTACATCAAATAGGAACATGTACATTCCGAACAATTTGACACCAAAATCAACTCTCTATGATCAGTGGTTGCCAAGATATTATAGTCTACTGTAACTGGCGCCATTTTGAAAAAAACGCCCTCACGCGAAAGTACAGCCCGTTTACCCAATATATTTGAATTCCCCAGAAAAAACTGGTCTAGAAAAGTCATATGAGAATTTCTACCTCTCCGGGTGGCACCTACCTCATTCATAGCCTAGTCTAATTTATGTGGCGGGGCGTTTATTTCAGTACAAGTAAGACGTTTTCAAACGGCTTGCAACACCATGGGCCAAAGCATCGCGGGTCTCAACGGCGATACACATGCAGATAACGCACAATTGATTTTGACTTTTTTATGGTTTTTTTTTTTGCAGTATATAATATTTTATTTTGCTTAAGTTCAGTCTACACTATCAAACTTTATGTGAAAAAAAAATGATGTGCCCATATATGGACATTATGATGTCATATCACTATCATTGAGCACATTACACTTTTTTATATTTTATGTTATCTACATTTGTTATTCAACGTATAAAACGGAACTTCGTGTAATCGCTGACGGGATAGCGACATAACCTGACACTTTGCTGGATTCAATAACAGTAGGTTGGCTGTAGACCACTTTGCAATATACTCTACTATACGACGTCCTCTTGTAATGATAATATATCACAATCTGAGCGAATACATCTTGAAAAGAATGTGTCATCCGCGTATTGTCAGGGTTTATTTTGTAAATGTAGTTGCAAAACATAAACATTAAATATTAATGGTCCAAGACATGACTCTTGTAGTATAGCCTACCGGATATAACTGATGTCCAGACAAACACTTGGCCTGAAATACCGGCTGTCGCGAAACCTAAGATCATGAAAGAAAAGACCCCCTAAGACCTAAGAATACAAAACATAAGACACAAGACCAACTGGCGAAAATATTGTGAGTTTATTTCTGTTTGTGATAAGTATATAAATGTATCGTAAAAAGCATTAATAAATGAAACCTACTATGTTTAAAATTGTGTATAGATAAACAATTATTGTTTTTAAGCTTTCGTATTATCTTATAATGTGTAATCTTAGGCCTTGGGTCTTAAGTTTCGCGATCTTAGGTCTTAGGGGGTCTTAGGTTTCGTGACACCCTACAATACCACACGTTGATTTCTACCGCTAAAAAAAGTTCAACCACTTTAAAATATTGCTACTAACACCATAATGTGCGCCCAAGGGTTATGTGCGAGATGGAGTCGAACGCACGAGAATGATCAAATGATATAATATCTATACGCGATGCGAGATGCGTGTCGATCGAGGAGTCGTTGTTTCAGCGAGTAAGGTGGAACATGATTTTCCGGTATTATACACATGCTGTCTATTGTAGAGAAGATCAAATTCGTTAAGATGGGCGTTCAAATCCTCTGTTACTAGACTCTCGAGCAGCTTACAGAAAATCGACGTCAGAGTCACTGGTCTATAATTCTTAAAATCCGTTTATGTATGGGAACGATGTTGGCCTGTTTCCAGGCTGATGGAGCTTCTCTTCTCTAGACAAACTAAAATTATATAGATCAGACAAAATTGGTCACAGGCTGTAAGCACATAATCTCAGCATCATACCAGTAACGCCATCAGGCCCAGATGCTTTGTGTGTAGGCGTTTTAAATATTTTATTTAATATCCGATCAGGATGAATATACAGATCCGCAAGTTTAGGAACATATAGACATGGCGACGTGATTTCGTTCATACTACCATTTTGATCAGTAAAGTACGATGCAAACAACGAGTTGAATGCCTAAGATTTTATTAGGGTCATTACAAACAGAATCATTTATGTTAAAAGACAAGTTGTCTACACATGTTCGCTTTGACTTAATAAAAGACAAACACTGTTTTTTAAGTTATCAGATTTGTTCATTAGATTATACAACGATCAGCTATAAGAACATTCAATTGAATATATTTTATTTCGTAGGCTATTCTCTTTATCCTAGTCATATCAGCCTTTCCAGTTTGCTTCTGGTCTTCATTCATTCATGACCTCAATTGACGTTTCCCTGTTATATTATTATACATTTCATGTAACACATTATCAATTCCTTTAACTTTTAAAATTATATTCCTATGATGGGTGTGGACAGTGGACATAATCAATGATAAATGACATTTCGCGTATTATCATATTCATTCTCGATAGCAGTAGGTTCAGTTCTGTGGTGGGTCAAATCGCATACAATAAACATTTAATTGGCGGATGGTCAAACATTGTAGTTTTATTTTTCCCTGTTCATACCTATATTTTTTATTTTATTTAGTTGACAACCAACTACGATGAAACCGCCACTAACAGGTTAAATGTAAACATAATAAACTATAATAATACATTCAAATATACAACTATAACATAAACAAAAATCGGAACATTATAGAGATTTAACAATTTTACCCTTAAATACATTTAAACTATCATAGAATAAATCAATATCCAAAGTAAAAAGCACACTATTAAATGTGTTAGGTAACTGCTGAAAAATACCTGTTTTGTGCATTCAACACGACCACAAGGAACGTGAAGCAAACACTTGATGCGAGTACGAGTTGGTATATTCAACTTAAACAAAGCAACAAGAGGAAAATAATAAACAGAATTGAAAGAGTTGTATAAAAATACCATATAAAAAACAACTCGATTTTCGAGAGAAATAAGAGTAACACTAGATTTGAACTCGTCACGTTGACGAGTTAGGCTATCGCCCAACGCATCGTAACACGCACATGTTATTTATTATGCTTAGTCTACAATAGGCTGCACTACAACGATTGTAAAGAACAGCTGGAATACATCAAAATCGTTTAATAAGTGTCAACAGTTGACGGTATTAGCATTGTAAACGGTTTAGTTGACGGTTATTTTTTATTTTACACCACTCACGTTTATTCAATTGTTTGAAAATGATGACCTTTTCAAATTAAAAAAAAAAGTTCATAAGTCTAAAAAGGAATTATTTTAGTAATAAAATATTGAAAATTGGAAGAAAATTGATAACGTTTACGCGGTATGCGCTCTATTGAATGTGACGAACTGTGTCGAAAGAGACAAAATCCCTATATTTTACATTTGTGTGGCCATACGATGACGTCACAACAGCCCAGAGGTAAAAATTTTGCATGAATTCATATCTAAAATATATCTGCTTACATATTAGGTTAAAAAAATTGGGGGTCACCAGACATCCCGGAGAGCTATAATCGATTCAAAATAGGCATATTTTTTCACAAATTTGCATAAAATTACCAATTTTCAAGCGCACGATTTTTAAAGTTTGACGTGCACGTGTGTCATTATTTTGCATTCATAATTCATCAAATATGAAAGAAATATATCATAAAACTATGAAAAACAATAATCAAGCGCAAAAACGGGCTTTCTAGGCTGCGTACGACCGAAGTGCGCAAAAGCGCGCGCGCAACGCAATTTTTTTTAAAAAATGTGAAATGCTTAAAATGTCCTGAAACGTGTAGAAAGTTGATTAGAAATTGATTTTGAGCATTTTTAACTTTCAAAGCGCGCGTACGCGCGATTTGACCAATGTTCAAAATTTTGCTGATGATACAGGAAGATGACCCTTGACATGAAGCATACGTGTGTCAAGTGGTATTTAAAAATAGCTATTGGTTTTCAAGTTATAGTCAATCTAAGAATTTCAGAAAATCGAGCGTAGTTACGCTACGCGACCATATTTTCATTAAACCAAAGTTTGTTGCACAACTACATATATACGTGCATCTGCTAGCCAAGTTACAACATAACTGCTATTGCCATTTTTAAGATATGCGACCAACAAAAAATGAGCAGAAAAAATGAAATCTCTGACAATAACAATAGGCTATCGCTCTACAGAGAGCGATAGCCTAATTATAATTAGGACAAGTGCGAGTAAGGAATGTAATAAATTTGTTCTGAACATTAGAAATACGCCGAGATTGTCTACCAGAAATTGAATTAAAAATGACTGAAGAGTATCCCGGGTGCGATTTTTTTTTTCGTACATAAGTTGGGGACCCCCTCATGAAACGTCACAAAATAAACATGAATAATTCATCAGTTAAATTTTCTTGTTCCGTGTGCACCCAAGCGTATAGCAACAAGAAGTGAGCACACAAGTGCGGTACGATTCTAGGGCTATCTCCGCTGTTGTTGCGGCGTGCGATTTCATAGAAGATAGCGGCGTTTTGTGTGGATTGTTGAAATAATCAACCTTTAGTTTATGGTGTTTTTAATATAATTTATTACTAAAGAATTACGTGTTAAAATTATAGTTTCTATTAATACTATTAGGCCTAATTATTAGTCTCTAAACCCATGTGAGTCTATTCTAGTAGTAGCTGTGTGGGGGTGTGTGTGACGTGTGTGTGTTAGGTATGACCAAAGATAGTTATCTTTGGTATGACACAATCCGAGTAATAAGTCAGCAAAATTAAACAATAAACATTACACAAAAATACATTTTTTATTCTCGTGGGTCAAATCTTCCCATCTCATGTGTTCATATACGGGCATTTTGAAAGTTCCTTTGAGTACATGCATATTGTTTGATAATAAAATAGCAGAATTAAAAAAATACAGTACACAAATTATATACACATTCTTTATTCTTGTGGCTCTAAGCTTTCTTTGGGCTATGTCCAATGAATTACTACTTAGTTTAATCATGGAGGTATAAAAATATACCTCCATGGTTTAATGTCTTGCCTAGCTGTCGATTAGCCTCGACTCGACACATTTTGTGTGAAGAAGAGTGCGCGAAGGCAATCACGTGAATTGACTTATAATCCTAGGCCTACTGTAGAAAGTATCGTATCGCAGTTGTGTAATCACTTCTTGTTGCAAGCTATACGCTTGGGTGCACACGGAACAACAAATTTAACTGATGAATTATTCATGTTTATTTTGTGACGTTTCATGAGGGGGTCCCCAACTTATGTACGAAAAAAAAATCGCATCCCGGGTGGGGGCGCACAACTGAACGGTACAACGATGTTAATGCTCCATCGAAAAACAACAATTTAACTCACTATCAATCAAAACTCCCAAATCCTTTTGAAAATTAACACAATGTAATTCCTGATCATTTAACTTATATTTGGTTAAAATAGGCTTTCGCTGATTATACTATGCCCAAGAAAACCCCGTCGTGTTAATTTAACATTCTTACTACATCAAGACGTAACTGAGATTTCACAACAAAAGTCCTAAGTAGAATTTCTGTTACCAATCTCAACTTTGTGTTGCCTCCAAATAATAACACTAGGTCCGTGAATAAGTGCATTTTGTAGGATTGTATTGTAGATAATAAATAAATCATTTTGTTTGACAAATCCAAAAGAAATTACTCACATTCTTTAGCTTTCGCCATCTTGGCTGATGGCTTGATCACAAGTGATCCGGTCCACTACTACTTCCTGGAAATCTGTTGTTATTGTTTCTAGGTGACGTCATACTTTTTCGTAGCAGTGATGTGTATACGTGATCGAGATATACAGCCCCTTCGTCGCGGTTGATTGCGTTAGTCCCCCTCTTTCTGATTTGGATTGCCTCTCTGATTCTACGCTTGAATGTGTTAGAGTCTCAGAATTTTTGCCCCATCCCAATCGATGGTATGGTTTTCTTGCGCTGCATGGTCTGTGATGGCGGATTTGTGGATTTCGGATGTTGATTCCTTTCTTGTTGCCCGAGTGTATTTACGATCGGTGACCGTTTCAGTGTCGTATACACGTATACGTATACACATCACTGCTACGAAAAAGTATGACGTCACCTAGAAACAATAACAACAGATTTCCAGGAAGTAGTAGTGGACCGGATCACTTGTGATCAAGCCATCAGCCAAGATGGCGAAAGCTAAAGAATGTGAGTAATTTCTTTTGGATTTGTCAAACAAAATGATTTATTTATTATCTACAATCCTACAAAATGCACTTATTCACGGATATTAGGAGTCGTTATGGTCAACACACAGTCAAAAGTATACGTGATCTCGAGAATACAGTGAAGAAAATAGCCCGCTATCAACAACACCTGACATTTACGCATCGTTGCAAAGATAATGGTATCACACCATCAAGCCTCCGGATCAGCTGCCCGATAAATACGGAGAAAGCCAGAAACATCATAAGAAAAGCCGAAAAAGATCTAGTAGGTGAACGTATCTGGGTAGTAAGGAACAAAATTAATGTTCTTGAACGTAAATCTGAATTGCAAAAACAAAAAACACTGAATACCGATGACCGTCACCATGTTGATTTACATATAGTAAACAAACGTGAATCAGAGGGAACAAAAACCAAACAGAGACATAAAGTAAAGCTCGAACGCCTCAAAGTTAAACATGAAACAAAACAGAAGTCTAATTATTTAACGGAACCCGACCTTAGCGGTACACAACTCAAAAAAAAAAAAAAAATGGGTTAAAAACATCTCAAACAGAGTCCTATCCGAGCCACAACAAAAGTTGCTCACTCGAGGGTTGAATTTTGCAGTGTCGGTTGACAAAATACCACATGAAGAATACATCGTTGCTTGCGAGTCAGTTTGTTCTAAACTACCAACGGAGGATGCTAAAAGCCTCAGAACAGAGATAGCAGGTATGTTAAAATCAGCAAAACCTCCCAAATCTAACATCTCAAAACAAGAAAGAGTTGCTCTTAATGCATTAAAAAAGGAAAAAGAAATAATGGTAATGGGTGCCGACAAGGGAAAGTGTATTGTTGTTCAAAATAAAAAAGAGTATGAAAGCAAGGTTAAGGAAATGTTAAACGATCATAACACGTATGAAAAGCTTACCAAAGATCCTACTCCGGGTTACAAACGGAAGTTAGTTGAGATTTTGAAAAGACTAAAAACCGAAAACAAGATCAATGAAAGCCAATACAGGTTACTCTATCCTACCGCCGAAAATACACCTAGAATGTACTGTACCACCAAGATCCACAAACAGGGAAATCCTATAAGACCGATAGTGGATTACACCGGGTCGATTGGATATCAAACCTCAAAAGCCCTTGCCGAGATACTCGCCCCGCTCGTAGGTACCACCGAACATCATGTGGTGAACTCCAAATCTCTCGCGGAGGAAATGACAGCGATAATGATTGACGATGGGGACATTCTTAATTCTCACGACGTAGTATCGTTGTTCACTAACACTCCTATCGAAAAAGCCTTGGACGTCATTAAAGATAGACTGTTAAATGACAAAACTCTAAACCAAAGAACTAATTTAAACCCGGACGACGCTATTGCTCTTTTAGAATTTATCTGCACAACAACATATTTCAGCTTCAGAGGACAAATTTACCGTCAGATATTTGGTGCTGCCATGGGCAGCCCTGTTAGTGCAATCCTGGCCAATCT
Organism: Antedon mediterranea; assembly: GCF_964355755.1. Classification (NCBI taxonomy): domain Eukaryota; kingdom Metazoa; phylum Echinodermata; class Crinoidea; order Comatulida; family Antedonidae; genus Antedon; species Antedon mediterranea. Next base: position 13,092,634 of record NC_092674.1, read on the forward strand.
GTTTATGGAATGGTTAGAGAGAGAAGCCATCGCTACATCATCTCTCGATTGTAAGCCGAAGCTGTGGCGCCGCTACGTTGATGATGTGTTAGAGATAATTCAAAAAGACAGTACACAAAAACTTACTGACCACCTCAACTCCATCGATCCAACGGGCAACATCAAGTTCACGTTTGAGGAAGATCATCAGGGAAAAATCCCCTTCCTGGACACATTAATCGTCAGGAAAGAAGATGGGTCACTGAAATTACTGGTGTACAGGAAAAAGACACACACTGACCAGTACCTGAATTTCCAATCCCAACACCCGCTACACCAAAAGCTAGGGGTCATCAGAACGCTCATGGATAGAATGGAGAACATAGTTACAGAGGAGGCGGATAAGAAAGAAGAAGAAGTTAAGATCAGGAATGCGCTTAGGAAATGTGGTTACCCCAAGTGGTCACTGGACAGAGTCAAACAACAAATAAAAAATAAACAACCAAAGCAAAGGAAGAAGAACAAAGAGTCGGAGACACCATCTAAGGGTATGGTTGTTTTACCTTATGTCGAGGGAGTGGCAGAACAAGCTCAAAGGATTTTTAAGAAATATGGTATTTCCACAGCCATGCGTCCAACGAACACTCTTAAAAGCATTTTAGTCCACCCCAAAGACAAGAAGGACATCACCCAAACAAGTGACATTGTTTACGACATCCCTTGCAAAAGTTGCAAGAAATCGTATATTGGGGAAACAGGTCGTCAATTTGGAGTAAAGGCCTGTTTATACTACGACGATAACTATAACTATACACGATAGAAAAAAATCGCTTAAGTTAAAATCAATAGAACCGTTCACACTAGGACGATAACTATACGATTCTATCGTTTACGATAAAAAGATAGTTTTACATACCGCTTGCATGAGCGATATTTTATTTGGACGCGAACGATAAAAATATTTCAACCAATCAGAGAGCTTTATTTATGGCAAGCACCAAAAAAAAATCAGACAGATATCATCGAGAGTCAATCGCGATGGAGTCGTCTATGGGCCTAGACGAAACATTAATCCTCCTTGTACAAGAAAATGAGGTGCTGTTCAACAAATCTGACGCGAATTATAAAAATGTAATTAAAAAAAAAGATATATGGAATGCAATTGGCGTAGAGATTGGTTTGACAGGTAGGCATAACATAATTTGTTCCCATTTGGATTGGTCACCTACTACTAGGGCCTACTAGGCTAGCTAGGCCTAGCCTACTGTAGTTAGGCCTAACTAGGCTAGGCTAGGTAGGCCTAGGCTACTAGGCTAGGTAGGTAGGCCCGAGGAGATACATAGCCTGGCCCCCTATGCCAGACTAGACCGCCTGTGCTACATAGGCCTAGGCTAGTCTCATATAGGCCTAGTATTAAAGCATATAGCATAGGGCCTAGCTAGCTAGGCTAGTAGCTAGCTATACTGGCTATGAGGACCTAGGCTAGCCTAGCTAGGCCTAGAGTAATAGGGCCTAGGTAGATTATCTAGGCCTACTAGGCCTAAACTAAACCTCATCCTAATAATTTAATTATTTAGGATATTACTACTACTACTAGCCTAGCTAGGCTAGGCCTAGCCTACCTACTAGCTAGGCCTCTAGGCTTACTGTACTAGCTAGGAGCCTATCCTACTACTAGATAGAGGCCTTGATCCTAGGCCTACTAGCCTAGGCTAGATAGTACCTAGCTAGCCTAGGCATACCTTAGCATATTCCTAGCTGCTAGGTAGGCCTCCTATGCCTAGTACTACTTAGTACTAGGCTAGGCTAGACTAAGGCTAGTCCTAGACTAGCCTAGAGGAGGCCGCCTACCCTAGATGCCCTCTAGGCCTAGGTAAGGCTAGCTAGGCCTAGCTACTAGCTAGGCTAATTAATAAGACTAGTAGGCCTACTACTATGCCTAATAATTATTAATAGGCTAGTCACTGAGTGGGCCTAGCTACCTATCCTAGAGGCAAGCTAGCCTAGCTATTCCTAAGTACCTAACTAGTAGCTAAAACCCTAATAATAGCCTAAGGGTCCTGTTACTACTAGTTACTAGAGTGAATACTAAAGTAAAATAAATCTAAAAAGTTTTTATCCTATAACTATATAGCCTAGTATAACCATCTATGCTGCCTTAAGCCCGGCGCACACTAGAGCTTCTGGCTGAGCCAACTGCCACGAGTAACACTTGCCTCACAGTGTGCGCCGGGGATTTCGTGAGGAATTGGCCACGCGTGCCGCTGAGGAAAATATCTATCGTGTTTAATATTTTTTGGCACGCGTGCCATTTTCCTCAAGTGTGCGCCGAACGTGAGCTTCCTGCTCACTAAAAAATTCCACTGCGCATGACATTTTCTGATTTATTATGATATTTCAGCGCGTGCCGTATAGCGTAGTAAGTAATTATCCAATCAGAAAATCGCGTACTGTAGGCGTTTAGTGTGCGTCCGATAGAACGCGATCACAGTTTGCGGCAAATTTTTTAGTGAGCCAAGTGTTACTCGTGCCAGTTGGCTCAGCCGAAAGCTCTAGTGTGCGCCGGGCCTTACTTTCACACGTCCAATCAAATGACGTCATGATTAGTAAGAGCAATAATATAAGAACGATTTTATTGTGTTTATTGATCATGACGTTAATATTTTAGTGTATTTTTAAAATTAATTTTTTTATCAAAGACAGCATAGATGATTATCCTATAATGCTAGAATGAAAACTTTTCAAATTTCTTTTGTTTTATGTAAAAGTTATTCCTTTGTAAATGTTTTGCCATTGTCAGGTAGCGTACTGTAGCAGGATACACATTCAGTGGGGTTTATATTTACCACCTATATGCCTAGGTATAATAATAATATATTATATTAGTATTACTGAATGTGTATCCTATAAGGCCCGGCTACAGTACGCTACCTGACAATGGCGAAACATAACCATTTATAAAGTAATAACTACTACTACTACTACTACTACTACTACTACTACTACTACTACTACTACTACTACTACTACTACTACTACTACTACTACTACTACTACTAGGATTTTGTTTCCTTCGCAGGTGATGAAGCCCAAAAAAAATGGGGTAATATCAGGGATGCTTTCATGAATAGCAAGCGGAAAAAACAAAAAAGTGGTGATGAGGCCAAACAATCAAAAGCATATAAGTATGCAAACATCCTTGGGTTTTTGGACCCTTTCTTAAAATCTAGGGAGTAAGTTGAAATTTGTTTTCTTTCTGTAACTTTAAGTTAATTGTTTTTTTTTAAATTATTCATTTATCGTAATAACAAAATATTCACATGCTGAAGTATATCATGAAATAGATATTTGTTAATTCACTGTTTTTTGTTATCACATTTTACTGTATTCAAGGTATTTAATTCATGTAGGCCTACAGGAAATTTATTTTAGAAACAATAAGTTCTACACCACATGGACAGAAAACAAAGTTGATTTTCTATGTACATTGACTGATTTAATTGTTTATATTATTAGACTGTAGCCCACTGTACATACTGAAAGACAATTCTGTACATAAATGCAAACTATCATCAGTCTACTCTGGATTTACATACTTTACTAATGTATACTTTCATTATCAATTTACAGTATATAGAACATCCACTAATCTTAATGAAGACGTAGAAAGTAAACAATCCAGCAGCAGCACAAAAAGACCAATGAAAACAGATGCTGTTGATGAAGCAATAGCAGAGTTAATTGCTAAAAAGAAAAAAACCGAAAAGAACGATGTAGATTTATTTTTTTGTGCTATGGCAGAGACAACAAAATCATTCCCCAAGAGGCAGCAAATCGAAGTTAAACGTAAAATTCAGCAACTTGTATCAGAAATAGAAATTGAGTTACTTGCGGATGAAGAATGAACACTTTAATAATTATCACATTTTGAAATGATTGAAATCTGTCAGCTATTTTAATATTTTAAAGACCCATTTCCTACGTTTTTTAGGTCTAATTTGAGATCACAAACTATATTTAATGTAAAAATAATACTATATGGTTCTATTGCGATAACTTTTTTCATCTTTAAATGATTAAAAATGTGAAAAATAAGTTGATTCTAATAATTATAGCGGCTCGCTATAAATCCCAAAATGCATTGCGCGCGGATTGATATTTTTTTGTTTTCCCAATTTGTAACAACGGAGTCTGGCAAAAATTGAAAGACAATTAATGCAGCAACTATTCCGTCCCTTCGACGCGAGCTAATTAGGTAGTGCATTGTTTCTCACTTTTTATCACAATTTACCATAAAACGTACATTTAAGACAAGGAATGACCTGGTTTAATGTTTTTAAAGTAATATATATGTATTATTTTTACAAAACGTCACAAATTGTAGGGAAGGTGTCTTTAACTATAACACACCTAAGCGCCATTTGATATTTTAATTTCACTTTACTTTTAAATAACGTTAGTTCAGTTTTTTGTAAAAAGTTTTTCATGTGAGGTTGTTGAGGCGAAATCAAATTGAAGTAAAATTAAAACTTAATTTTTATAATGCACATTTATATAAGAAAATTGCAGTTTGATATTTTACGGCATGCTAGTCTGTATCTGTGCAGTTCCAAAACAGCTTGATCTCTGCCATGGTACTTGACCTTGCTCTGAATTAAAGTATTCTTTAAACTTGTCTCTAACTACCAATGCATCAATAGATGCCCTGTTTCCAGTTGCCTGTAGATTTTGCAATGCTCCTGCTTCTGGCAGTGTTGGAAATTCTTCACTATGAATTTGAAATGCAGCACTTCCTGTTTGTGTCTTGCGCATGTAGTTGTGAAGCACACATGTAGCTTTTACAACCTGTAATCCAGATAATCAAGACCTTAGTAAAAGGACAATAAATGCCATTTTTAGAGTTTGTTCCATAATTTTGATTATTGTTATTATAGGCCCATACCAATATTCTAGTTAGTCTCATTACCTTGTCTACATTGTCAGGTTGCAGTTGAATTTTGCGTTGATATATTTGAAATATTGTCGCCATAATACCAAATGTATTTTCTGAAATTCTGCGTGCTCTTGAGTGGCGGTAGTTGTAAATCCTTTTGGATTCATCAAGGTTTTTGCCTGGGAATGGCCGCATTATATTTCTCCTTAATGGAAAGGCTTCATCACCAACAATAACATGGGGTAATGCTTGGTTGATGCCTGGTATTTCATTGTCGGCTGGAATATTTAATGTTCCACTGTCCATAGCTTGTCCAAGCTGACTGTGAGCAAATATTCCTCCATCACTGATAAGTAACAATAACATTGTTGTATATAATTTTAATAGGACACAAGATAGACCTATGATGCATTAGAAAAAAATAAATGTTTTATTGCTATTTGGGATTGTCAATTGCATTTATATCATTTATATGTTGGTTCACCAATAGCCTGTCAATGACATATTAAATACATGAGTACGGATTTAGTAACGGTACTAAGTAGGAACTAATATAAAAATATTCGATGGTTTAAAGAACATAATTAAACATTACCTATTTGATCCGTATGCTCCTATATCGACTGCGGTAAAACAGTAGTCTGCATCTACAAGGGCCAACAAAACGATAGAAAACGACCCCTTGTAATTGAAAAACAAACTGCCTGACTTGTTAGGGGCTTTGATGTATATATGCTTTCCGTCAATTGCCCCTATGCAGTTTGGGTATTGCCATCGCCTATTAAAACTGTCGGCAATCTGCCTCCATTGTTGTTCACTCGGCGATGACATATATATAGGTTGGAGACGCCTCCACAGACTTAAGCAAACTTCGTTTACAATGGTTGACACGGTAGCCTTTCCCATACGGAAACTGAAACCTATAGTTTTATAGGAATCTCCGGTGGCCAAGAACCTGAAAATTAAACATAACAATAATGCTATAGATTAATCTCATAACAGAAACTTTTGTCAATGTGAAGCTTTACCAAAAAAGAAAAAAGGTCGGATCATAACTTAACTCTAGTGTGATGCAGTTTTCCTGCTTTATTTGAGTATAAGGATCCAGATCCAGACCTCTGTGTCAACAACAACAAAGACATTTTTCGTACACTAAATTTTTCTTCCATATTGCATTTCTTACATTCTTTTTGAATTAGGCCTATGTTATGCTTTTTAATTTTATTAAACAGTTGTAAATAATGTCAATTCAATATTTCATTTTCATTGCTTTATAATATTAGCGACACAAGACGAGTCGAAACTTAATTGACTTGGGTATAATGCTCAACTACGGTAATGACACTGTGACTGTGTTGCATGTGAACTTACTAAACTAGGCCTAGGCCAGCTACCGTACATCATGTGAGTTTTTTCTAGTGTATACTACCTAGGCTAGGCCTATAAAGTTTGTTTTTTTTAAGAAATTGAAATATACTTACCTCAAGCATACTGCCAGCCTTTGTTCGATAGAAATACTTGGTCTAAATTGGGTAGTTTCTTTTGCGATATCGTCTGTGATTAGTTCTAGGATTTCATAAAAGCCTTGTGGGGATACTCGGAAATAACTATGAAATTTGTCTTCATAACAAATAAGTTCGGGAAAAAGCGTATGGAATTCACCATAAGTCTCTCTTGATTGATTTATGGGGTGAACCCATAAATTTCGATCTCTTTTTTTCAGTTGACACCTTTTTTTATATAGCAGAAGGCATAACAAATAATCGTCGTCTTCTGAGTCCGTCATGATTGTGAAACAAAAGGCAAACGTCACGCGCGTACGTCGCGAGTCATAGAACGATAAAATCGTTGTAGTGTAAACGCGACACGGCGTTAAAACTATTATCGTGTACAATATATAGTTATAGTTATCGTCGTAGTATAAACAGGCCTTAAGACTGAAAGAACACCAAAAAGACACTGAAACGGTCACCGATCGTAAATACACTCGGGCAACAAGAAAGGAATCAACATCCGAAATCCACAAATCCGCCATCACAGACCATGCAGCGCAAGAAAACCATCATCGATTGGGATGGGGCAAACATTCTTGACAGAGACTCTAACCCATTCAAGCGTAGAATCAGAGAGGCAATCCAAATCAGAAAGAGGGGGACTAACGCAATCAACCGCGACGAAGGGGCTGTATATCTCGATCACGTATACACATCACTGCTACGAAAAAGTATGACGTCACCTAGAAACAATAACAACAGATTTCCAGGAAGTAGTAGTGGACCGGATCACTTGTGATCAAGCCATCAGCCAAGATGGCGAAAGCTAAAGAATGTGAGTAATTTCTTTTGGATTTGTCAAACAAAATGATTTATTTAATAACACTAGGTATATTACCCGGATCGTTATATGTTGGGTTTTGTACATAAGCGTCTTGCCCGGGTCTCTGGTTTCTATCAAGAACCATTCATATACACTCACTGGAAGGTGAGAGAGCAAAGCAAACGAATCTAGTTATTATAAATACGCTAACATTTACCTCATGGAGGACATTTAGCTCGTAGTATCATGAACGTGCGCATATAGCGCATCGTGGTGTTAAGCCGAATCAAAATATTAGTGAAACGCGTAATAACATTGCAGTAATTATTAATTCAAAAATTTAATGAAAATATAATCAAACAAAACAACTGTTCTGGAAGTTGTTTAAGGGTTATGTTAAAAGATCGACTACGATTTATTTTTAAACAATGTTAATATATGTTTTGGTATCGGAATATGTCATATTTTCGATGAATTAAATACACTTATTTTGATAGCTAAAAGATTTATATTCAACTGTAACATTAAAGAAGACCCACTGTATTTTAATAAATTTAAAGTCATTGTTAAAAGAAATATTGAAATAGAAACAAATGTTGATTTGTAAATGATAATATGCATACAACCTAAATGAACAAATTAGGAGTATAGTCTACCTTTTAACTACCATGATATGTATAAATGTTTGTTTGATTGTGTTTTGTTTTGTATCTTGTTGTTGAGAACCATTTTTTTGTCTTGTTGTTACAGCTGGTGGCGCATTCAGGGCTCGCAGAATCCTAAAATATTTGGTTGCCCTTCGGGCAAGTAGGTTTTGGATTTTGGTTGCCCTCATCATTTTTTTACTTGCCCACTATTTTAGCTTAATTTTAACGTTTTATACCGCGACTGCACCGCGAAAAAACGTCGGTGAAAAACGACTATGCTTAATACACTGTGGTGTTTTTTTCGATGGATTTTAAAGTAGTGAAAACAATTTTTCAAATTTTTTCAATTACACAGTGATGTAGGCCGATCTTTTAAGAACATTTTACAGTAATTTATTTTCTCATACGATCCTCCGTACAAGAGTTGCGATTGTTTAATTAACATGGTGTCCTGAAATCCCTTGAAAACGCTATGTTATTTCTGTTGGTTACGCTTCGTTGCACGGCATTGTTTGTCATCGAACGAAGATGTGTTCCGTTTCGTGAATGAATTCACGTAGGTTCAAAAACGTTTTGCTTCTACAGGTATTGTGCAATGAAATTTCGAAATCAAGCTATTTTGCGATATTTAAAATGTAGTGGCCTAGACATGGCACTAATTATCTTACAATTATTTAATAGATATATCTAAAATATTGCCTATAGAAATGTAGGCCTCCTAGGCCTAAAAAGTTTAAACAAAGTACTTATGAAGGTGATGAGCTTGTAACGCGTTGAAATCATAGAGAAGAAAAAAAAAACAAACATCAACTGACGTCCGTCTACGTGACGTGAAACAATACGCATGCGTATAGCAAAAAACCTCACAGCAGCTGCCGTAACGTAGTAGGAGCACATGGGTATGGTGTGTGGAGAGTGCGGGCTTGTGGAAGTTTACTTGTTGTTTCAGTAGAAGCTCGCACAGGTTGGATAAAAACAACCATCTGCTCGCACAAGTTGGTGATTGAAAACAACACAAGGGAACTGTGCCGAATTGTGGTGAAAACCACGTGCTCCGCCAAGTTGGAGTTTTTGAAAGTTGAACTCTCGGCGATACCCGAAGAAGTGTATTATTTTCAATGTTGATAATAAAAAATATACTGTAACTATTTAAGTATTCAATGTATTTATTAAATAAATTATTAGGCCTATTAAATTTATATTCTGTAATATTTATAAAAAAAATGGTAGGCCTACTTGCCTGTGTTAAAAACATCGGCCGCCGCCTATTTGGCACAGACAATTAAAATTACGTATCTATTATAATTTAATAATATACTGTATTTTCAATACAACTGTACATTTGAACAATAATTACAGTAATTCAGCAAATTATTTATTACACACAAAATACATAACATGAATGTAATTAAACATAGGCCTAATCTACTATCAGGCTGTAGGCCACATAATTAATACTAAGTAGTAGATTCAGATTTTATTACCACCGTAAAATGATGTCGATAATTGAGAAAAACAAAAACATACTAGCCCCTATTTTATTTGGTTTATAGTATAACTAGGGAGTTGTTAATTAGAAACTCCCTGGTATAATAACTTCAAATAAGTTAAAAGCCGAGAGTTCAACGCTTCCTATTTCGCGATCAATGGATGCCGCAAGAGACCGCGTGCTATATGACAGACCTGGAAACTCTATACGCAACGACTTGATACGCCCGACTGCATAGAAACACATGTTTTGGCTCCTGGAGATAACGTTCCATACCACCGAATTCCGATCCATACATTTACTTAACAAACACTACACTGGTCTCGACGTCAAGAGAATTCGTTCGTGCGCGACTATTATTTTCATTGTTACAGTTTTTCACAACCCCTGTAAAACATCGTGGACATTTTCGGTGATTTTAAGAGGTTGCCCGTCGGGACATGACATGTTAAATTTTAGTTGCCCGACGTATTTATTTGGTTGCCGCGGGACGTCGGGCAAGCGATTCTGCGAGCCCTGGCATTGTTGATTTTTTTTTGGAATTGAAAAAATTAAAAAAAAATATTACAAAGTGCGACAGCAGTTATTACAAAGTGCGACAGGAGTTATTACAAAGTGTGAGAGCTCGAAGGTTATCACAAAGTGTGACAGTTTTGTCACCATGTGCGCACGACAAGTATTACAAAGTATTATGTGACGATTATTACAAAGTGCGACAGTACAAAAGGGGGTTTACAGATAGTTATTATATACCTGTATGCGATGTTTTTTTTTTCAAGACAGTTTATCAGGAATCGATCCTATTTTTGTTCTTTCTTGAGTTAAGTTTCGGGATCATTAATTTTAAAAATAATAGTTCTTTGGTGAGGTCTTGCTTGGAGGTTTCCAGGTCCCGGGGTTTAAATGACCGCGACTTTTAAACTATGATTGGTTGATCTAACTGCCCAATGTCAAGATTAACCTTGAGGCGGTAGCGGTGTTCCGAACCATGTGAGGGGTACAACCGTGCAGTTCTCGACAATACAGTAATCCTCGATACAAAGTATGAAATGATATATGACCCGCAATGTGGGTTTGTTCATTTAGGTATGCTATGTACGTCGGTACGCTCTTTAAATTTTAAAATTAAATATATATTTAATCACATTGAATTATATAGTCACACTTATTATTAATGTTTGTAACACTTACATTGCTTGGAAGATCGAATTTAGCACCAGCCTTGAGCAAAATAGTGCAAACATCTGTGTGGCCGTTTTGTGCAGTGTTATATAAAGGTGACGCTCCATCCTGAAACATTACAAACATGATGTTATAGTAGTTTTCACTCTAAACAAAGTATTAATATTGTACTGAAATCAATACGATCAATTAAAAATAACGTTATGGATTCAAATAATGCTACTTTGTTAAATTAAATAAAGATTATTAACCTCTGGTGTTTACTTTAAGATAATGTATTGTATACGTATACATTTGTCTTGTTTGTATAGTATTATTCATATAAGTACTGTACAAATGTAAACCAAATAAGTGTTTCTTTGCTTTTATCAGGTAGTGCTAACGAGTTAAAATTATGATAAAGTGGCGTTTGAACTGGCAGTTATGACAAAAAATATAATACTAGGATCCAAATTCTGTTCAACTAAATGCTTACTATTGGTTTTGTTTTAGAGTTACTGGACTGGAATAGTTTTTTTTTAGTTTTTTATTTTTTTTTAAGATGTTTTACTAAATAAATTGATATATCGATTCATATCCATTTAATGTATCATTTGCATAAAATAAATAATGTAGCTCGTACAGAACAACACAATACAGAAACAGAAAAGTCACCATTAAAAAAAAATCATTCTCTAACATTCAGTGTTCTAAAGGCAGATGTTAAAACTATTACGGAATCTATTTGCACGAGGGGTGATGGACCACTTCCTTGAACTTCAAAAATAGTGCATGCAATAGGTTGGGTCTTGTAAAATCGAATGTGTTTTCTTAGTGTAAGGATGTGGACGACAACAGTACAAAAGGAAAAAAACACGCCTTTTATCACTTTTACCACGGTCCGGTGGTGTATTTGGTTTTAATTTGTTTTTAGCATAACAATAGAGATCAGTATGGTCCTGAAAACCACAAAATAAATACAATGAGAAACAAAAGTAAATAATATTCTAAAATACAAGCTAATTCTTAGTAACGACCTCAACTTAACAGGCGACTCTAATAAAAAGGTTTCTCTCTGAGGACTGCGACTATTACATCAAACGGCACGTCTACCTAAACAGCCTCTGTATACTTTGTTAAAGTATACAAATACCTAATTAATTACCTACACAATTACATCATAAGTGCCTGAATATTACTAGAATAAATGCATGTTGGAATTTACTCACACTATTTGAATACTAAACTTAGTCTATTCATTGAATCAAGGAGTTATAATCTTAGGTTTGCGTAAAATATAATAAACAATAACAAATCCATGGGCGCAGCCATTTTGTATGATAAATAGAGGGCGCACTACATGACGATCTATCACGGTATCACATGGTAGCCTCGTGTGTACAAATTAATCAAGTGTGAACTGTAGGAATAGGATGAACTATTTTATACAAACTGTTAACTAGAAATTATCTTCTACTGTATAAACTAAATATTACTAAATCTATCTAAACATAATTTGTTAATACAAAGAAGGTTTATCACAAAAGTATATATTATAACATTATATGGCATAAAATCCTAGTTCCAAGATTGTAACACAATACTATTCAATAGGCTTCCTAACTGCACATTCCATGAGTCAAGGTTAAACCCAAAACAAAAGGTCTAGGCCTATGAATGTAATCATCTTAAAATACAACATTAATGTTTCTTAAGCATAACAGAATCTTTTAAATGTATAACAAAATAATATATGTACAATGTAGAGTAATTACCTTTTAATCAGATCTTTAATAATTACATAAGAGACAAAACTATCTGCTTCCTTGACCGGTTCATGAATACAAAAGAAAGCAAATCATTTGAAAAAGACTGTTACAATTATAGGAGGCAGTAACACCTATAGGGGGCAGTATTTAATTATCACATGATTAGAATAATCCCCACATTAGTAAAGTACTAATGATTCAAATTGAGATCTGCTTGAGATCTGCTCTGCTCGTTTGAGTTCATACGTGTCCTTTTGTGCCATTTTGATACCCTTACCCTTAATTGGTCGTGCCATTTAAGATCACTAGTGATTTATTTACAATCTCATCTTCAGAGTGGGTACCGTATTAATTTCATATTGTCACGATATTACTGCCCGACACAAACACAAACTAGTAATAATAATAAGTAGCCAAATATTGACATATTAAAAAAGGTTTCGATGTCCAATTTATCGAATCCTTTCAGTATTTTAAATACTTGGATCAGAGAAGCTCTCTTTCTCCTATAAACTAACGTAGGAAGATCAAGTATTTTTAGCCTACATACATACTCCGTACCCCTTAGTTCCGGAATGAATCGAGTGGCCTTTTGTTGTAGCTTCTCCAACCTATCCTAATCCGCTAAAACCTTAGGAACCCAGACATTATTACAGTATTCCAGGGTTGGACGTACAAGCGACTTGAATAACAGCAAAAAACTTTCAGGGTCCAAAAATGTAAACGCTCGATATATAATACCTAACTTCCTGTTAGCAGAAGAAATTAGCCTACATGGGACACATGAGATCTAAAAATCAGTTTATCGTAAATTACAACGCCTAGGTCTTTCATCTCAGTTACAGCTTCCAGTTCTGTCCTCTGCTCGCCTACTCCTATACTATATTTAAACTTGTGGTTGTTGTTACCAAAATGCATGATCTTAAACTTCGTTAGATTGAAGGGCAATTGCCATGTAGAGGACCATTTATACAATAAATCAATATCATTCGGTCGATAGTTTAGCGGAGCTGACTTGTCTCCTTTCTTATAGAGCGGAACGACATCGGCATATTTCCAGGGTTCTGGAACCACACCCTCACTCATTAATTTATTAAAGATAACTGCTAATGCTTCACCCAAAATATCTGAATTTTCTTTTAAAATCCTTGAATGGATCTCATCCGGACCTGGCGACTTACATATGTCTAAACCACTTAAATATTTAGTTATATCAGACGCTAAAAACTTCATATCATTGACTGGAATTATATCTGGTTTATCAGCCATTTCAGGAAACTCCTCAAGGTTCTCCACTGTAAAAAATCCAATAAACGATTCCTTAAATAATTCAGCTTTATTTATTTTTGACGACAGAAAATTTCCCTCATCATCTTTTAAGTCTGGAATAAAAGGCTTATATTTTCGCTGACTATTTACATAATGCCAAAAGGATTTTGGATTTATTTTAACAGCTGACGCAATTTTTTTCTCTAAAGAAGCTCTTGCTTTGCGGACTTCATTGGTAGCTTGATTCCTAGCTAAAACAAAGCTATTCCAATTACTCTGATTTTTACATTTAAGATACTTATTCCATGCTTTGTGTTTAACTTTGATTATATTTTCTATCTCTTTATTAAACCATAGTTTATTAGTGGCTTTCTTATGATAAGCAGACCGAAGGGGTACAAACTTATATATGCATTCTTTTAGCTTTTCAGAGAGGTACAAAGATGCATGAGAAGTACCTAACACTTTACAGTTCTTAACTAAATCCGCGTCAATTAAATAATTTCTCATCCCAATATAATCAGCTTTATAAAAGTTTCTAGTTAAGGGAAAATTTTCTACTATGGGATATCCACATATCCTACATAAATGACAGAACTGCATGATCGCTCTTGCCTAGAGGGGGACCATATATAACCGCATCAACGAAACATTCTTCTCGTGTAAAAATTAAATCCAATGTACGTCTACACAATACTGAAACCAAAAAACCTCCTCTGAAATATTTTAAAACAAAATCTGAAGTATCTGAATCACCTTGCGATTCCATTTTAACCCAATCGATATTCCTATAATTAAAGTCTCCTGCAACTAAAAGAAAATCTGCTTGAAAATGGTTTACCTGCTCCAATAACAAATTTAATAAAACATTATTCTCTTTAGAACTGCTTGGACTACGATAAACACAACCTTTTGCAAACATAAATGTAATTCTTCTTTCTTATTAAAAACAGAGTCACAGTTTGTATATAAACATAATAAACGATCTTTTTCTTTTAGCACAATTGGACTAGTTTTGCTTAAAGACCCCTTCCCTGCAATTTTGGACGTTTTTTGGAAAATAATACATATATATCACTTTAAAAACATTAAACCATGTCATTCCTTGTCTTAAATGTACGTTTTATGGTAAATTATGATAAAAAGTGAGAAACAATGCACTACCTAAGTAGCTCGCGGCGATCGACCTCTCGTGGACGGTCTCAGGCCTAGCCTAGCTAGGCTTAGTTTTGTAGGCCTAGCTGGTAAACATCGGTAACGTACGAACATCGTACGCTAGCTATATACCTAGCCTGACGTTGTATAGTTGCTGCATTAATTATCTTTCTATTTTTGCCAGACTCCGTTGATACAAATTGGGGAAAACCCGGTATTTTCGCTGAAAAGTTAGGAGTCTTCCATTTGTTTTGGCTTCACGATCGATCGAAAAGTGGGCGAATTACAGGTGAAAAACAACAATATCAATCCGCGCGCAATGCATTTTGGGATTTATAGCGGGCCGCTATAATTATTAAAATCGATTTATTTTTCACATTTTTAACCGTTTAAAGACGAAAAAAGTTATCGCAATAGGACCATATAGTATTATTTTTACATTAAATATAGTTTGTGACCTTAAATTAGATCTAAAAAACGTAGGGAATGGGGCTTTAAGCCTTTATCAAATACTCGGTCCTTTCTTCCTAATTATCTTATTATTTCGGATTATTAAGTCTAACTCCCCGTTAGCTTCTCTAATCAGGAGTTCTTGTTTTAGGCGTTTATATGCTTCGCGCTCCGATTTTAGTCGGTCATTAAATACCGAGAGATTGCTTTTCCTTTGTAATCTTTTCCGCGAGCTATCTTTATAAATTTGCGTTTATCCCATTCTGTACTAAAAATAACCTTAAGAGGTCTAGGCCCTGGCTTGTCCAAATCTCTTTTGCCAATTCGGAAACATAAAATAAAACTTAAATCTAAATCTTCCGCAAGACCCTTTACTACTCCCATGTCTTCCTCCTTCCTAATTTCCACTAAATCAGAGGTAGAGTCAACTAAACCGAACACCATAGCATTACATTTCCGCTTTTCTTTTTCGGCCCATTCATCAAGACGTATTAACCTATTAACCTAACACAACAACAGTTTAACCACTAACGTAACCAAATTTAACAACTAACGTAACCACTAACGTAACCACTAACGTAAACAAATTTAACAACTAACGTAACCAAATTTAACAACTAACGTAACCACTAACGTAACCACTAACGTAAACAAATTTAACAACTAACATAACCAAATTTAACCACTAATGTAACCAAATTTAACCACTAATGTAACCAAATTTAACCAGTAATGTAACCAAATTTAACCACTAACGTAACCAAATTTAACCACTAACGTAACCAAATTTAACCACTAACGTAACCAAACTTAACCACTAACGTAACCAAATTTAACCACTAACGTAACCAAAGTAGAAATGTTCAGAAATCTCAGACAATTTGTGTTTTGAGAAGTCCATTCATGTTTGTCTGTACGTCAAATCTCAATGTTTGAACTGTTAAATAATGGTGTTAAATGTAAATCAATTAAAACGTTTGTTTTCTATCCTTCAAAACGTTTAGACGTAATGGTCTTAATTTTAATCTCGTGTAAATGTAAATTCCAATCTTATAACTTCAGCCTATTTTTCCTATTTCGTCTGTCTGTGTGAGTGCTCTTTCCGCTATCAACATTGTAATGGTAAGACGTAACACAATAGTTTCCGTATGAAAACCTGGAGATACCTTATTGTGATGAAAGCCGTTACAATTCCATGCTTATCTTTCTGTTTTTCTAACAATATTCTTACTTTCAATGACGTGACACAATGTGCTTTTGTTGGCATACAAGTTTATTAGTTGATTAAGGTTTTCTGCATATTCAACCATACATTTTATATTAAATTACGTTCGAAGGTTGAAAATGAGAAAATAAAAAAAAAACCAGAAGGATGGACAGAAAGTCAGACAGATAATCATAGACCCAAAAGAAATTCAATATCAATACAGTTGAGGAAATAAATCCAACTTTCATGTGGAAAGTAAAACTTTATAATGTCCTACAGTTGAGAATGATAATTTACTGATGGACGGACACTAAGATATTTTTTTAAATGAAAATCAGGCTAAATTGTTTTATGTCCATAATATTTCTACTACTGCTGTTACGTTTATAGTGGTTAATGTTACATTAGTGGTTGATTTGTGTTACGTTAGTGGTTAAGATTATATTAGTGGTTGATTGATACGTTAGTGGGTGGATACAGGACATAGATGGTCAACGTTTGCACAATACACAACCACACAGTGTTTTTGGTTTTGTTTGTGTACAACCATACAGTCTAAACCCAATCTTAGAATATCTCTTGCTAGATTAGATGAATTAATATTATGAACATGCACAAGTACCTTAAATTTAATTCTACAATGAAAAGGATTCCAATGAAAAAAAAAAGTGGTTCTGCTCTAAAACGTAGTGACACCTCAAATACAAGTTGTTTGGTAAGATTGCTTGAAGGTATCCAGTGCTTTAAAAGACAACGAAGTAAACTATCTTTGATAACTGACTTGTCAATATTAACTTTGACAAGGCACCGGTGTTCCGAACCATAATTATGTGAGAGGTACGACCGCCGTGCAGTTATCGACAGTACAGTCATCCTCGCTACAAATTACAGTATCTATAATATGACCCGCATTGTGGTTGGTTCATTTACCTATATTATTACAGGCACGCCCATTAAATTGTAAAATTGTTATTATTTTTTTAATCACACTGAATTATATAGCACCTGTTATTAATAATATTTGTAACACTTACATTGTTTGGAAGATCCACTTTAGCACCTGCCTTGAGCAAAATAGTGCAAACGTCTGTGTGGCCCTTTTCTGCAGCCACATTTAAAGGCGACCATCCATCCTGAAATAATAACACACATCATGTTATATAAGTAGTAGTATAGTCTTCTACAAAAAGCTATTTAATATTGTATTGAAATTTTTTCGATGTGATCAAGTAAAACTAGCTTAAAAGCCAGGTGAGGGCAAACAAATTCTATTGATCTTGCATTCCAATATATATAGTTTCCCCTATGTTTAATAATGTTAGTGATTTTATTTGTGTTACACGAGCTTGTTGAAAATATGCACTTTATTATCATGGGGGATAGTTCAAATTACACAATTAAATCTCTATTCATTTGTACACAAATGTTGTAAATAGAGAGGCAATTTAAAAAAAATAAAAATATATAGTATTGTAAAAAATGTTATCACAGGACTAAATATAGATAATACTTCATAGTTTTATTTTCATGCTATAGCAAAAATTGGGTAGTAACAAAGTGCGAGGCAGCGAGGCACGCGAGGCAGGGAAGGCATGCGAGGCAAGTCAGAAATTTATGCGAGGCATCGTTTTACCATCATCAAAAAATGCGAGGCATCATTTTATCATTTCTCAAAATTGCAAGGCAGGAAATCACCGAAATTGAAGTAGCCTAGGCCTAGGCCCGCTAGGCTAGTTTCCTTTTGCACCTGCCTTGTAATTTAACCAAGGCTTTATCCTGAATACCACAGCTTAGAATTAGGCATACTTTAATGAAGAAAAATCACATAAAAGTAACAATAAATCCATTAAATTGGTGATTTTACAGACGTTGTTTTTCTCGCATTTCGCACACTCAATGTTCAATATTTTGGTTTCTATGGAACGCCAAAAGAGCAAAATTAATTAGAGAGCAAAATTAATTAGAGGGCTAAAAACTCTGTGGAATCCATTTATATTTAACGCATTATTTGGTGAAAATCAAGTACAATTTCAATAGATTTTGTCACTGTCAGTAAGGAAAAATGTTACTGTTGATAATGTACACGGTTTCGTTAACCTTTTAAAGAATAAAATAGAAAAATTCATCATAATATCCTTAGTAGGATGTCCTAGGTCTAGACTAGGTAGTGATGTTGATTTAGGATCGATTATTATTCTTTGAAAACAGAACAGTATCAGCAGTAACATATTACAACATTTTTATTGACAAATTAACAAATATATTGAAATAAAACGTGTTTTTCACCAATAAATGCATGAGAAATTGACGCATTCCACTGAGTTTTAGTCCTCTATTATCGTTGCTCTTTTGGCGCTCCATAGAAACAAAAATATTGAACATTGAATAAGTGAAATTCGCGAACAGTGTGCGAGAAACACGCCTGTAAAATCATTAATTTAAGGATTTATTTGTTACTTTTTATGTGATTCTTTCATTAAAGTACTCATGAGGTATACTTCTAAGGTGTGGTATTCACACGATAAAGTTAGTTATCAAATTTGGAGTAAAAATACAAGCGAAGGAAACTAGCGCCAGGTTTATTAGTACGTACATGGACAACAATAAATAAAAATCGTTCGTAATATACCTAGCTTACTAAAACAGGAATAGTGTATCATTATTAAATATTACACCAATTATTATTTTATCAAAATTGATTAAATTATTTTCTACATAGGCCTTTATCTAGGTTAGGGCTAAGCATATTAGCTAAAGTTTAATTTTAGGCCTAGTATTACAATTGTCGGACGTAAGTCTTTTTTCACACGCGCTCCAGAATTCTGTCGCAATTTTTTTCTTTGCGGCATGTTATTGGATCGGCATATCAGTTACCTTTTATTCACCGCCAGTTATTGAACTTGTCCTGGCAATCGCTGTTCACCTTATTTGCGAGAGAGGTACACGTGTTGTTCCTAGAGAATGGAATGTCAAAAATGTCTTTGGCACGCCGCTCAGAGAGAAGTCTGTGCGTTGCTGCTGAAACCACGTGCTATAGGAGGGGAATGCACCACAATCCTCTGAGCTGAGGGCTGAATCATTCCGCTACCTGCTAAATAGTAAAGAGGGATTTTCCATCTCTCGGGTCTACCGGATCTAGGCGCAGGGGTGTGACAAAATATTATTTTCACTCTGCTATGTTCGAGAGACATGTGAGTGAACACGCTCGAAATGCCAACAAACATTGCAGTCATTTGATGAGTGTGTCGCTATAACAATTATTGTTTATCGAAAGTTGAAGACTGTCGTTCAGATTTTTGAACCGTAGTTTGGGCACTTTTGTAAAAGTAAAATTTGACACGATATGACTTGAATGAAAAAACAATCGTTACATAAAAATAAACAACATGATGAGTGTATACACGAATCTATTTAGATACGCTTGTATCGATTGATTATTAGGCCTATAATATAGCATAATAGCACGTTAAGATATGCCTCGCACCTTTTTGAAATTGTAAACTATATGCCTCGCACTTTTGGAAATGATAAAATGATGCCTCGCACAAATATTTGGCATGCCTCGCGTGCCTCGCACTTTGTCAACACTCGCAAAAATTATCCACCGTATATCCACCATCTTTTTTCACCTTCTATAGAGTCACCGGACATGTAATTACACTAGGGGCCCGTTCGGACGGGACTGAAACTACCGTGTACTTCCAACTGTGAGGTCGCGTGTGGCAATTAACTTACGCCTCTGGCTATAAAAAATTAGAAAACCATCTGGACGAAAAATCCACCAACTTTACTGGTTATTTCAATCCCATTCCAATTACACGCTGCCTCGGGGTATAATTAATCAAGCGTTAACGGGGTCATGTCAAATCGCGACCTCAAATAAGCTTTCTGATTGTTTAACAATTATTGTTTAAAATGTTCTTTTTCGTTAATGCGAATGTATATCTATTGTTTTGTAAAATTATATTATATAAATAATCAACTCGTTGGTTTTTTTCCGGTGACCTGAACTTGCGAATCGGTGGCTTATAATAGCGAGCTTTCGTAACGGGACGGTAAACGTGCAGTACGGCTGGTTTAACCAACCGTGACCGTACTCATTTACTAGGCTCCCATCAGCGTAATTTTTTTTTCCAGGACGAACGTGGGCAGAAATCATGAATAATTCATGAATAATTATGACATAATAGGGAACAGTATAGAGGGCGCTATATAAGTATGCAGGGATATTAATAATTAGTGTAAACAGCGTTTGCCAAATGTTTGGTCTAGTGGTAAAGGCTTTAACCTGTTACGCTGGAGCCCTCGGTTCGAGGTCTTTCATGAACATGTTTTT
The DNA here is from genome assembly GCF_964355755.1 of Antedon mediterranea. Taxonomy (NCBI): domain Eukaryota; kingdom Metazoa; phylum Echinodermata; class Crinoidea; order Comatulida; family Antedonidae; genus Antedon; species Antedon mediterranea. The sequence goes on from NC_092674.1 coordinate 13,113,345, forward strand.
TTTTAATAGTTGAGAGAGATTATTTAGAGGGTTAGGTTTAGTATATTTAGGAAGTAGATCAGCTATCTTGCAATTCTTTATATAGAAAATAATTAAGGTAATGAATTATTCATGATTTCTGCCCACGTTCGTCCTGGAAAAAAAAATACGCCGACGGGCGTATGTGCGCGACGTCATAGTGCGACAGGTATCATTATCAGTTTTCTCGGCTTTCAGCATCTCACACAACATGGCGAACCTACATAGGGTACGAGATGCTCTTGATGCTGCCTATATTTCAGATGTTCTAGACGAGGAAGAATTCATTATGTTTTATAGTATGAATTCTCCAAGTAATCCTGATTTTCAGTATATTCATCAATTCAACTTAGATAAATTCAACGATGATGAATGCAACAGCTATTTCAGGCTAGGCCTAGGCCGAATCTCAGTCTAAGCCAATTTTTTTATTTTATATTTTGTATCACTGATCTAGAGCACTACATTGTTAGTTAGTAAGTAATGCTTAAATTAAATAATTAAATATATTTTTACTTCTCTGGAGGACCAAACTTAAAGCCTTGGCTTAGTAATGCGTCCTGCTCACACAATTGTATTTATTAATTTATGTTTCTGTATTATATTGTATTGTATTGTGTGAAACAATAAACTTGAAACTTGACATTAATGAACATTCATTTAATATGCTATAGCCTAGTCCATGTTTGATTAAAATGCTTTACTCTTGACGATACTACTTCCATCGTGTCCTCCATAATTAAAATACACAGCTGAATGTACGTTTCAGACAGGACGCTATTTCTTCTCACTACCGTTCTCAAATTTAACGCTACGGTGAGTCTCAAATTTCTGCGCATGCGTAGATCACATTTTAAACGGCTTGCAACATGGGCCAAAGCACCCGTGTCTCAATGGCGATGCAGTACATGCAGATAGCGCGCATTCTGTTCAAACCTAACAGCAACTCAACAACTCGTGTAACATTCGGCTATATCGATTTCTGATATAATTTTATATACAAATTTTACAATTTTCCCTGCAAAATACTTCGATGATTTTTTAATATAATGGATTTGATTTTTCTTTTTTTTTTCTTTTTTTTTACAGTATAATTTCATTTTGTTTAAACTAACGTGCACATATATAGCATCGCATTGGTAAGTCACAAACATATTAGTGAAATGCACAACATTGCAGTAATAGTTATTAATTCATAAAGGTTATGAAATAATCACATTAAACAAAGGTCTATCCTTACACGTACGAAAAAACACCAACAGTTATCTAACAACACGTATTCCTTACTTTCGCGCAAACACTGAAAGAACGAATGATTTTATATTATGCTTAATTCTGGAATAGGTATGCACAATGTAAAACGCATAGCACCAACTCCGTGTCGGTTCTTACCCCAGCTGTTCCATACGTCTAATGTCTTAGAAAAGATAGTATTAGTGTTTTTAATGTCTTAGGCATATATCATCATTTAACAGTCACCGGTAAAGTTACTTCCGAGTTAGTCATCACTTTGCGATTTCCAACTTCGCTGTAGTCACAATAAAACCTCTGTACAAAACGCTTGCAGCTGTCCCACATGTGAACGTGGTATGTACATTTGATATACATTTGAGTCAAGATATTTCATGTTTCTCTCTTTAAACGTCAAAATGAACTAATTTTTATTAATTATATTGTAGAATACTATGGTTTGGCTATTTAATATTATTGTGACTCAGACTGTTTAAAACTTAATGAAGAAATAGCTCATAATGTTTAATATGTTATAAATTCTGTATACACTACGATAGGACGTGACGTTATTATTATATTACAGTTGTAGACTATGTATAACTATTATAATGTACCGCGATGGTAAGACTCGCATACACATTAATAATATTACAAGTAATAAATATTAATTTATAAAGATTAAACAAGTTATTACAAAGTTTGACATCAATTGTGACAAAACCTTGGTTAATCTGACTTTCCAATGTCAAGATTAACCATGACGAGGCAGTGGTGTTCCGAACCATGTGAGGGATACAACCGTGCAGTTCTCGACAATTTAGTCATCCTCGTCACAAAAATGGTCTGTAATATGACCCGCGATGTGCTTGCTTCATTTATGTATGTTATTATTGGCACGCCCTTTAAATTGTAAAATTAAACACTTTTTTAAATCACATTGAATTATATAGCACATATTATTTATGTGTACTGTGTAACACTTACTTTGGTCTGAAGATCCAATTTAGCACCTTCCTTGAGCAAAATGGAGCAAACATCTGTGTGGCCATTTTGTGCAGATATAAATATTACAAACATTATATTATAGAATTTTCTCTCTCTAAACAAAGTATTATAATATTGTCCTGGAATCAATACGATGTGATCATTTAAAAATGACGTTATAGATTTAAATTATGCTACATAGTTAAATTAAATAAAGAGTATTAACCCTTTTCTTTAAGATAATGTATTGTTGTATACATATACATTTTTTTGTCTTTCTTGTAGGCCTATAACATTTTTTTACAGTGTTTTATAAATTTATCAAACAAATAATTGTTTTTTTCTTTTTTGGCCTGAAAAGTAAACACTTCATCCGATAGTGCTAACTAGTCTGAATGTAAACTGACAGTTACAGCTAAAAATATATCTAGGCTCCAAATTCTGTTCAGGTAACATGACACTTTGACTGCAAAATTCTTACAATGATTACGGAATCTATTACGAGAGGTGATGGACTTTTGCTTTGAACGTCAAAATAGAGCATTGGATAGGTTGGGTCTTACAAAATTTGTCAAGTTGTCCTCAATAAAGTCTCTTATAAAAATGAATCAAATTGAGATTTGCTTAATTATAACTACTGTAAGTGAAGCATAACTAAAAATACGTTCCAGCTAATTCTTACATGGTGAATAATGAGAATATTTTTAATGACAGATTTATAAAAAAAAGACTTAGGCCTATGGGAGGTTTAACTACAAAAGATTTAAGTCTACGGAAAAGTAAAGTCTATTTGATACTCTCATTAATGAGGTCGTGCCATTTAGGATCACTACGGTAGTGATTTATTTGCAATCTCAACTTCAGATTGGGTACCGTACCGTATTTCATGATTTAGGTGATTTTCCTATTTTTGTTGGTTACTTTGGGTGGAATATACTGTATGGTACTGCAAATAAGCAAATCTATAATAATAACCCACTACTCTAATATTAACCCATGGGGGTTACTCTTAAAGTCACAAACACTTATGATGCAGCTGTATTTTGAAAATAAGGAGATAATGAAGGTTGATCTTGGGAGTGGGGGGAGGATTGAGTGTTTTTGAGTTCAAACAAATTTGTTTATTCGTACTGTTTTATTATTTTGCTATGAGTTGCTGACCAGAAAAGTTGGGGTGGGTTACTATTTTCAGGTGCCTAATTTAAGATTAGTAATAGTAACCCATTAATAGTTCCATTCCATAATAACCCATTCCAATAGTTAACCCACCCTAAAAAACAATCAAAGAATAATAACCCAGGGTTACAATTAGAAGATTTACGGTATATAGAGTACTGCAAACCATAATAGAAGGTAACATTTGTTTTATTTGACACGACAAAGCATGTGAACTCCCCAAAAATGTACCGTATTTTAATGTACTAAATTTTAAATGTTGACATGGCATAATAAACATTGAAAGTTCTTTCTAACAGAGTTTTTTCTCGGGGTACTCGGATGTTCTACTTAATTTTTGTTTTATTTATTGTAATGCGCCGTGTTCTTTTTTTATCTTTGATTGTATATTGTTTTTCAATAAGCGTGCGGAGGATTCAGGTAATATCTCTTTAAAGGGTAACACCGCGGCTTTAAAATGTATATTACTTATTATACAGATATTGCCTGCTTAGAGATGAAATATAAGATTTGACAAGTGAATGATATTATGTTCGAGGGAATATATATTTCCTGAAGCGTAGCACGTGAATGAACCTGTCATTTCTTCTGAAGGATCTGTCTGAGAAGGACAGTGAAACTGCAAAAAGCAGGTTAGTTTAACTAATTTTTTTTTCGAAAAGAATTAATAATTCACATGCCGTATCGTTACAAAATCTCAGCGAAGCCATAGTAATTATTTCATTAACATGCATACTTGTCTAGGACAAACATCTGAAAAGAGGCCTAGAAATCAGATAGGGGAAGTGGAATGTTACGGGTAGTCAATGTAGCCATTATATCGTATTAATCCATTCTGATCACTCTTAAGACTTGTTGACACCTAATTGTTTACATAGACTATACCCCACTTCAAGTATTATTAAATTATAATAATTATGACCTATCCACGTTCTATCACCATATTAAATAATTTGTCATTGTTTAAAGAAAACATTAATCATGATGTTTTTAAAGTGTAATCAGTGCTACTAAGCGCCTTTGATGTTTACATTGGTAGTTAACTACTGCAATACAAATAACTACTTATCAATATAAGTGTATGCAAGTTACTTTTTGGTAACTTAAAATTAATTGTCATAAACAGGTTGTTAAATGATACTGGTAAGTACTTTTGTGTCTAATTTATCCAAAACAATATTATTTAAATTATAAACTTTTAATATTAAATCATTGGACAGTTTGTGTGATATGTGTAATGTTATACTTGCTAATTTTAAAAAAAAAGTATGAAAGCAAACATAACAACAGACAATGATTACTAGTTTCCCGAATAATTGTTGAATTAAACTAAAATTTGAACTCAACTCATCATCGTGATGATATCGGGATATCCGCGTTAACGCACACAGTGTAACAAACATCTTGAAATACACTCATACTCTATAAACTGAAAACATGTATAGTGCTGAATTATGTCTATTATGTGTCATACAGTACTAAGTGCGAATAACCAATAAAGTAGTGGGTTTTTTATCGTAAAGAAAACAAAGCATTTAATTTGATATTTTTCTTGATAGTATAATATTCAATTGTTTGGTGTATATCACTGTTATGAGTCCAGGTAAGCACAACTGTGACATCTATTGTCTATAAACGTCTATAAATTTCAAGTCCTTTATTGTCTGACTTGGTTTTGAATGAAGTTATAGGCCTTCAAATTCAAATGTCAAATGAATACTAATATTGGTGTCCTTCCTGCATGATCTCAAGCTCTTCCGCTAGTCACCTAATCCACCAAAAATATTGGTATGCATACAGAGAGTCATGTCAGGAATAAACAATGTAAGTCGCTTATTACGAAGATGGACCTATTTCATTATGTAACTGCTGTTGTCACTATGATGTTATTTACGTACATAATTTGTATAATTAATATTTATCTATTGTGTAATCACTTATAGAACTTAACTGATTTTAAATCAATGGGAGCTCATCAGTTATATACATTATAATGTTTTCAGATTTGACAAAATAATTAAAACTGATTACTTTCCGATTATCAGAAAGCTTAAATGTGTTAATATTTACATAAACAATGGTACGAAGACGTAAACTTACTGTGAGCTTCTGCATTTAATATATACTATTAAGAGGCTAATTATGGCTATTTCAAATAACAGTTCGGAATAGTTGGATTTTGTTGCTTATATTCGAACTTGTCTTTTATTTCAAACTCACAAAAACGGGCAATGAAAATGTCGTTATTAAAAACATTATTTTAAGCTTATTCAGTATAGTTAAATTATTCAATTTATTCATTTATTTATATGTGTTGTTCCTTTTTTTTCTTTTTACTTGGTTAGATAAAACATGTTAGTGATAAAATGCCAATATTCTAGTTAACATTCTTCATTTAATGATAATCCCACAAATTGCACTATTTGTGTATACTTAAATAGGTAGCTCTTTTCGTATATTTGTTGCTGTTAGGAAAATAAATATTTCACTTCAAAAACTTTCCAAAAATAGTGGTACACAACAATGACAACAAAAAGAGGGGAAAAAACTCTATTTTACGTTCTTGTTATATAAATATTATGAACGACTGAAATTATATAGCACATAATATTTATGTGGGTAACACTTACTTTTGCCTGAAGATCCAATTTAGCACCTTCCTTGAGCAAAATAGTGCAAACATCTGTGTGGCCGTTTTGTGCAGCCACATGTAAAGGTGACGCTCCATCCTGAAATATTACAAACATTATGTTATAGTATTTTCTATCTCTAAACAAAGTAGTAAAATATTGTCCTGAAATCAAAACGATGTGATCAATTAAAAATGACGGTATAGTTTTAAATAATGCTACATAGTTAAATTAAATAAAGAGTATTAGGCCTAACCCTTTTTTTAAAGATAATGTATTGTATACATATACATTTGTATTTCTTGTAGACCTATAACATTTTTTTATAGTGCTTTATAAATTTATAAAACAAATAAGTGGTTTTTTTTTGGCCTGAAAAGTAAAACTTCATCCGGTAGTGCTAACTAGTCTGAGTGTAAACTGGCAGTTACAGCTAAAATATATCTAGCCTCCAAATTCTGTTCAGGTAACACATTTTGACTGCTAAATTGTTACTATTGGTTTCATTTTACCGTTCTGGAGGGTATATTTTTTTTTTAATGTTTTATAACATCAAATGAAAATCTTGATTCATATCCATTTATTGTATCATTTAGCATAAAATACATTGTTGCTCTACAGCACAATACAATGCAAAAACAGATAACTGAAAAAACCACGACATATCATTCTCTAACATTCAGTGCCTTAAAGGCATATGGTAACAATGATTACGGATCTATTACGAGAGCTGATGTACCATTTCTTTGAACGTCAAAATAGTGCATTGGATTGGTTGGGTCTTGCAAAATTGAATATGTTTCCTCAGTAAAGTATCTTATAAAAAGAATCGAAATGAGATTTGCTTAATTATAACTACTGAAGTCCTATACGTGAAGCATAACTAATAATACGTTCTATCCAATTCTTACATGTGGTACAGGTAAACTATAAAATAAAGAATAATGAGAATACTTTCAATGACAGATTTATAAAAAAAAAAAGACGTATGTCTAATGCAAGGGTTAACTCGAAAAGATGTGAGTCTATGTAACAGCATGGATTTCTCCATGGTAACAGTAAAGCCTATTTGATACTCTCAGAGCCATAGTAATTATGGTATTTGCATAGACTATACCCAACTTCAAGTATTATTAAATTATATGACCACGTTCTATCACCATATTAAATATTTTGTCATTGTTTAAAGAAAACATTAATCATGATGTTTTTAAAGTGTAATAAGTGCTACTAAGCGCCTTTGATGTTTACATTGGTAGTTAAGAGCCATTGTCTGTAAGAATCAAAGAAATATCAAAAAGAGTGGCAGACTCAAAAAAATGGATTTCTTTCAAATTTTGCACATGGCTATATATGTGTTGAGAGAAATCAAATATGAAGTATTTTTTATTTCACACGTATATTTCCATGGCAACGGCCAAATTTTTGTTTTTGACAAATTTTGTCCTTTTTTAAGGTTTTTTAAAATGGATATTGGCACTACTTTGATGAACGATATTTTTGTTTTGTTCATTTAATTATAAAAAATAATTAGTGTATGCATAATAACAATGCACTGTGTACCTGTTTCAAATTTTTTAATTTTTTTTTATTTCATTCTTTGGGAGATACCATTTATTTAAAAAGGGGTGTTTTTCACTTTTTTTAAATTGTTCCATGCAACTAAACTTTACTTCACCATAACGCCCAAAGTGGTGTAGTTTTTTAGCTGATTTATTACAAATAGGTAGTTCTAATGTTTAATAATTGATTTCTAAAATAAAATACTGGGGTAAATTTAAAATCTACAAGCAGTGTTGCGAGAAACATAGGCATTTTTATAAAAAAAAAAAACATGGTATTAGTAAAAACATTTTATTTTCTTTGATTATTTGATTTAAAACTCATTGGTCAGAAACATTCTTAATGTTTTATATAGTTCTAGTTGTGTTGTGAGAAAAAAAAATTTTAATTATAGATTCTGTAATTCCCAGTTTTAATGTCATTTTATAGGTTATATCCTCTGGAAATTTGAATAAATTATCAGATCGTTGTGAATTTTAATCTTTGCAATAGATTACTCCTCTCTTATTTTGAAGCTCCTCTTTCATTTGTTTACTTCTTTTATTTGCTAACCTAATCAGATCCCACATGCCCATCCACCACCACTTTCGACTACCACCCCTCCCCACACCCACCCGACTATAACCACAAAAAGATAAACTGCAACACTTTGGTCGATCATCCACTATAGAGTGTCAAATGCATGCATTCAAGCACCACCCACACTGCCGCTACTATCGCCCCAATGAATAGACGGATTCAAACTCCTCCATCCCACCACCTCCCCTTTTCTCCAAGCCCCCACCCACCCCAAGTTAAAAATTGCAATGCAAAAGATAGGACATAAAGTTAAGTTTTTAGACCCTCGCGTTCAACCACCTAACTATTTAAAAGTCCTGGATCCACCACTTTCCCCTCCCCAAAATAGAACCAATCAAAAGTCAATGATATACTCAGGTATGTTAATGCTACATAACAAATATTGAAGCCCTGATTTGAAATTTCATTTCATTTAAGGTCAGCATGTAAAATATCACACTTTATTATTAAATATTGGTTTTAAATTCTATATTTTTTTTACTGTGATGGTTGGATTCAGTAATAATTATTAATTAATAATTATCTGATAATTATTTAATTTCCCTTAGTTATGCATAGCAACAGTTACTATGGTAACTAAAAATGAGATATTCTTTAGATTTTGCATATTTATCTCATACAAATTTAAATTTGTAGATTATTAGCAGGCATGCCTTATTTGCATTTTCAAATTACCGTTTCACAAGGTCATATTCGTAAGCACTTTCTTCTGTGATTATTTTTATTCATGAAAACCCCATATTTTATTTACAGCGGCCACCTCCCTTAACGGACGCACTTTGAAAAGCCTGTTTGTTCTTCCTATCTAATTAGTGCATTTGGTGCTTACCGTAAGCAGCTGCGAGCACCTTTTTATACTAAAAATGAGATTTTTTGTAGCGACCAATCGAAAAATGTGATACTTATTGCATGGACCTATGAATTAGAGGTGCATGTTTATTGTATTTCTTTATATATTAGCTGTATTTTGAAGAGGTTTTAAAAACATTACTGTGAAGAGATGAGAAAACTACACAGATTTTGACCGACCATTTTTCATATGATAAAAGTTTTTAAAATTTGTCTGAAAATGCTAAAAAATACTAAACCACCTGATTATAAATAATAATAGGCCTACAATTAGCTGGAAAATTGAGAGGCTCGTTTCGTTAAGAATATCGTATATAGCCATAATAAGTGATTTTGGCCCTTTATCGGCAGAACCTCCCGTAAGGGGTCACCGCCCGTAAGCGGCCACTTTTCCAGGTCCCGAGGGTGGCCACTTACGGGAGGTTCAACTGTATTTAACAAAACAATTATCCTTAGTTACGCATAGAAACAGGTTCTAAGATAACATAACTAATACAATTTGACATAACTTGACCCAAAAAATTACCCTTTTCACAAGGTCAGACATTTTCTGGGATTCAGTAGATAAGTAAATTTGGGAGAAGGTAGTAAAGCTATGTAATCAATTGTTTGTAGTCATGAAACCCCATATTAAAAATATTGTACTCAGTTACGTATAGAAACAGTTGCTACAATACACTATAGGTAAAATGTTGATGTCATTTGACCTCAATATGTAACATTTTTTTTTTTCATGAAACTCCATATTTAATTTTTTTTTTAAATATCATTTGTTACGTAAACAGGTTTAAGATAACAATAAAGGTCATTTTTTGTTACCTTTATTCAGATTCGTCAAGACTTTCTTTCTGAGATTATTATGATTCAGTATTTAAAGTAAATTTGGCAAAAAGTAGAAATGTAAAACTGTGTAGAAAAAATGTTTTTTATTTATGAAAAACCCCTTATTTTTTTTAAATTTTCGCATAGAAACAGTTACTATGGTAAAATGTTTACCTCAAAATGAATGAATTTACAAGGTCAAGTTTGTCATTAATGGAATGCAGTAGAAGTAAAATTGAGAAACATGTACAAATGCAATCAATTCTTTGTATTTATAAAAACGCCATTTTTTACGTTTTTTTTTAAAATGACTTTCCTTAGTTACACATAGAAATGGTTGCTAAGGTAACACTATAGGTAAAATATGAAAATTGTTGAGAATTGTTATGAACTATCTTGTAAATTTTGATCAAACATTAATAGTTGTAGTAAAGTGGGGACCTGTCTTGTTTTGCATTCTAACCCCTTTTGACCTCAAATGACCTATTTACAAGGTCAGATTTTTTGGGAGGTCTTTCTGTATCTCTTTACACAAAATAGATTTAAAAATTTATAAAAACCATTGACTCAATTATTTCCAAGTTTAACATTATTTTCCATCAACTAAATAATTATTTCAATGCAAAATACTGTTTTTCTGGCAATTAATTGAAATAAACCTGGCAACACATTCTCCTATTTTATCTAAACTATTCGTATGACTCTAGTAGCATTATGACAAGCCATATATACATTTTATTATTGGATTAGCCATATTTAAATTGTGTTTCATGTGTTTTGTTTGTTGATATTTTGTTATATGTTTTGCATTTTTCGTATTTTCCTGGCAACACAAAACCTATGTACGAAATTTACCCCAGTGTTTTTTTCGTGATTATTGTTGACAAACCTATTGACTATCAAATTAAAAAACCTCATTGATTTAAAAATACCACTTTGGAAGTTATAGGTACGTTTATGAGGTATACTTTTATAAAAAAAATATTTTTTAAAAACACCCCTTTTTAAAAAAATGGTATCAACCAAACTCCATTTTGTAATTTATTTTTTTTCTACATTAAATGGAACTCAATACATGTTGTTTACACTGCTATAAACAAAAACTGTATACTGTAAGTATTTTTGGTTAAAATAAGTATACAAGTTTGTACTTTTTCACTATAGAAAATCTGTGAAAAATGGCAAAAACATCAAAATTTGGATAATTGACCGTTGTCATGGCAACAGAGGCTAAAAATTAAAATGAATGTTGTAGTTATGCTTTTTATTGAAATGTCTATTCATGGTAAAAATTTCAGAGAAATCCATTTTTTTACATCTGCCACCATGCACCAAATCTTTGATTTTTAGGCTACATACAATGGCTCTTAATTACTGCAATACAAATACTTACTTATCAATATAAGTATATGCAAGTTACTACAAAAATATTGGTATGCATACAGAGAGTCATGTCAGGAATAAACAATGTAAGTCGCTTATTACGAAGATGGACCTATTTCATTATGTAACTGCTGTTGTCACTTTGATGTTATTTACATACATAATTTGTATAATTAATGTTTATCTATTGTGTAATCAATTATGTTTTCTGATTGAACTTAACTGATTTTAAATCAATGGGAGCTCATCAGTTATGGGTGTCACGAAAGCTCAGACCACGAAAGCTCAGACCCCCTAAGACCTAAGATCACGAAAGCTAAGACCCAACACCTAAGATTACAAATATTTATCTTTCGCACCTGCCTTGTATTTTAACTCCCAACATTTATTCTGAATACCACACCTTAGAATTGGCACTTTCATGAAAAAGAATCACATAAAAAGTAACAAATACATTTTTAAATTGATGATTTTACAGACGTTTTTCTCGCACACAAAATGACTAGCCTACAGTACAGTAGGCCTACCCCATGGGCCATGTTCAATGTTTTTGTTTCTATGGAACAGTCAAAAGAGCAAAAATTATATAGAGGGCTGAAAACTCTGTGGAGTCCATCTACAGTGTGGATGGAACAATGTAAAATTAAAATTGTAATGATAATAGTATAATCATGCAAGTACGAAGAAATAAATACTGGCAAATAAATTTTAATTTAAAAATCATGATAAGTTTTTTTGTTTCGTTTTCTTTCTGTTTTTATACTTGTACTATTATTGTTGCTCTTTTGGCGCTCCATAGAAACAAAAACATTGAGCATGGGGAGCTCGAGGAGTTACATTGTCATTACAGTATACAAAGAAACACATCTGTAAAATCATCAATTTAAAGGATTTATTTATTTGTTATTATGTGTTTCTCCTTCTGAAAGTACTTATAAGTCCTAATTTTAAAGTGTGGTGTTCAGGATAAAGTTAGTCAACAAATTTGGAGTCAAAATACAAGAAAGGCAGGTGCGTAAGAAAAACATCCTCTGAACCAACACAATGGAGTAAATATATACCAACAAACAACCCGTCAAGTTTGTTTGTTGTAAAGAAAAAATATACATTTACTCAACGGGCGAAAATAATGTGAGTTTATCTATGTTTTGCGGTAGTATTAAATTATATTTATGGTAATAAATGAAACCTACTGTGTTTAAAATTATGTATGGATAAACAAGTATTGTTTTTAAGCTGTAGTATATCTTAGTATTTGTAATCTTAGGTGTTGGGTCTTAGCTTTCGTGATCTTAGGTCTTAGGGGGTCTGAGCTTTCGTGGTCTGAGGTTTCGTGACACCCCATCAGTTATATACATTATAATGATTTCAGATTTGACAAAATAATTAAAACTGATTACTTTCCGGTTATCAGAAAACTTAAATGTGTTAACATTTACATAAACAATGGTACGAAGACGTAAACTTACTGTGAGCTTCTGCATGTAATATATACTATTAAGAGGCTAATTATGCTTATTTCAAATAACAGTTCGGAATAGTTGGATTTTGTTGCTTATGTTCGAAATTGTCTTTTATTTCAAACTCACAAAAACGGGCAATGAAAATTTCGTTATTAAAAACATTATTTAAAGCTTATTCAGTATAGTTAAATTATTCAATTATTCATTTATTTATATGTGTTGTTCTATTTTTTTTCTTTTTCCTTCGTTAGATAAAACATGTTAGTGATAAAATGCTAATATTCTAGTTAACATTCTTCATTTAATGATATTCCCACAAATTGCACTGTTTATGTATACTTAAATAGGACGGTAGCTCTTTTCGTATATTTGTTGCTGTTAGGATAATAAATATTTCACTTCAAAAACTTTCCAAAAATAGTGTTACACAACAATGACAACGTGTCGCCATAAAGCAAATATTCAATTCACAGGAATTCAGTACATTATTGTTTTATATTATTGTAATTCGATGTTTTCTTCACTTCAATTATTATCCTATTGGAAAAAAGGGTTTAGTCGCGTTAACTTTAGATCTGCAAGTGACAGAGAAGCTTTTCTCTTGTCCGATGTCAGGTGGTGATTGAATCTGAGTTAAACGTTTTTAATAAAGCATTTATTAGATTTTAGTAATACTTTACGTCACCCTTAATAGGTATTAAATGTCATTTTAATATGCATTTTCGACTTATAGTATATTCAATATATTTCATTCTTGTGTTTGATTTGTTTAGTCTGTAAATCAACAATGTAATTATTATTACTCTGAAAGGGTCTTACGTGACAAGATTTTTTATCTTCTAGTATTGATCCTATTATAGTTTCTTTATATCAATTCTATTTTTATCTTTTTACTATTTGTTTGTTATACTGAGCCATTTATGAAATACATGTTGTTGAATTAAATTGATTTGAATGAATATTATTATAAATAGTTTGTCTTGAATGAAGTTTAATTTAATTTGAATTGCATGTTTATTGTATTAACATTTGTCTGTAATTGCAGTATTACTTTGTTTAAAATGAATCTTACAGAAACAATGGTACTTCCTACTAGTAGTAGGCCTAGTATTGTCGTGGATGCCATTCCATTTTCAGATTGTTATTTGTAAATTAAAGTGCAATTAACCCAGCAATTGTCATATTTCATTTAGAGTAGTACGTCCTGTACGCCCTCTATAATGTTCCCTATTATGTCATAATTAATCATGAATTATTCATGATTTCTGCCCACGTTCGTCCTGGAAAAAAAAATTACCCGTCCGTACTTAGAATTTACTTTGACAATAATTTGCTCACGGTTGTATGGCGGCGCCCTTCCACATAACCTTTATCCCATCCCATCCCATTGAAACCGAATTTAGACATTTTTAAATAGATTTGATTTGGTACGCTACCAATAATACTACTGTTTTTATAATACAGTAGAAAGATTTCTCGCCTATGTAAACAAAAGAAGGGTTACTTCTTGACACTCTCAAAAGGCTTTTTAGATTGTTGCTATTAATTCGGTTCGAACGTAAATGAGTTGGCAGTAAATGAATAGAAGTTTTAAAAGGAAGTTAAAGTGAGGCGTATGAATGAAGGTGAGCGAATAAGGCCTATTCCACATCTTTGTGTGTGATTGATGCGTTTATACCTATAGACACTGTTATAATACATTCTGTAAAAGCATGTTTCATTGTTGTTGCCGACGGATCGATTATGATGTTATGTATAATACAGGTCATGATTATTGTTATTAAAATAGGAAAATAATCTACTAAATTGTGTTTGTGTTGTACCATGTTGTGTTTCAGTTACTGAACAACATAGTTCTGCTGGTTCTGTTACTTAGATAAGAAGGGGACCTATGCTCGAGGACTATTCATAGACTTTTCATCTGCATTTAATTTGAGGCAGCCTCATATTTTAATGAATAAAATGTCTGAATGGAAGGTTAATCCTTACCTTGCTCTATGGGTTGGTGATTTTCTTACAAATCGGCTACAGTATGTTAAAGTTGGTAAATCTATCTCAGAGATTAGAAGGATCAACACTGGTGTACCCCAGGGGTGTTGTCTGTCATCAATTTTATTTACAATATATACTAGTGAATGTCGATCTTCATGTAGCATGTGTCATATAATCAAATACGCAGATGACATGGTACTGATTGGTCTATTGAAAAATGCTGACGATCATGTGTATAAGGCTGAATATGTTAAATTAATGTCATGGTGCAATGACAATTACCTTAAGATTAATTTTAATAAAACTAAAGAAATTATATGGGATTTTAGGAAAAAGAAAAATGAAAAAAGTTATCTGATAGTTAATGATCAGACAATTGAACGTGTTCATGAAACCAAATATCTTGGTACACATATTGATGATCAACTTAGTTTTGAAAAAAATACGGCCGAGATAATTAAGAAAGGTCACCAAAGGTTATATTTCCTAAGAAAGCTAAATAAATTTAATGTTAGCTGTGGTACTTTAAAATTATTCTATGAAACAGTTATTCAATCAGTACTAGTTATCTCTTTTATTGCTTGGTTCGGTAATTTAAATGAAACACACAAGAAAGGTCTCATTAGAATTACTAAGATAGCATCAAATATAATTGGTTATATGTACGGTTAATGATTTAAAATATCTTTATGAAAAACAGGTCCTAAGTAAATTAAGTAAAATTTTAGAAGATAAGAAACATCCATTACATATGATCTTTTGTAAGAACAAGTCAGGTCGGTTACGGGCTCCTAGAGCTGATACGTCAAGAAACCGACTGTCTTTTGTACCAAATTCAACTCATATTTTTAACTCAAAGATTGTTAGATCATAATAGCGCACATGCAATATATATTTTAAAGTTTTACCGTTGATGGATGTTTAAATTAATGTTTTTAAATTGTAAATTTGTTCTATGTATGATGTAATTATGAATGTTTTACCATATTTTTCTGTCGAGGAAAACAATTTTTCCATGTACAATTTATTTTATTTGGAACGAATAAAGATTTGATTTGATTTGATTTGATTTATACAACAGTACTTTATAATAATATTTATTAAAATGTGCATATATAGAATACAATTTTGCTTATGTATCGCTGTTTCACATTGATCAAAGCGATTGACATTATTATTACAATGTAGTAGCAGTTAACAATATATATATATCAATTATGTATTGAATGAAATTTAAAATCACTTTATTTTTTATTAATACGTTCATTTTAATAATGCTTTTAAACCAAAATTCAGATTTAACCAGTCTAATTTGTGCTGGAGAAAGAGCAGTTCAGAGCACAGGATCGGCTAAATGCATGACAATCACCTGAAACTAGTAATTGGATTGTACAGACGCCTAGTAATTGGATTGTACAGACGCCTATTAATTGGATTGTACAGACGCCTGGTGTCATTCTCACACCGAAGTCCCTTTCTGTTAAAACCATAGGGTCTAGTAAAATCTCGAAGGTACTCTGACGCTAGATTATCGAGACAATTATGAACATTTAAATGTCTTACATTGCATTCTACAATGTAAAGGAAGCCAATGAAGCTCAAAAGGAAGTAATATAAGTCTAGCGTTTTGTAATATTTTCATTTTTTTACCAAAGATACCAACAAACTCCGTGTTACATTAGCCCGGTCCACAAAGGGACCATTGGCATTAGTGCACGTCGTATTAACTTAAAACTTTCTAATTCTGCATAGACCTCTCGCTCACCCTCTAGTAAGTGTGGACGATGGATGGACTGTTTAATAAAAAACCTCGGTTACCATATAATTATTGAAATTACTATTTGTAAAATAAACCTAGTCTGGTTGTCAGTGCCATTTTTAGACTAAATAAGATGAGGAATATAACAGTTTCATGTAACACATTATCAATTCCTTTAACTTTTAAAATTATATTCCTATGATGGATGTGGACAGTAGACATAATCAATGATACATGACATTTCGCGTATTATCATATTCATTCTCGGTAACAGTGGGTTCAGTTCTGTGGTGGGTCAAATCGCATACAATAAACATTTAATTGGCGGATGGTCAAACATTGTAGTTTTATTTTTCCCTATTCATACCTATATTTATTTTATTTTTTTTTATTCACTTGACAACCAATTACGATGAAACCGCCACTAACAGGTTGAATGTATATGAATGAATGCTGGTCAAGCACATCACAAGATGACAGTTTTATACTTTTGCTTTTCCGCTACTCTCCTGTTATACTTATATGTTTGTTTTTTTGCTATGTAGAAAGATTGAAAATAAATAAATAAATAAATGTAAACATAATAAACTATAATAATACATTCAAATATGCAACAATAACATAAACAAAAATCGGAACACTATAGAGATTTAACAATTTTACGATGAAATACATTTAAACTATCATAAAATAAATCAATATCCAAACAAGTAAAAAGCACACTATTAAATGTGTTAGGTAACCGCTGAAAATACATGTTTTGTGCATTCAACACGACCACCAACTTTGTTGCCTCCAAATAATAACACTAGGTATATTACCCGGGTCGTTATATGTTGGGTTTTGTACATAATGTAGGGGACACCTCATGAAACGTCACCAAAAACATGCATAATGCAGTAGTCATATGCGTCTTGCCCGGGTCTCTGGTTTCCATCGGCGTGGTCATGTTATCGAGAACCATTCATATACACTCACTGGAAGGTGAGAGAGCAAAGCAAACGAATCTAGTTATTATAAATACGCTAACATTTACCTCATGGAAAACATTTAGCTCGTAGTATCATGAACGTGCGCATATAGCGCATCGTGGTGTTAAGCCGAATCACAAAATTATTAGTGAAACGCATAATAACATTGCAGTAATTATTATTAATTCATAAATTTAATGAAAATATAATCAAACAAAACAATTGTTCTGGAAGTTGTTTAAGGGTTATGTTAAAAGAAACACATCGACTACGATTTATTTTTAAACAATGTTAATATATGTTTTGGTATCGGAATATGTCATATTTTCGATGAATTAAATACACTTATTTTAATAGCTACAAGATATATATTCAACTGTAACATTAAAGAAGACCCACTGTATTTTAATAAATTTAAAGTCATTGTTAAAAGAAATATTGAAATAGAAACAAATGTTGATTTGAAAATGATAATATGCATACAACCTAAATGAAACAATTAGGAGTATAGTCTACCTTTTAACTACCATGATATGTATAAATGTTTGTTTGATTGTGTTTTGTTTTGTATCTTGTTGTTGAGAACCATTTTTTTTTTGTCTTGTTGCTACAGATGGTGGCGCATTGTTGTTTTTTTGTAATTGAAATAATAAAAAAAAATATTACAAAATGCGACAGCAGTTATTACAAAGTGCGACAGCAGTTATTACAAAGTGCGACAGCAGTTATTACAAAGTTCGACATCAATTATTACAAAGTGCGACAGCAGTTATTACAAAGTGCGACAGCAGTTATTACAAAGTATGCGAGCTCGATTACTACAAAATGCAAAGGTTATCACAAAATGTGACAGTTTTGTCACCATGTGCGCACGACAGGTATTACAAAGTATTATGTGACGATTATTACAAAGTGCGACGGTACAAAGAGGGTTTACAGATAGTTATTATATATGCGATGTTTTTTTTTTCAAGACAGTTTATCAGGAATCAATCCTATTTTTGTTCTTTCTTGAGTTAAGTTTAGGGATCATTAATTTGAAAAACAATAGTTCTTTGGTGAGATCTTGCTTGGAGGTTTCCAGGTCACGGGGTTTAAATTACCGCGACTTTTAAACTATCATTGGTTGATCTAACTGCCCAATGTCAAGATTAACCTTGACAAGGTAGCGGTGTTCCGAGCCATGTGAGGGGTACAACCGTGCAGTTCTCGACAATACCGTAATCCTTGATACAAAGTATGAAATGATATATGACCCGCAATGTGAGTTGGTTCATTTAGGTATGCTATGTACGCCGGTACGCTCTTTAAATTTTAAAATTAAATATGTATTTAATCACACTGAATTATATAGTAACACATACTATTATTAATGTTTGTAACACTTACATTTCTTGGAAGATCCAATTTAGCACCAGCCTTGAGCAAAATAGTGCAAACATCTGTGTGGCCGTTTTGTGCAGCCAAATATAAAGGTGACGCTCCATTCTGAAACATTACAAACATTATGTTATAGTAGTTTTAACTCTAAACAAAGTATTAATACTGTACTGAAATCAATACGATCAATTAAAAATAGCGTTATGGATTTAAATAATGGTACTTTGTTAAATTAAATAAAGATTATTAACCTCTGGTGTTTACTTTAAGATAATGTATTGTATACGTATACATTTGTCTTGCTTGTATAATATTATTCATATAAGTACTGTACAAATGTAAACCAAATAAGTGTTTCTTTGCCTTTATCAGGTAGTGCTAACGAGTGAAAATTATGATAAAGTGGCGTTTGAACTGGCAGTTATGACAAAAAAATATAATACTAGGATCCAAATTCTATTCAACTAAATACTTACTATTGCTTTTGTTTTAGAGTTACTGTTTTACTAAATCAAATTGATATATCGATTCATATCCATTTAATGTATCATTTGCATAAAATAAATAATGTAGCTCGTACAGAACAACACAATACAGAAACAGAAAAGTCACCATTAAAAAAACATCATCCTCTAACATTTAGTGTTCTAAAGGCAGATGTTAAAACTATTACGAAATCTATTTGCCCGAGGGGTGATGGACCGCTTCCTTGAACTTCAAAAATAGTGCATGCGATAGGTGGGTCTTGTAAAATCGAATGTGTTTTCTTAGTAAAGTATCTAATGATTCAAATTGAGATCTGCTTGAGATCTGCTCTGCTCGTTTGAGTTCAAACGTGTCCTTGTGTGCCATATTTATACCCTTACCCTTTATTGGTCGTGCCATTTAAAGTGGAGCTACACTCAGACTTTATCAGCTTATATTATGTTTAAGTATGTTTAATTGAAAGTGATTACATTAAAAAAACCAGGAAAAATACGGAAATATTTTCCAAAAACTCATTTCTAAAAAATCTGTCAGAAAATAGTGTTTTTTAACAAATTACAGTTTTTCAGTAACTTAGGGGTTATTAGTTTACAATACGTCGCGAAACGCGTTACACTTAGCGACTCACGCGTTTTAGTCGCCGGTCAACGCATTGATGAAATGTCTCTCCTTTGGTAAATTATGTGTCGAAAAATGGGGAATAATTTTTATACACACAATTAATACGATTTGTTTAGGCCTAAGTAATATTTCCGATAAGAATGTCAGTATAATTTACATGTAACCTCATGATTTTCACTGTACAACAACAGCATAATAATCTTATCAGATTGCTTTTAACTTTAAGCTAGGGCTAGGCCTAGCTAAGCCGTCTGCTCAGCCAAGCTAGCCTTGAATTTTTGTCTAGAGGCCTATGTATTCATAGGCATGGTCGTTTCGGCCCATATCGTTCCTGGGTTTTCTCGCACATTAAGAATTGTGAAACACAAAATCCTATACAGAACAATATTAGTAAAGAGTAGTAAAGCGATGTGCAAGCTTAGACCTGACTGAAAAGCAACTATTCAGGCACCCTATCATGGCCCATGGGTAGGCCAAGGTCGGGTGCCAGCAAAACAAACTTCACTGCTGTCAGCCTAGCCGCGCCTAGCTAGAGGCCAAGCAGCAACGGTACATACCTACACTCTAGTAGGCCTAGGCCTAGCTTTATTGAATATATAGCCACGTCTTTCTCAAATCTCGTTAAATTTGACATTTTAGTAATAGTCTCATAATCACATTATTACACTGTGAAACATAATATGGTCATATTCAGAATGTTTTAATATACTTTTCGCCCGTCAAAAATAACATCGCGACAAAATAACAGATCGCCAGCTGCAGTAGTGTGATTGTGAAAAATGTCACGTGATCGTACTCCCTAGCAAAATAAAAAACCCAATTGGACCTGAACGGGGGAAAGTGTCTATTTACGCAAAATTGCGCAATGTATACGTGATAAAAATACCAGAAATAGAAAGATCTGGAAAAATTACATAAATAGACATTTTACATTTTTTTTTTGGTGAAGAAATGAATTTTTTAGGATTATTCAAATATACCCCCCTTTTGCATGTAAAAGAATAGGAAATTACAAGGTATCCCCCCAAAACGCAAAAAGGCGTGATTTTCAAGAAAATCGTACTCATTGAAAAAAATTTCAAAAAAATATGAAGTATAAGGGATGATATTTTTAAATAATAGTTGAAATGTATGAAAAATAGTAATTTTCTGGGTGGAGCTCCACTTTAAGATCACTAGTGATTTATTTACAATCTTCAGATGAGTGGGTACCGTATTAATTTCATATTATAGGTGATTTTACTTTATAAAATGTGTGCATTGTTTTCAATTGTTTTCACCTGCTTTGATAGAGACAATACTGTTAATAATTGTTTATTAGTAAACACATAGTGTACCCAAAACCAACCCAGTGTATTTGTGCACATAATAGTGTTGTGTAACATTTGTAATTTAGAGCGTTTTTTTGACACGACAAAGCATGTGAACTCCTGAAAACGTACAGAATCATAATAATGTAGTACATATGGTTGGTGTAACTTCACAATAATGATATAATGAAACATCATATGTTAGTCACCTTAATATGGTCATTTGCCATATACGATGATTTAAAAATTCAGAGTTTTAATATTATAGTATTACAGTTGAATATTTGTGAGTGGTCACCTCCCGTAGTTTCAAAAGCCCGTTTGTTCTTCATCTAATTAGTGGACCTCCTGTAAGCAGCCATCTCATGTGAGCAGCCGCGGAAAATTTGTTTACAACACATGTACATCAGATTGTTTGTATGGTAAATTACCTCCCTTAAGCGGCCACCCAAAAAATTGGCTGCAGTCGCGTGCGCAAATTTTAGTTTAGTATTTACCGACCGACCAACCGACCGACCGACATAGTGAGCTATAGAGTTTGCACGCGACTAAAATACAATTTTGATACTTACATTGTGCTTTATACATTAGCTTTATTTCGAAGCGGTTTTAAAGATATTTCTGTAAAGAACATTTCTGTGTGTTTTTAGATGATATGAGAAAACTACACAGATTTTGATTGACTGAAGAAATGATTTGCACATTTGTAGAATACCTTTTGCACATTTAACGTCAAAACTGATGGTTTTTACATTTAACGGCGAGATGTTTGCACATTTGCGGGTAATGAATGTTTACAGATTTGCACATTTGAAGGTAAAATATTTGCACAAATGTTGTTGTTTGCACATTTGAAGGTAAAATGTTAGCACAAATGTGGTTGTTTGCACAAACGTGACTTTTTGCACATTTAACGGCTCCACACGGGCACCACACGGGCACTACACGAGAGAAGCCCTTGATCAATGTTAGGACCAATCAAGGTACTTTAAACAGTCCTGGCTTAGTCATCACTCAGATAAATGTAAGAATAAAATGACACTGCTGCCACTACAGACGTACGTCGTATGCATTGTCTATTAATGACTGATGCAGGCCAAAACAATAATAAAAAATGCTGTATAAATTTAGTTACACAAATAAAAATATGAAATCCTGAGAAGAAACACTCAGGAATTTACCATCTTAGAATTATATTGATGGCTAATGCCTCTATGTTAATATTTGAAGTAATCATCGGCTATCGCAGACGCCTACATCGGATGTATAGGCATAGGTGTTTACACATGTGTTGAAAAATCAAATATTCTTTAATAGATCGTATAGATAGATAGATCGTTGTTTTCTTTGTTTGAAAATAAGGATTTAGTCGAGTCGTCTTTAGATTTACAAGTAACAGAGAAGCATTTCTTTTGTCCGTTGTCAGATGGTTATTGGATCTGTGTTGTTGATTACCCTAATACTTATGTAATTAACCGCTTTAAAGATCATGGAACATGGTATTTGATGTATAACGTTTTTTGGCTGATTTGGGTCTGAATATGTTGATTTTATTAGTACGTTTTGATAAAATAAATTCTATAAGCGTAAATTATGATTTTTTTATGATTTACATACATCGGAGTTTATATCTCCGAAGTCGAATTTGGAAGCAGGAAATCCAAGGCGATAAATCGTGACGTCATAAGATGAACACACTGCACTGCCCTGGTCGCGACGCATCTCTCTTTGTATACAAACTGTACTGTATCGGCAAGATGTCAACACGTATTGTGTACGATCTCGACAGTTCGGAGTCTGATTTTGAAGAGGAAACTATCCATTATGAATTCGAAATTGATGAAGATGAAGGAGACGACGTTATGGATACGCAAGAAAGTGTTATGGAATGCAATTAATTCAACCGTAGGCCTATATGAGAGCCCGATCTCACCGATTCTGAAGGCGAGGCGGACCAATGCGAAGGCGGCGAAGAACGTCGTGGGGAAATTGACCAGACCAACAATACATGGTCCTAGGCCTAGGTTTACATTTTCAATTACGGACCCAATCTTTGGAATGGTTAGTTACAGTCAGTTATACGAATGCATTATTATCGTGTTTTTAAACGCAATAAAAAAATTAGTAAAACTGAAGTTGTTGTGTTGTCGATTAACTAAATAAAAGGTAGGCCTAGGTAGTACTTCTTTCTAGTATAGTAGAGTAGTAGGCCTAGGTGATTAATTCGGTTTTAAAATCAGCAACACAAAAGGCCTAGGCTAGTAGTACTGTGTTGAAAGCCCCAGCATAATAGTTCAGGTGGGGAGTTGTTCTGCCCTCATAAAAATAAAGCTTGTGCACAAGCTGACTGCAATAATTTGTAAGTTGCATGACAGATTGCACTATATTCTCTATTGATTTGAACAAAAATTGAACCATTTGAAATTTGCTTTAGAAAAGTCAAATTATAAATTATATAATCTTATTGCACTTTTACAAATGATTTTGTTCTTACAGTACCGTATTATTATTTCGCAGGGTATGTGGATGACCTCATCTTGGAGGTAATGAGCATTGTTGAAGGGACAGCAGAAGATGTTGATGTTGTTGATGCGCCACCCCAACTCTGTTCAGGATTTGAACGCCCCGACAAAGAGACCGCTATTGCCAACCATTTCACAAGATTTCCAAATGTGAACAACTAAGGCAAAAATTATGCAGTAAATAAATCAGCAGCCAAAAGGTCCACTGATCAACTTCAAATAAGAAGTATAATACATACTCCAAGAAATGAGATACATTCCATCATGCTTTTTATTATAAATCATTATTTCGTTTTTTTAGTGAAAGATTAAAAGCCATTTGTTTATGTGGATACAGCGCCACAATCCAGAGCCAACAGTTTTATAAACAAAATAATCACTTGTGTGCATAATTTTTTAATAAATTGTGTCAGAAATGTATATTTTATTTCTATTTGATCATTTTATTTCTATCAGATACAGTGTACAATACTTTCCTTTATGAAGTACAGTAAATAATTGTATGTGGTTAATTGTAATCTCAATACAAGTTGGTGCTAAATGTTTACTCAATCCAAAAATCCAGCAAACTGGAAATCATCTTCCATACCTGGTGGTGGGAAGTGGGCTCTTATGCAGGAAACGGCACATGATGGTAAGACTACCCTTAGGTTTCGGCCCAAAAACCCCCAACACCATCTGGCGAGTTGCCGGTACGCAATATGTCTCAGACGTTTATGTGTTGAGGCTTTAACAGGTGTGTCGTACTGTTGGTGGTAATGCAGCCATGCAATTTCCAACACATGCAAATTCAAACAGGCAGCAGTGAATCCAGAATGTTCAGTGATGCATATGTAGGCTTCTCCGTATTGTAAATTGTCTGACCTTCCTCCAGCCTATGATTAATAAATAATAGGGCCTACTTCCTGGCAACATCGACATTCGCGATACGTGGGTAGCATCTGGCAATGGCCACAATCACACCTGTTTTATAAAAACAAAAATATTTTGTAATAATAAATAATATTGTAGCGCTCTAGAGCGCTACAATATTCTGAGATGTCACAATTTATAGGGCGCTATATTAAATATTTTTAAAGTTTTAGTGATTATTAATGATTAATTTAATGTATTGTGTGTGAAATAGGAAAATAAATCTGCATCTTGGCTAGCCTTAGGGGTGGGCCTATCTATCTAGGCCTACCCTAGGCCTATTTCAAACAACAAAGTGCAAATTTGTTAAATAAAATGGTCAGTCTAATAGTAATACCGTAATGTACATTTTTGCTTTCTACGATTCAATTTAGCCTAATCTTTATTTCGTTAAAAAAATTCAATCTAGGCCGTAGGCTTATAGACGATAGCCGACCGTCGCCGGTGAGAGGGCTAGCCGCATGAATTGGAGTAAAGTACAGTAGTAGGGCCTAGCCTCTATCTAGGCCTAACTAAGCCACAATACACACACTGGCATGACGGAAGAATATCGTAGTTATCTAGGCCTACTAGGGAATTGTTAATTATACAATAAAGTTATACATTAATTTTTAATAAAAGAGATAGTACTACTAACCAATTTAATAACTGGGTTTGAAGTTGAATATTCTCTGCTTGAATTGTAGGTAGGCCTAGGCCTACTAGGCTAGGTGACGGTCACCGTCGCCATCTTCTGATGATGAAGAATCGTCAGAACTACAACCGGGCTCGTACATGTACGGCCGAATTAATTTCATCGACATTCCATTCAATATTTCGATTGTTAAACAAAATAGTTTCTCCTTCATTCTCCTCAGTTTCGCATTCCACTATCAATGTTTCCTCTTCTAATTCCTCTGACGAAGAACTGTCAAAATCATACGCAATACGTGTTGACATCCTAGTTTGTACAGTACAGCTCAGGCGGGCGAAAAAGTTTCTTCATCTTATGACGTCACTATCAGAGGTTACCGGAAAATGCCGAAAAAACCCGAATAGTCGTGAACTGAGAGCAGTTGCGCGAAATAGCAGAAAACACTTTAATTATGTCCTGAAAACTTTTAATTTATTGTCTGTTTAATATCCATCAAGGAGAACAACTATAATACTACTATTTTACATAAACATCAAATACCATGTTCCATGATCTTTAAGTCACCCTGCATAGTGGGTATTAACAATGTATTAGAACTCTAGTAACTGCCATTTTCCGATATCTAATTTCGACTCAATGTTTTTCATTTTTTTTTTTATGAATATGAACAGTTTATCTTAAATGAAAGTTGAATTGAATTTGAATTGCTTGTTTATTGTATTAACCATTGTCTGTAATTTTAGTATTAATTTCTTTAAAATGAATCTTATGAGCGTTAGTTTTACACGAACAATAGTACTTTATTTAACATTTTATAATAAAAATAAATTACCCTAGATATGAATAAGTACAACACCGTGTTTGATATTATCAAGAAGTGATAACAGTAAACAATTGTATGAATATGCTTGATAAATAAATAGACATAGCAGTCAATGAATTATTCAACAATTAGTATAATTGTGTTTGTTTTAGTATACAATATTGTGTGTATAAATGTACGTGGCGGAGCGTTTATTAGAGGGTGGAGGCTGGATATTCCAAAGATGTTTTATTGGCGAGGGGCGTTTATTCAAATATTTGCGGTACGCCTAATTTGTATAATCAATACATTATTTAGTTCAAATCAAACACCAAATAATGACAATCATCAGTGGGCCGTTAATAAGAAACACGCTCTAAACGGCTTCCAACATGGGCCAAAGCCTCCCGGGTCTCAATGGCGATGCAGTACATACAGATAGCGCGCAATCTGTTCAAACCTAACAGCAACTCAACAACTCAGCTACCATTCGGCTATATCGATTTCTGATATATACTGATTTTACAATTTTCCCTGCAAAATACCTGATGTTTTAATATGCTGGACTCTTTTTTTGCAGTATAATTTCATTTTGTTTAAACTACAGGCGTTGCCCGAAAAAAAACCCCTGCCGATGAAATTAGAAATGTTGTTTTAAAACTTTCTATAATATCTGCCTAAGAGAGAAATATTATAAAATCTACGTTTCGCAGTACATCTGAAAGAGAAAAGTAGGTATGCAAGGTGGAAATCTCAGAAATAACCATAATTTATATATAGACACGCTAACATTGACCTCGTGGAGCACGTTTAACTCGTAGTATCATACACGTGCACATATAGCTCATCGCGTTGGTAAGTCACAAACATATTAGTGATTTTTTTAAAATTATTATAGTATTATGTCAATGAGGCTTAGTAGTATGCCACATGCAATATGAATTGAGAAAAAGAAAAATAACGACAATTGTATTATTAAGAAAAAAAATTTGGTAACGAATTGATTGATTTTTGCACTGAGTATAACTTGGTTATATCTGATTTGGAATACTTTGGTCATTACTCAGATACGTTTACTTATTTTAGTGATGCTCACAGTACCACAAGTTGGTTAGACCATGTTGTGAGCACTCATAGTTCCCATCTCTGCTGTGTAATTTTATAGTTAATTATGATTTTATGTGTTCTGATCACTTTCCTATTTCGTTTGACTATTTATGCATTGATATTTGTGATGATTGTAATGACAAGGGTGAAAATATGCATGAATCCTAAAAAATTATCAAAGTTAACTGGAATAATGTTAAGAGGGAGGATATAAACAATTTTAATGAGATAACTGAATCCTTACTTAGTAACCTTACTCTCAATTGCGATGGTTTACTTTGTAATGATTCCTCATGTAAAGATGAATGCCATTGCAATGATATTAGTGATTTATATGACAATATTATTGAGTGTCTGAAAGTCAGTTCTGAGTGGTGTTTTAAGTCGACTAAAAATCAAAAAGTCAATGTTGTCCCTGGGTGGAATAACCGAGTAGCTGGATTTCATAAACATGCTCGGGAAGCATTTTTGAAGTGGCGTGAGTTGAGTAAACCCAGATATGGCCACATCTATGAACACATGAAAATCACTAGATCTAATTTCAAAAATGCCCTCAGAAAGTGTAAATCCAACGAAGAAATGCTAAGGGCGGACTCGATGGCCAAGTCTTTTGACGATAAGGACTATAATAGTTTCTGGGGTAAGGTTAAGAAATCCAGTTACGCCAATTCCCAGTCTAACATTATTGGTAGTGCTAAGGGGCAAAATGACATTTGTGACCTATGGCGTCAACATTTCTCCGATTTATTTAATAGTATTGACTCATCTGAGCATAAGACTTTTGTTAATGAAACTCTTGAAAACTGTACAGACGGTGAAATTGATGTTTCACCCCATAATATTAAGCTTTTAATTGACAAATTGCCCAATGCTAAAGCAGCGGGATATGATGGTCTATGCAATGAGCATTTCAAATTCCCTTCTGAGCGACTTAGTATTATTTTAAGTGTATGTTTTAAGGCTATGTTTGTTCACGGGTTTGTTCCAAGTAATCTCACAAAAGTCACGCTTGTGCCGGTAATTAAATCTAAATCAGGGAATATCACTGATAAAAGGAATTATCGGCCAATAGCTTTGGCATGTGTAGCTTCTAAACTTCTAGAGTCTGTAATGATACAACATTGTGGTAATTCACTGGACTCCCATGACAACCAGTTTGCCTTCAAATCTGGTCACTCAACCGAATTGTGTATATTTGCTCTTAAACAGATTATCGAGCATTACAACAATCATGGTAGCCCAGTTTATTGCTGTTTCTTGGACGCTAGCAAAGCATTTGATAAAGTGAACCACTGGACACTTTTCAAGACCCTAATTGACAGGGGTACCCCTTCACATGTAGTTAAGATACTGAGGTCATGGTATATGAATCAGGAATTTGTTGTCAGGTGGGGAAGTTCCGTTTCCGATTCTTTCACTGTTCGTAATGGGGTTCGCCAGGGAGGCGTTATGTCACCTCTTCTTTACAATGTGTACACTGATCCGTTAACTGTTGAACTGACTAAGTCAAAAGAAGGTTGTGAAATTAACAGTCTTAAACTGAATTGCCTAAGCTTTGCCGATGACTTGGTCCTTTTGGCTCAGTCAGTGACTGGCTTACAAAGCCTAATTGGACTCTGTGAAGGTTTTGCTAGTGACCATGATATTACTTTTAATGAAACCAAATCCAAATGCTTGCTATTTTGCCCGAAACCTCGAAGGTGTTCCACATATTACCTTAAATGGGGCACCTCTAATCGTTGATAATTCAATAACCTATCTTGGTCATGTGATCAGTAATAACCTGAGTGATGAAAGTGACATCAAACGTCAATATCGATCTATTTGCATTAGGGCCAACTCTCTAATCAGAAAGTTTGCAAAATGTTCTAATAAGACTAAATGTTATCTATTTAAGAGTTACTGTGTCAGCATGTACTATTCAACCTTATGGTGTAGATATAATAAGAGCACTCTGAGATCACTGAAAGTATGTTATAACAATGCCTTACGTCTGCTGCTGAAGCAGCCTAGACATTGTAGTGCAAGCATGATGTTTTTCTTAAATGACGTCCCATCCTTTGATGAGTTCATTAGAAAATCTGTTTTTAGTTTTAAAAATCGTGTGAACGCAAGTAGTAATTCCTTGATCATGGCCATTAATCGCCACGTTCTTAATGTGTCAAGAATGCACATACAATGGAATGCTTTGTTGCATTGACTTTATATATTTACATATCTTTGTTTTTGTTCTATGAGCTGTTAGATTAAGATTTTTTTGGGTTTTTTTTTCTCTCTTTTGCTATGGATAAAATATTATGTCACCATGATATTCCGAAATAAAAAGATAAATGAAAAATGAAATTATTGTGACCGAATTAACGCTTTAAAAAAGCATTATTAAATACATACCGATAGGTCTATGTGAACGACCGACACTAACCACGATACATTACTTTTAATTACTCTTTGTAGGTCTACATTTAGTCTTTGATCACTACATTGGATGCGTTATTGTGTTGCTTGTAAACAGTCATTCTACATGCTTTAGATCATAGAAATAATTACTTTGTTATATTATAATATAGGAGTAACTGTACATTTAATGTACGATAAACAATCGCAATTGACATACTACAAATAATGTAAACCAATATTGCTAGAGTTTCATTAAAGCAAATGTTTCTTTTATGTTTGAATGCAATTATATTTAGCTAGACTTATTGTTGTATTAATTTAGATACACAAATAAAAATAGGAAATTATAAGAAGAAACATTCGGGAATTACCAATCGTGATCTTAGAAATTATGTTCATGACAAATGTGTCTATTTTAATATTTGAAGTAATCTTTTCTTTATATTATGTCATTTGAACAATTGAATAGAACATGAACTCAGTACTTACGGATTTTAACCCACGAAGCATCAACTTTTGCAATCGAACATTTTACCGGCACAAACGAAGCAAATTGAAAAAGTTAACATGTTGCTGATCTGGTAAATACCATTGAAATGTTAGCGAAACAATAAGCCATGTGTCTTAGAAAAGATAGTATTACGGTTTCTTTATTTTCTGATGTCATCGGTAGACTTGTAACGGCGGTAAAGTTACTTCCGAGTTCGTTTTCACTTTGCAATGTCCGGGTTGCAACTAAAACTTCGCGTGAACGTGACATGTACATTTGATATACATTTGAGTCAAAATATTCCATATTTTTCTCTTTAAACAAATTTTTAAAAAATGAACTAATTTATATTAATTATACTGTATATGGTTTGGCTATTTAATATTATTGTAACTCAGACTGTTTAAAACTTAATGAATAAATGACTCTTAATGTTTAATATGTTATAAATTGTGAATCCACTACGATACGACGTGACGTTATTATTACAGTTGTAGACTATGTATAAATATTATAATGTACCGCGATGGTAAGCCGACTCGCAATAAAATTAATAATATTAAAAGTAATATTTCTTATTAATTTATAAAGATTAAACAAGTTATTACAAAGTGTGACATCAGTTGTTACAAAACCTTGGTTAATCTGACTTTCCAATTTCAAGATTAACCTTGACGAGGCAGCGTTGTTCCGAACCATGTGAGGGGTACAACCGTGCAGTTCTCGACAATTTAGTTGCAACAAAAATGATCTGTAACCCGCGATGTGGTTGCTTCATTTAGGTATGTTATTACTGGCACTCTCTTTAAATTGTAAAATTAAACACTTTTTGAATCACACTGAATTACATAGTAATATTATTATTAATGTGTGTAACACTTACTTTGGTCTGAAGATCCAATTTAGCACCTTCCTTGAGCAAAATAGTGCAAACATCTGTGTGTCCGTCTTGTGCAGCGAAATGTAAAGGTGACCCTCCATCCTGAAATATTACAAACATTATGTTATAGTAATTTTTCTCTAAACAAACTATTATAATATTGTCCTGAAATCAATACGATGTGATCAATTAAAAATGACGTTATAGATTTAAATAATGCTACATTGTTAAATTAAATAAAGAGTATCACCCCTTGATGTTTTCTTTAAGATAATGTATTGTATACATTTGTCTTTCTTGTATAACATTTTGTTATATAAGTGATTTATAAATGTATAAAACAAATAAGTGTGGATTTTTTGCCTAAAAAGTAAAGTGTAACACCGCAATTTTAAAATGTATATTGCTTATTATTTGTTACTTTGGGAGTACGGAACCTGAACTCTTGTTATAGTGATTAGGTTCACTTTTAGGTTCCTGCCTACTCCCTTAGTTTCTGTGTTTTTGTTTGTTTGTAACTGGTTTTTGGCAATAAATGATAATAATAATAATAATAATAATAATAAATTATTAGCCTTTTAATCAACATTGGTAATAACCGTGCCTAATTTTAGACAACAATCAGGCAAAAGCTAAGTCGCTTCTTTAAAAAAATAAGTTCTATAAGACAATACCACAGTACACGTGTGAAGTTGAACTAATTCGCCTTTAAAAATATCATAATTAAACTCAACTTTCTTAAATATCTGATAATTAGAGCTGTGCGCGCGTGCAAATTAACAATAGAAATTAATATTTATTTACTAAAGCTAACATTATGTTTCCTATTCGAGAAACGATGTTGTTATAGGGACCACACTAAGTAGTTTGTTGAAACATTATGTTAATTTTTTTCTTTCTTTTACATAGACCTTCAGATAGTTTTAGCATTGATATTATGTTACTGAGGTGTAGTAGTATGCTACATACAATGTGGATTGTTAAACATTTTAATTTATTGATGATGAAAATTATATTATTATTGTAACCGAATTTGCCATGATATACGATGAATTTAAATCAGTTTTTGCATCATGTTATAGTAGTATTATATTATTATTGTAACTGAATTAACATTGTTAAAGTTTTATAGAATACTGGTAAAATACTGGTAAGTAATGTCCCACACTCCACACTAAACTTGGCCATGTATTTAGTACTGAACATTGTATTACATTGACAAGTCAGAATGTTATAATGTACTTGGTATGGAAACTATACTAAATGACCAAATAGTGACATACACTTTTGTCAAATCATTTCCTGTTTTGAATCGTTGGATAGATTTAAACTATGAAACTATTTTAACAATAATATTGTTTTTACATTATACGTATGATGTAGTAATTCTTTGTTGTCAAGTAATGGTAAATGTATAATTTACATAGTGTCCCATATCGTTTATGAACGCGTTATAATTTTTATTCTGTTCTGGTTCACTATGTGTAAAAGTGAAGATCAAAATAATTAAAATGTTTGACTTAATCGTGATCTTTAAAATTATAATCATGAATAAATTGTCTCAATGTTAATATTTTAAGTAATCTTTTCTTTATTTTATATGTCATTTGACCCAAGCCTAAATATGAAAGCATTCTTTAGAAAATAAATAGTAGGCCTACATAATCAGAATGTGGATATTGGTATAATAGGAATAATTTAATGACTTTCTCTCTTTAAACTGTGGTCATAAATTGCCTATTCTAACAGCGGCGTGTGGAAATAAAGCGGGTATGCCTGTGTGGAAAGGTTTAGTAGAAAATAATATTACCGAAGTTTTGCGTGACTCTGGGTGTAGTAGTGTCGTGGTGAAACGATCCTTTGTGAAATCGGAACAACTAGCGGGAGAATTTAGTACGTGTGTATTGATAGATGGAACTGTAAGGCGTTTTCCTATAGCTAATATTAATATTAATACTCCATTTTGTCAGGACCGGTAAAGGCGAGTTGTATGGAAAACCCTGTGTTTGGATTAATTATTGGAAACGTTACAGGGGTAAGGGATCCGAATGATCCTGAAGAAAATTGGGCCCTTAATAACGGTAGAAGAAAAGAGAATAAATTGTCGTTAATCAATGATATCGAAAATGCAGAACCATCCGGTGCCATGATGACTAGAAGCCAGCACAATTCCGTGATAAAACCCCTTAAACAATTAAAAGTAGCTACTCCTATACCAATTGATGTGACTCATGAAAGATTAATCGAAGACCAGTATAATGGTTTTACATTGGGGAAAGTTTGAGATTTGGCCAAAAAGGGGAGATAAACAAATGACTAGAAATGGAAATTACTTTTAATACGTATTTAGTGACGGAAATTCGTGGAGAGAGTTTTTGTCTCCTAAGGTGGAATTCGGTAATTTAGTAAGACAAGTAGTTGTTCCTAAAACTCTTAGAGGGGTAGTTTTGCAGTGGGCCCATGAATCTGTATTAGGTGGTCACCTCGGTGTTAAGAAAATCACTGACAACATTTTAACAATTTTTTTTGGCCTGGGTTGCAATCCGATGTAAGTAGATTTTGCCAGTTGTGCGACATATGACAGCAAACCGTATCTAAAGGAAGGGTCTTTAAAGTACCATTGGGAAAAATACCTACTGTACAATCGAGGAACCGTTCGAAATAGTAGGTGTAGATTTAGTAGGGCCAATTAAACCCATGACAAAAAGGGGATATCGATATATTTTGGTGTTGATAGATTATGCGACAAAAAAAAAACTAACAAAAACAGCTATTTTGTGGAGGTTTTTTCAATGTAACTTTCTTATAAATTGACCGATTTTTATGGCTGTTTCGACATTGTAATGCCTATTTGAGTACCTACAATGTCATGTTATTTTTAATTGTTAAAACAACTTTAAACGTCCTCGGCATTGATTTTTAAAGTTAGACGATTTGAAAATTGTGTTATTAAAGAATAGGCTTGTTTTGTCAATTTGTACATAAACGTTTATAACGTTTGACCTAGTTATCCAATGATATTGGCTGTTCCACCATGCAAAAGCTAATCAATCAATCACGAAATGTAAGAGTTATTATCCCTTATTTTTAATATGTTAAATGTATTTAAGATTAAGGTACAGGATTATTTATATAAGTAGTTAGTCTCATTCATTATATAATCGTATATTCGTATTTTATGCGCTAGTTTTATTTTTTGTAGTATTTTAAATCGACTTTTTAGGATTTTATATGTATATTTTGTATGGCTTTTTTTTTATCGTATTTTATATTTTATGTACTGTATCCATTTTATATTTGTATGTACTGTACTTTTGAAAAGGCCAACAGAGTTTCCCCATGGGGATAATAAAGTTTTAATTGAATTGAATTGATTTTAAAACACTTGGTTTATTTGAAAATCACCAGCGTGGCTTTGCCGTATTGGTGGACTCGTCCATTTTACTAATATGAATAGGATTGTAGCACATTTATATAAAACGTTGAATTTGACCTGTACGGTTTCCATTTCTGTTTTCTAATGTAAAATTAAAATTATATTATTAGTATCTCTATGTAATATAATCACATTGTACTATACTAGTTAGCATCTACATACCGTTATACTGCACTTTGTTTTGATGATTTTTTAATGAAATTGTATACACAGGGAGTTGGTATACCATTGGTTCTACTAAAATTATTATTACTTTTATTTGTTTGTGCAATATTTGAAGATTGCTACACAAATAGAAATAATTTAAATATAATATATTTAACAGATTAAGTGTACGCACTATGCCTATGGAACAGATTACCTACCGGACGTAGTTTAGTATGACACATCTGATATTCTATTATTATAATTATTTTGTTTTATTTATTGTAATGCGCCGTGTTCTTTATATCTTTGATTGTATATTGTTTTTCAATAAGTGTGCGGAGGATTCAGGTAATTTCTCTTAGTATTAAAGCGTAACACCGCGGCTTTAAAATGTATATTGCTTATTATAAAATATAAACCTTTTAATCAACATTGGTATAACCGTGCCTAATTTTAGACAGCACTCAGGCAAAAGTTAAGTAGCTTTAAAAAAAAAAGTTGTTCTATAAGACAATACTACAGTCTGTACGCGTGTGAAGTGGAACTAATTCGCCTTAAAATACTAGTTTTAAAATATCATAATTAAACTCAACCTTTAAAATAGCTGATAATCAGAGATGTGCGCACCTGCAAATTAACAATATAAATGAATGTTTATGTACAAAACCTAACATTATTATTCCTATTCGAGAAACTTTGTTGTTATGGGAACACACTAAGTGATTGGTGTAACTTCACACTAACGATATATTGAAACATTATGTTAATTAGTCTCCTTTACATAGACCTTTGTCATAGGCGATGATTTGAAATTAAGTTTTAGTATTGATATTATGTTACTGAGGTGTAGTAGTATGCTCCATGCAATGTGGATTGTTGAACATTTTAATTTATTGATGATAAAAGTATATTATTATTGTAACCGAATTTGTCATGATTTACGATGAATTTAAATCAGTTTTTGCATCATGTTATGAGGTATAGTAGTATTATATTATTATTGTAACTGAATTAACATTGTTAAAGTTTTATAGAATACTGGTAAAATACTGGTAAGTAATGTCCCACACTCCACACTGAACATGGCCATGCATTTAATACTGAACATTGTATTACATTGACAAGTCAGAATGTTATAATGTACTTGGTATGGAAACTATACTAAATGACCAAATAGTGACATACACTTTTGTCAAATCATTTCCTGTTTTGAATCGTTGGAAAGATTTAAACTATATGAAACTATTTTAACAATAATATTGTTTGTACATTATACGTATGATGTAGTAATTCTTTGTTTGTCACTGCTGAAAGTAATGGTAAATGTATAATTTGTAAAGTGTCCCATATCTTTATGTGTTGTCAGTATGCTGTTATTTACGTACATATAGAGCAATACCTTCCCCGTGATTATGTGTACATTTAATGAAGAAAGAACAATACTTAAAACTGATACGTCAAAAAGGCGAGCGGCGTTTATTGTAAGTAATATTCTAGATGAATTAATATTATCAACA
Source organism: Antedon mediterranea (assembly GCF_964355755.1). NCBI lineage: Eukaryota > Metazoa > Echinodermata > Crinoidea > Comatulida > Antedonidae > Antedon > Antedon mediterranea. Next base: position 13,149,408 of record NC_092674.1, read on the forward strand.
TGCACAAGTACCTTAAATTGAATTCTACAATGTAAAGGATTCCAATGAAAAAAAAATGGTCCTGCTCTAAAACGTAGTGACAACTCAAATACAAGTTATTTGGTAAGATCTTGCTTGAAGGTATCCATTGCTTTAAAAGACAACGAAGTAAACTATCTTTGATAACTGACTTCCCAAAGTCAATATTAACCTTGACATGGTACCGGTGTTCCGAACCATAATTATGTGAGAGGTACGACCGCCGTGCAGTTATCGACAGTACAGTCATCCTCGCTACAAATTACAGTATCTATAATATGACCCGCATTGTGGTTGGTTCATTTACCTATATTATAACCGGCACGCCCATTAAATTGTAAATAAATACATTTTTTTAAATCACACTGAATTATATAGCACCTGTTATTAATAATATTTGTAACACTTACATTGTTTGGAAGATCCACTTTAGCACCTGCCTTGAGCAAAATAGTGCAAATGTCTGTGTGGCCCTTTTCTGCAGCCACATTTAAAGGCGACCATCCATCCTGAAATAATAACACACATCATGTTATATAAGTAGTAGTATAGTCTTCTACAAAAAGCTATTTAATATTGTATTGAAATCTTTTCGATGTGATCAAGTAAAACTAACTTTAAAGCCAGGTGAGGGCAAACAAATTCTATTGATTTTGCATTCCAATATCTATAGTTTCCCCTATGTTTCATAATGTTAGTGATTTTATTTGTGTTACACGAGCTTTTTGAAAATATGCACTTTATTATCATGGGGGATAGTTCATATTACACAATTAAATCTTGTAAATAGAGAGGCAATTTGAAAAAAACTAAAAATATACAGTGTGGTAACAAATTTTATCACAGGACTAAATATAGATAATACTTCATCGTTTTATTTTCGTGCTATAGCAAACATTATCCACCGTATATCCACCATCTTTTTTCACCTTCTATAGAGTCACCGGACATGTAGTTACACTAGGTTAAACTACTTAACTACTGAACAAGGCCAACAGCCATTAAGTCGCGTGCTACAATGCATAGTGATATCGGACCGACAGACAGACCGACAGACCGACAGACCGACAGACCGACAGACCGACCGACCGACCGACCGACATAGTGAACTATACTGACCGAAATTACTGAACATGTTTAAAAATGTTGAAATGTTTAAAAACATTTTTATTTTTTTTATTTACACGTGCGTAGCTTGTCACTTTTGACGTGCTCGTATAACGTAATTTCGAGTTGAAAAGTAAGTCAAGAAAACAGAAATCTGGCAAAAAGAGTGCGCAATAACATTTTACGCGCAGTGCGCGCGCAAAAATATGCGCACTCATGGCAATTTTGTAAACGCTTAAAATTGCCTGAAACGTACTCTTATTTCATAGAAAATAAATTTTGAAATTTTTAAGCGCGCGTACGCATGCGTTACATGCGCTACGCACGTAATTGTATTGCCATATGATGATTTATGCCCTGAAATTTATGAGTACCAAATTTTATTTAATTGTGATTCATTTTTGTGAAGATATGATTACAAACGTGATTTCGTTAAATCGTGCGTAGACCGCGTAATTTTTTATTGCGCACCGTGAAAACATAATCACATCGATTCCTGGCCATAAGGAATATACTGTGAAAAATTGACCTAGCTAGATTAAACTGATATCAAGATACGGTCAGAAAGCGATTAAACGCATAGAGTTACCGGACCGACAGACCGACAGACCGACAGACCGACCGACCGACATAGTGAACTATAGAGTCGCCTCCACGCGACTATAAAAAGTCTTACTGGTTTTTATAGCAGAATTTTACCAAATTTTGTATTTGACCATTTTAAGGGAAATCCACTTGTTTTCGTCGTGATGTCTATTACAATTATTTGATTTCTATTACAATTATTTGATTTATGTACAATTAACCAGATATTATATTTAAAATTCATGCCTGTACCTAAGCTTTAACTTGAATAAAGATTATTAACCTTTGATGTTTTCTTTAAGATAATGTATTGTATATGCATGCATTTGTTTGGCTTGTATACTATTTTGTTATAATAGTACGGTTATTTTGTACGTAGCATTTATATATTGCAAATTTGGTAAGAAATTGTGGTCCTTAATATGAAAGATGGTACTAGTTCTGCTGCCAGTTATTTTGCTACCATTATTAAAGAACCTATAGATACAGTGCACTGATTGACTAATAGAATACTGTAGTTTGATACGGTTAGTGAAATTTTGCGACGGTTGAAAACTTCAACCTTTAAGATTTTTTGTTGGAGACATTGATATACGCACTGTCATATGGAACTTTTAAAGTTAAAACAGCCCCAAATCATATTATGATAAAGTGGTGTTTGCGTTTGAACTGGCAGTTACGACTAAAAATGTATCCAGGCCCCAAAATGTGTTCAGATAACACATTTTGACTGCTAAATTCTCAATTGGTTTCATTTTGCTGTTACTTGGAGAAGATACGTTTAAAAAAAAATGTTTTGCCAAATCAAATGAATACGTCGATTCATATCCATTTTGTGTACCATTTTAATAAAATTGTGTTGCTATGTAGGCTACATCACAATATATACAAAAACAGAAAAATCACCATTAAAAAGATCATTCCCTAATATTTAGTACTCTAAATGGTAAAAACCATTACGAAATCTATATGTATGAGGGGTGATGGACCGCTTCCTTGAACTTCAAAAATGAGATGGGTTGGGTCTTGCAAAATCAAATGTGTTTTTTTTGTAAAGTGATCTCTAATCAATCAAATTGAAAGTATACGTGAAGCATAATTAACAATACATTTGAGTTCCAACTTATCCTTACATGTGGTCCCGGTAAACCATGCAACAATGATAAAAGTGAGAATACTCTCAATGACCGATTTATTAAAAAAAAGACGTAGGCCTGATGGGAGGTTTAACTTCAAAATATTTAAGTCTATGCAAACAGTAAAAACGTTGAGCACGGGCCTTTTTCATAGCCTTATAGTAATAATACTTATTGTCGTGCCATTCAAGATCTCTAGTGATTTATTTACAATGTCAATTCCAGAGGGGGTATTTCATATTGTATGTGATTTACATTTTGTGTTATAAAATGTCGAGTGTTTCACCTGCTTTGATAGAAACAATACTGTAATGAGTTGAAAATGTAAACATATTAGTATATTGGTAAACACATGATGTACTGCAAACCAAACTAGTGTATTTGTGCACATAATAGTAGGTGACATTTGTAATTGAGACCGTTTTATTTGACACGAAAACATGTGTGAACTCATAAAAAACGTACATAATCATATAATGTAGTACATTTTGAATGTTGACATGACATGATAAACATTAAACATGTTCCTTCTAGCATAGATTTTTCTGAGATTATTTGGATTTCGTTCTTAAATACGGTATATTGTTTTATTTATTGTAATGCCATGTGTTCTCTACGTGTCGATATAGTTAGGGTACGAACATTTATCTTAGTATTACAGGGTAACACCGTGGCTTAAAAATATAATTATTGTTTATTATAAAACAAAGACCTTTGCAAAAACTCTACTTAGTTTATTAATGAAAAAGATCTTAATTGAAATATACATTTGAATTAGCTGTACGCGAGTGCAAATAAAATCTCTAAATGAATATGTATATATACAGTTAGTGTTTACCGACCGACCGGTATCAAAATTCAATTTTCATACTTATATTGAGCTTTAGGCTATATAATAATTAGCTTTATTTCGAAGCGGTTTTAAAATATTTATGTGAAAAACATTCCTGTGTTTTTTTAGATAAGATAACTACATTTTTTGATTTTGACCGACCGGTTTGTCTGAAAATCATACATAATACTAACAAAACAATACAATACAATTAACTAGAATGAATGTAGAGGCCCGTTGTGAAAAGAAAGCCGAAAAATACCGTGCATAGCCATAATACGTGATTTTGGCCCTCTATCGACAGAACCTCCCGTAATCGGCCACTTTTCAATTTCATAAAATAAGGCAATTAATAGGAGTTGATACCTTAGTAGTTATAAAAGCCCAGGTCTATAGTCTACTTTAGTTAAGTATGGTCAACAACAACAACAACTAAATTTGAACTTATCAAGCCCACATTTTTTTTTCGCAAATACTGTAGGAGCAAATCCAAGCCTAAGCAACTGAAGAAAAGATATTTAGGCCTAGCCTAGATGTCATAAGTAAGCCCATTAATTACAATTTATCACGGTTGGTTTCTTTGGAAAATAGAGAACTCTACGAACGCCTCTTGCCTTAGGCTTGTCCTTCGGCTTGTCCTTCACCTTGACGAGTTCGAGTTATCCTCGTTAACGCATACCCTGCAACTAACATGAAATACACATAAAGTACTATATGACGCGAAAAAAATATGTTTATAGTGTTCTGAATTGTGTCGATCTATTCTGTGTCATACAATATTTTTTTTTTTTTTTTTTTATTTCATTTCATCACATACATAATAAAAAATTAATATATAAAGGCAACGTAACTATTAAAACGATATTAAATACTCTCTCAAATATAAGAGAGTAATGAAATTAAAGAAAAAAAAAAAATGTATCGCAAAAATACACTTAATAATAATCATTTTGCTAATAATATGGTTGCCTTGTATTTTTGGTAAATGTGAAATAAATGATTATAATTAAGTAATTGTTTTTTGATTTTGCAACTAAATATGTACCACTTGGTAATTAAAATTAAAATGTTTGCATCACTGTGTGTTTTTCCAAAACCAAAACATATACTTTCTTTGGTGATAATTAAGTTATTGTTGAGATTTCGATACATATATTGTTTTACATTTTCCCAAATTTTCTTTACCAGATCACATTCAAAGAACATATGTGGCAGTGTTTCCTGCTTTTCCTTGCAGAAACTACACATTGGTGAATCGACCTTTGACATCTTAAAGAGCATTGTATTTGTATAAATTATACGATGAATAAATTTAAATTGAACATTTTTTAGCTTAGTGTCATTTGTACAGGCGTGTAAATTTGAGAAAAGGTTTTTCCAATTAAGTTTGTTGTCAAACTCCTTTTCCCATTTGGATTCAATTCCAATTGGCTCTTCAACATTTTTTAATATAATGTGTTTATAGATATAATGACAATTTCTCGTTTTCACAGAAATGAATGTCTGTAATTTGGATTCAACTTCATTAGTTGTGTTTATACCTTGTTCAATTAATTTCTGTTTCCAGAGCTTTGGAATTGAATTTACAATCTGGTGATATAATAAGAAGTCTGGTTTAAAATTATATTTTTGGTTAAATTCGTCTAGTTCTAATATTTTCCCTTCTTTGTTCACGATATCTTTTACATAGTTTACATTTTTAACCAACCACTTTTTTCAACTTTAAATTCTCTTTTATCAAAACATGAGTTGTTCCATAAAGATTGATTTAAGATGTCCTCTATCGTATACGGTTCTACAAAATTGTATTCACTCAACGCAGAGAGTATATCTTTATGGAACCTTTCAAATTGTTTTAATATTTTTGAAGATTTAGAAAAGTTGGTTTCGAAAACAATATTTCCTCCAACCTCTTTAATCTTACTTTTTAAAAACACTTTCCACTTGGATTGATTTCCATCAAGATATCTTTTCACCCAACATGATTTGAGAGATGTACAGTAACTCTTAATATGGGGAATTTTTAACCCTCCTTCGTCAAAATTGTTAAGCATGACTTTTCTTTTGACTTTATCGGGTTTTCCGTTCCATATAAATTTAAAAATTTTACTTTGAATATCTTGAAGGAAACAATCGGGTGGGTCTGGTAAATTTGAGAAAACATACGTGAATATTGGGAGAAACAGTGACTTAATAATAGTTGCTTTTCCAAACAAAGTAAGTGAGCGTTGTTTCCACATATTTAATACTTGTTCAGCATTTTTAGCCTTATCTGGAAAATTGAGTCTGAAAATATCATTACAATTGCAAGAAATATTAACACCCAAGTGTCATACAATATTAAGTGCGAATAACCAATAAGTAAAGGTTAATATTCTATTCTGTTCCGTTTATTCAGTAAAGCCTAAATTTCAAACAGATATGTTACTTTTCACTATGATGACACGATTACGAAATCAGCAACAGTTGATCACATACGAATGACAATCGGTTCTTTTTAGTCGGCTGAATTATTAACATTAATTGATTTAAACGGCCACCAACTGTCAGTAATCAGTTTAATAAAACTAAGTCGCACATGTACAGAGAATTTGACATGAAAACTTACAGATACAATATCATTTCACTATAAATCTTTGATATCATGTGTATATAAACAACACTTGATGTGTTTACAATTGTCATGTCACGAGAATACGGTTGAGTTTCATAGGAAACAAAGTTGTAGAGATTATAAGTTTCTGAAATATACTGTAGTGCTGCTGTGTTATCGGAGAAAGTATATAATCTATATAATCATTATGTTATAGGCGTCACTTTACTGATATCGTTTTTCTTTTTAAGATTTTCAATTCTAATATAAGTAATAATTAAAACTGACAATTTATTTAATATTCGTAATTCACAACGTGTTACTCGTAGCTCTTCTTCTGTTGGTACTCTTTTTGATATTCGTGGCTGCAGAACTGAATCTTCTTTTTAATCATATATCCCACGTGTTACCAGAATTTGGAATAACTTACCCAGTGAAATCCGCAACTTCAATATTTCTGTAAAACCAAGTTACTTAATTATCTCAATATTTATTTTTTAAATAATTTTGATATTGAAAATGTGTGTAGTTGGTCGCTTTCTTGTAGATGCTTTAATTGTAGAACGTATTTTTTTTATTTTTCTTATATTTTTCTGTTCTGGGTTGACCAACTAGCATAGGTGTTTAGCACCTGTTAGGTCTTTCCGTGCCTCCTTTTATAATGTTTTTATCTTCTTTGTTATGTATATGGCAGAAATTGAATAAATAAATAAATAAATAAATACACAGTATGTATTCAATTATCTCAACACAAATACCAATTGAAATGCCATGGTTTCTGTGATCAGTTCTTTAGTTCTTTTAAATATGTCTACTATAATCTTTCCATCTCTTCTGAAAACTGTTTTCAATATAATCAATTGCCTGTTGTAGATACAAACAAGGAAAATGCTTATTCATCATTACTAACACGTAAGTTATCAATGATAGTTATTTCTTCAGGTTGATGTACTTACATTTCCATCACATAACCCTTACCTTCTATCACGTAAAGTATTAAGAGTACACACCTGTTCATGTGCGCCATATTATTGCTCATATATTCTTTACTAAAATAATTTTGCAAGCACGTTAAATGTATTGATTCAAGATCAACATTACTTTGTTTATCAATATTGGGGTTGTATATTCATATGAAGTAATAATATTAACAAGGTCAACACTCGGTAAACCAAATTTTTTGGAAAAAAGCAATGGATTTGATACTGCATGACATTGTTTTTCTGTTATTAACCATAATAGAAAGTAAAAATAAATGTAAACTATTGCTATATTTTGGGGTTAAAGATCAACAAATACAGGTCAAAATACCAAAAATCATATTTTTAAAATAAAACCATTATAATGGTTTAGATTCACGGTGATTCTAGAAACAGCAGAGAATTTATCAAAACTGTTGTTTTTGCTCTTTTAAATTGAAATTTCATGGTTTCTCCCAGTTTCCATGGTTACAAGACACTATTAAAATTTACCAAACATAACATTATTAGTGGACAAACAATATTAAAAAATTTGGATTGACAAATTTACCATTTTTGGACTTTTGGCACACTTTGAATTGATTCTGTCCCACTGTGCCATGGGCCAAGAGCTATTCCTTTATTATTCTATTTTTTTAAATCGGTAATCGTGACCCTTTATAAGTTGTTGTATATGATGTGCCAGCGTGCTACGTTCTAGACATTGGAATAGTAAACAACTAATAGTAAAAAAAAGTTGAAACGAATTGTAAACGTCTGTCCAGCATTAGAGATAATCTTAAAAATGTCTCTTCTGGAAAGAGGTAATAGATGCACACAGCAAAATTCTGATTCTTGTTTTAAGAAAAAAAAAACTTGTTTCAAGCAAAATATTTCTTGAAACAAGTAAATTTTGACTTGTCCGTATTTCAATACTTTTTGGCTTACCAAGAATCGTAAAATTCTTAACAAGAATCACACAAATTCTTATCAAGAAAATTATTCTTACCAAGAAATAATACTTTAAGAACAATATTCTTACCAAGAATTTAATTGCTTTTTTCATTCTTGTTTTAAGCAGTATCTGCCTTAAAATAAGTAACAATTTATCGATTTTTTAAAATAGAATTCTTGTTTCAAGCAATATTTTTCTTAAAATAAGTAAGAATATTCCGATTTATATTTTTAGTTTTCTTGTTTCAAGCAATATATTTCTTAAAATAAGTAAGAATATTCCGATTTGTATTTTATAGAATTCTTGTTTCAAGCAATATATTTCTTAAAATAAGTAAGAATATTCCGATTTGTATTTTTTTGAATTCTTGTTTCAAGCAAGATATTTCTTAAAATAAGTAAGAATATTCCGATTTGTATTTTATAGAATTCTTGTTTCAAGCAATATATTTCTTAAAATAAGTAAGAATATTCCGATTTGTATTTTTTTTAATTCTTGTTTCAAGCAAGATATTTCTTAAAATAAGTAAGAATATTCCGATTTTTATTTTTTGAATTCTTGTTTCAAGCAATATTTTTCTTAAAATAAGTAAGAATATTCCGATTTGTATTTTTTGAATTCTTGTTTCAAGCAATATTTTTCTTAAAATAAGTAAGAATATTCCGATTTGTATTTTTTGAATTCTTGCTTCAAGCAATTTTTTTCTTAAAATAAGTAAGAATATTCCGATTTGTATTTTTTGAATTCTTGTTTCAAGCAAAATATTTCTTAAAATAAGTAAGAATATTCCGATTTTTATTTGTAGAATTCTTGTTTCAAGCAATATTTTTCTTAAAATAAGTAAGAATATTCCGATTTGTATTTTTTAGAATTCTTGTTTTAAGCAATATTTTTCTTAAAATAAGTAAGAATATTCCGATTTTTAATTTTAATATTCTTGTTTCAAGCAATATATTTCTTAAAATAAGTAAGAATATTCCGATTTGTATTTTTTGAATTCTTGTTTCAAGCAATATTTTTCTTAAATTAAGTAAGAATATTCCGATTTTTATTTGTAGAATTCTTGTTTCAAGCAATATTTTTCTTAAAATAAGTAAGAATATTCCGATTTGTATTTTTTGAATTCTTGTTTCAAGCAATATTTTTCTTAAAATAAGTAAGAATATTCCGATTTGTATTTTTTGAATTCTTGTTTCAAGCAATATATTTCTTTAAATAAGTAAGAATATTCCGATTTTTATTTGTAGAATTCTTGTTTCAAGCAATATTTTTCTTAAAATAAGTAAGAATATTCCGGTTTGTATTTTTTAGAATTCTTGTTTTAAGCAATATTTTTCTTAAAATAAGTAAGAATATTCCGATTTATATTTTTAGTTTTCTTGTTTCAAGCAATATATTTCTTAAAATAAGTAAGAATATTCCGATTTTTATTTGTAGAATTCTTGTTTCAAGCAAAACTTTTTTTAAAATAAGTAAACAAGAAGTCTATCAAATAAAAACCAGTAAATGTTTACTTATTTTAAGAAAAGTATTGCTTGAAACAAGAATTCTATCAAATTAAAATTTGTAAATTCTTACTTATATTGGGAAAAAAATTGCTTGAAACAAGAATTCTATAAAATATAAATCACTAAAAATTTATTTTAAGAACGATAAATGAATACTCATTTTAAGTAATATTTTACTTAAACAAATAAATTCAAGAATGTTATAAAACATAATATTAACAATACTGTTATTTTCATTAAGAACTACAATTTACATGACATTAGGTACAATAATATATACAACTTCTTTAAAACAAACTTGTTTTTATTAATAATAAAATGCCATCAAAAGAAAACTTAAAAACATTAAAATGGTAAAATACAAATTTCGTAAAATTCTTCTCCCGCACCTGGGCTTTAAACTATTAGGTGTCTTTAAATTTATTAATGTATACTAATGATGATTCAACAGCCTTTGTCAAGTGTACAGGTGTGTTTTCATCACAAATCACTAACTGTTAAAGGATAGTGAGGCCTACTTCTTTTCATTTTGGATAATCGAAATCCAGAAGGTAAAAAGTGGAGAGGAGAGTAACTAGAGCCTCATCTAATTTTGCTTTCTTTGTAGTTAGAATTGTTTGCTAAACTTTAATGTAGGCCATTTCTGTGTCCAAAAGCAATACCGGCATATTACCTGATCGGCGTGAAGACCAGGATTCTGGATCTTTATTCATGTTCCTAAAAATGAAAAGAGATTAATATAGTTTTAGTTATTACTGTATTTAAAATATGTGTAACATCATCAACTAATTGGGTACGGTGTGGTTTTAGAGTCCTATATCTGGGGCGGTAAACACAAAAACATGACGCAATATTAGAACGGTGGTAAGAATAATTTTACATTATAAGACATAAGGGTGGGTGGAATATGCATTTGAACTTTTTAATCACAAACTTTGCCCTGTTTATACCGATCCCAAAGACAGGCCTGGCTGTATCTATTATTTTTAGTTAAATTATTAGGGTCTAAATTTATTTTTAATATTACTATTTAGGCAAAACGGTGCTCAATCCTGATTGATGTTTTTATTCTGTATCAATGTTTATAATAACAATCATACAATTAAATGTAAATTTTGTTTAATTGTTTGATTTTAATAAATTATTGTAAACATAGTATATACCTCGAATTTTAAGCTAAGATAAATTTGATTTTAAAAAAACACTTTAAGATATTTTTTTTTAATGTACATAATGTTACTTGTATTTTAAATTTTTAAAAACACTAAATACCTTCAAGGTCGGCAGACTTTTTTTGATGAGTTTTTCCCAACAAATATGTTTGACAGATTTGACAACATATGGGTTATCTTTGAACCTAACCAAAAATAACAAATTGAAAACATTATATTATATAAATTTATTTAAATGAGTGGAATAATGTATGGGCATAAACTTGATATACTGTAGCTCAAATTTTTAATAATGTAGCCTACAGTTTTGTAGGTGGTCAATGTAAAAGGAAGGGGAAAGGGTGGGCTGGCCAGGAGAGCATTAATATGTCAAAAATTAATATTCATAAGTCATTTATTTAATTTTAGTTGTCAAAGGGAGGAGTGCATGACACTAGCTTGAGTCGAACCAAGCTGTTAAAAATACGTACACAATATGTACACGTATTTTCCTCACTACCATTGGTCCATTATAAAAATATTTATGAATAGATAAAAGTACAAAAACATACACTGTACTTACCAGATGGAGGACTGGTGTTTCTCTTTAAAATACCAAAATAAACTATATTATTCCCTTCTTTGGAAAAATTTGCTAAGCACTTTTTTAAAAAGCTTTCTTTTGTATTTCATTCCTCTTTGCCTAGTAATAATTAGTATCCTTCGAACTTCTTCAATTACCTAACAAATAATTTAAGATAAAAAAAGAAATTTAATATAACAATTTTAGTTATGCAGTACGTATGTTTTTTGTTTGTTTTTTTAGTATGTTTTTTTAAAAATTTAGAGTTAAAAACATTAAGTTTCAATATCGATGTGATCACTTCGGGGATTACTTAGTGTGTACAATTAATTAAATATAAAGAAGTGTTTTTAAATGTCATTATATTTCTCATTGGAATATGTGTATATAATATAATCCTTCGTAGATATTTCATGGCTACATTGCAAAATAACTGTTACATTATAATTGTATTATCTATTATTAGGCCTTCCTTATACCTAGCTGAAATAGGTCCGACAATATTTGTCCCCTCTGTCAATGTCTGAACTAAAATGCTAAGCTAAACCTATACACCTGTCCGTCAGTACAGGCATAGTAGGCTAGCCTAGACCTACTAGTTCCAGGCCTACAGTATTACTAAATAGGAAGGAGCCTAGGCTAGGCCTAGACTGCTGGTAGATTAAAATATAATTATTAGGCCTACGAACCTGTTAAAATGTTGGCCACTTCTTCATCTATTTCTCGGATCTTCAACAAAGCGTCTTCCTTCGACATTATATTAGACTAATCTTACTAGGCCTATTGAAGCATTTAATATATAAATTGCGATGAAAGGTGTCTTTTACAGTACTTACAAACTCTAGATTTTGAATGATTACTTTAAAAAACCGTTGGCCATGATCCCGCCGGGAGCTAGGTCATCGACCACACACAGTGTTGTTTTTCAACTATAACCAAAAATTTATCGCTGGCCTTTTACCCAGAATGTATAAGGTCATTATACTGCTTAACGTTAAAGCATGGAGGTATAAACCTCCATGGTGGTTAAAGCAAATCTATAAAACGTCTGGACCAACAGTAATACGACAGACAATAATAATGACACATGTTTGTTGCAGTCCGAAAAAAAGCGATAAGTTGGTGCCAGTAAACTGAAGTAGGTACAGTATTTGCTACCCTATTTGCTAAGGCATTATAATTCAATTCATGGAAATACTCCGAATTTTCGAGTAACATGTGGAATTGGTGGTTCGCTGCCCGGCAAGCTTTGGAATTTACAATTCGTTTTACAAGCATGTCATAAGACGCCATTTTAAGGACGAGTATAACAATCGGCAACCTCCTGCAGTTGACGATGGAAACATCAGTATATAAGTATGCCTGGAGAAAACGAGGATGCCAATTGAGGATGAAGTAGAACTAGGCCTAGACTAGGAGACTGACGAAGTTAATGAAGAAAAAAACTATTATAACGGGGATGATTTATCAACTGACGATAGTTAGTAGTAGTGATAATTTTAGTATTGTTATACTGTTAATGATTGTTTAATATTAATTATCTTGTTGATGCTCAGCAAGAAGGCCTACTTAGTACTAACTAGAGGATGAACAAGCAGATAATAGTATAAAAAATGCTGATTTCTTTCTACTAAAATTAAAGGAGAGAAACAAGATTCCACAGGTAAGCCATTTTGCTTTAAAATTACAACAATTATGCATTTTAAACTATTTTTTATTAGAGAAATACGTCTATTTCCTAGGCCTTGCTGGTACTGTTATTATACAGGACTATTAGCTATAGTAACTATAGGACTTGGGTACTAGGCCTAGGCCTAGGCATTATACACTCTAAGTTTATGTTGCATTTTTTTGTGACCAATTTCATTGTTACAAATAACATTTTTTTTGTTAGGCTGCATAGCTCCCCATCTAAAGCACAACTTAGTTTTTAAACATATTAAAACTTGAATATAAAAAATATTAAATCAATATTATTTTCTTTAGGTTGCAGTGCAATCGATTATTCAAAGCACAAACAGTTTGATTACCCAGATTCTTTCATCAGTTGAAACTGAAGTGCTAACTGCTCTACCGTTGTGTGAATATAAGGATGACAATCTATTTTAAGTAAAACATTTCTCAAAATAAGTATTTTTCAGAATATTAAAATAGAATTGACTTCAATTCAAGCAAAAATAGTCTTGATAGGATATAGTATGATATTGACTTCTTATCTTAAGTAAAACATTTCTCAAAATAAGTATTTTTTAAAATATTGCGAATCTCAATTTAAGCAAAAATAGTCTTGATAAGATAGTATGATATTGACTTCTTATTTTAAGTAAAACATTTCTCAAAATAAGTATTTTAAAGAATATTGCGAATCTTGATTCAAGTAAAAATAGTCTTGATAAGATAGTATGATATTGACTTCTTATTTTAAGTAAAACATTTCTCAAAATCAGAATATTGCGAATCTGAATTCAAGCAAAAATAGTCTTGATAGGGTAGTATGATATTGACTTCTTATTTTAAGTAAAACATTTTTCAAAATAATTATTTTTTAAAATATTGCGAATCTCAATTTAAGCAAAAATAGTCTTGATAAGATAGTATGATATTGACTTCTTATTTTAAGTAAAACATTTCTCGAAATAAGTATTTTTAAGAATATTGCGAATCTTGATTCAAGTAAAAATAGTCTTGATAAGATAGTATGATATTGACTTCTTATTTTAAGTAAAACATTTCTCAAAATAAGTATTTTTAAAAATATTGCGAATCTCAATTTAAGCAAAAATAGTCTTGATAAGATAGTATGATATTGACTTCTTATTTTAAGTAAAACATTTCTCAAAATAAGTATTTTTAAGAATATTGCGAAACCTAATTTAAGAAACTTTGTCTTACCTAGAAAAATATTTATTGTTTTAAGTAATTTTTAGAATTCATCAATCTTGATTTAAGAAAAATTATTCTTGATAGGGATAAATATAATATTGATTTCTTATTTTAAGTAAAATACTTTTCAAATTAAGTATTTTCAAATCTTGTTTTAAGCAAAACTATTCTTAATAAGAAGAGAATGATATTGACTTCTTATTTTAAGTAAAATATTTCTTGTAATAAGCATTTTCAAGAATATTGCGAATCTTGATTCAAGTAAAAATAATCTTGATAAGGGTAGTGTGAAATTGACTTCTTATTTTAAGTAAAATATTTCTCAAAACAAGTATTTTCAAGACTATTGCGAAACCTAATTTAAGAAACTTTGTCTTACCTAGAAAAATATTGATTGTTTTAAGTAATTTTTATAATTCATCAATCTTGATTTAAGAAAAATTATTCTTGATAGGGATAAATATAATATAGATTTCTTATTTTAAGTAAAATACTTTTCAAATTAAGTATTTTCAAATCTTGTTTTAAGCAAAACTATTCTTAATAAGAAGAGAATGATATTGACTTCTTATTTTAAGTAAAATATTTCTTGTAATAAGCATTTTCAAGAATATTGCAAAACTTAATTTAAGAAAATGTGTCTTTTCTAGAAAATTATTTCTTGTTTTAAGTAATTTTAAATCTTGACAAGAAAAAAAATACTTATTTTAAGAATTTTTTCTTAAAACAAGATTTTTTTTTCTTGCTTAGAATTTCAAATTTTGCTGTGCATGGAGTAATTTTATTTCTATTCATTATCCAAAGTTTGTTGACGAGCTATTGCGAATGCAAATTTGGAATAAAGAAGTAATAAGAATAGGCAACGAATGTATAAGATATGGAAATTGGGGAAAAGCAGGTATTCTGTTTGTTAATGATTTGTTTAACAGCAATGGGCAATTTATGAATAAAAAAGAAGTCGAAGATACCTATGGAATTAAGATAAATTATAAAAAATTAATAGGAGTAAGAAGGCTTCTTATGGAAAAATTTAACAATTTAATTATATGTGAAATTTTAAAAAACAGTTTTGCCAGATATTCCATTTCATATAAAAAGTACTCTTTCAACAAAGAAAGGGATGTCGTATTTTTTATGATGTTTTAAATAACTCAATGTTTACATCCTGGAAAGCACAAAAGAAATGGGCAGAGAATACATTTGTATTCAATAACGAACAATTGAAAACAATCTACCTAGATCCACATACGTGTACAATGAATATTGTTTTAATATATTTTCAATATAAAATTGTAAACAGAATAATTGCAACAAATGAACAATTATTTAAAATGAATATAAAAGAAACTTCAATGTGCTCATTTAGAGATGGTAAAATCGAAACCATTTAGCATTTGTTCTGTAATTGTCCAATAGTAAAAAGGATATGGAACCTTTTCCAGGAAAAAATTTCAGAAAAAACTGGAGTGCAATTTATTTTTAGTAAAGAGAGCATAATTTTTGGATACCAAGATGCGCATCAGTTTTTTAATTTAAAAGCCATTAATGCAATTATTCTAATTGTAAAATCATTTATTTATAAATGTAAACTAGTTAAATGTAAGTCAAATATCAAAATGGTTATGAACGAGTTAAAAAGGTTTTATGAAACGGAAAAAAGTATTTATCATCAGAATTTTCAGGACAGTATTTTAAATAGAAAATGGATAAAATTAGAAGCATTTATAAATCAAATATGAAATTGTTAGAGATTAGAATAATTTTTATGAACCTTTATTTAATTTGTTTGTTGTTTTTGTTTGATTTTTATTTTTTATTTGATTATGTTTTTCCTTTGTAATGTATTATTATGATGAAAAAAATAAATAAATAAAAAAATAAAAAAATAGTAAACAACCAAATAAAAGTGACATTGGGCAGACTTGTAAATGGTAGTTGCGAATGAATTGCCGTTTCTTACAAAGGGAGCATACCGCCTCTCGAAGCTACGTATTTTGGTACCTGTATGTGTATAGCATGGCCCCCGGTTATCGACGCGTGAGCTGGGCCAACTTCTAAATATATTTACTCTATAAATATTTCTAACAGAGGGACACCGCCATATTAAGTGCGTCCTATCACTAGTATGTAACTTGATTCAGATTTCTAACTACAGGACAGATATTGACGCGTAAACCACAAAGAAAATGAGTTTGTCAATTAGTAGACGTTTTACTGTAATATTAAATATATTTGTTACTAGAAATTAGTTTGATAAAATATATTCTACAAAATTAGTAGGCCTAATCGTATTCCCCTAATAAATTAAGGGGATGGGGGGGGGGGGACACGTGTTCCGATAAATATATTCGCATCATCAGAATTGTAATCAAAGCCTAGAATACTTGTATACGTACAAAGTTGCGTTTAAATGTGTCATCATTAGCATGAGAATAGATTTATCGAAACATCTCACGTAATTTTAAGACGGCCCACATTTTCATTAAATGCCTTATGATATTATTGATTATCAATCGTAATTTGGTGGTATTATACATGATGTACCTGTTTATGTACAGTGAAAGAGCTTATTTTAGTATCCTATAGTAATATATTTTCTATATAAGAGAATATGGTATTTCAAATCAGGTACAAAAGCCGACGATCCAAGCGAATTACATGTTTAAAAAAATTGGAAAACACCCATTTGTTATTTTCAAAACACATTGCAAGTCGGCGAGGTCCGATGGCATGCGTGAACAGCGCAACAAAAATGAAAAACGAAAATGGCATGTTGTGTTTTCTGTAGGGCTACAGTAATTAGTGTTTCAGATACCACCATTGACAGTAGCAGAATTGGGTGTTTATTTCAAGCTCACATAAACGATCAATGAAATCCTCGTGAAACATTATTTAAGCTTATTCACTAGGCCTATAGTATATTTAAATTATCTACTTATTAATTTATTTATATATTGTTTTCTCTTTTTACTTGGTTAGATGAAACTTGTTACCGAGAAACGACAAACATTCTAGTTGAAATTGTTTATGTATACCCACAGATTGCACTATTTTCTGTATACTTAATTAGGTACTCTTTTCGTACATGTCTTGCTGTTGGAAATAGAAAAATATTTCACTTCAATTATTTTCCAAAATAGTGGTACACAACAATGAAAGAAAATGTGAAAACAACATTTTTGTTACGTTTTTGTTGTCATTATAAATATTTTTGCGACTGAGGTGAACTTCGAAAATGCCGGTCAGATATAAAAAAAAGTTACAAGGAATAAATTAACAATTGTCAACTGCATACTCATCCATCAAACTAGCCGCCATCGAGCAAATATTCAATTCCATGAATCTTATGAGGATTAGTTTTATAGGAACAATAGTACTTTTTTTATATTTGTTTTGGCAATTAATGCAATTAAAGCGTACTTAATTCGTCATATTCCATTTGGAATACTACGTCCTGTAAAATTACTAGAATGTTCTGATTTGTTAATTTTTAGATTATATTATATACAGAATTATATATTATTTAGAATGTTCGGGTGGCATTCCATGCATGCGGCTTTTGGCCTTAATGGAAGTCCTTTTGTATATTTTTTGCTTTGTATTTTTTTTATGGATCAAATAAACTGACTTGTGTGACTTGTATTTCGGCGCCTTTCCACGTATCAATTTATCGCATCCCATCATATTACTATTGAAACCAAATTTAAACATTTCAACAAGCTTTTGAAGATACATTAAAAGAACGCTCATCGTCAGATCTATGTATAGTAATCAGAAATATTCAAACAAAAAATGATGCTGTTGTGATGTCGGTGGTGGGTGTTAGGTTTGGCGACGTTAATTCGAGGGAGGAATTTGTTGGTAACATTTTATAATAAAATAGATTCCCTTAGATATGAACAAGTACAATACAGTGTTAGATATTATCAAGAAGTGATAACAGTTAACAGTTGTATGAAAATGCTTGGTAAATAAATATGGTATAGCAGTCAATGAATTAATCAACAAGTATAATTGTGTTTGTTTATAATACAATACTGTGTGTATAAATGTACGTGGCGGGGCGTTTTTTTTTGGGAGGGGCGTTTATTCAAATAAATGCGGTAGGCTTAATTGGTATAATCAATACATTATTTAGTTCTAATCAAACACCAAATAATGAAAATCATCAGTGGTCCGTTAATAAGAAACACGTTTTAAACGGCTTGCAACATGGGCCAAAGCACCCGTGTCTCAATGGCGATGCAGTACATGCAGATAGCGCGCATTCTGTTCAAACCTAACAGCAACTCAAACACTCGTGTAACATTCGGCTATATCGATTTCTGATATAATTTTATATATTAATTTTACAATTTTCCCTGCAAAATACTTCGATGATTTTTTTAATATAATGGATTTGTTTTTTCTTTTTTTTTTCTTTTTTTACAGTATAATTTCATTTTGTTTAAACTACAGGCCTGGCCCGTGAAAAAAAAAATCAAAATATATGTGTCGCCGTCAACGGCAAATATTGGAAGAGAGCAAAAACTACATCAACCCGGAAATCACAAAATCACTTTTATACCGCCGACGAATGAAAATTTGCCGATGAAATCAGAAAGGTTGTTTTAAAACCTTTTATAATATCTGCCTAAGAGAGAAATATTATTAAATCTACGTTTCGCGGTACATCTGAGATAGATAATGTAGGTATGCAAGGCGGAAATCTTTTTCCATTGTGCTCAAAAGTAACCATAATTTAAGTATAGATACACTAACATCGTTGAGCACATGTAGCTTGTAGTATCATGTACGTGCACATAGCATCGCATTGGTAAGTCACAAATATATTAGTGAAATGCACAACACTGCAGTAGTTATTAATTCATAAAGGTTATGAAATAATCAAATTAAACAAAGGTCTATCCTTACACGTACAAAAAAACACCAACAGTTATCTAACAACACGTATTCCTTACTTTTGCGCAAACACTGACAGAACGAATGATTACATATTATGCTTAATTCTGGAATAGGTATGCACAATGTAAAACGCATAGCACCAACTCCGTGTCGGTTCTTACACCAGCTGTTCCATGCGTCTAATGTCTTAGAAAAGATAGTATTAGTGTTTTTAATGTCTTATGTCATCGGTAGACATTTAACAGTCAGCGGTAAAGTTACTTCCGAGTTCGTCATCACTTTGCGATTTCCAACTTCGCTGTAGTCACAATAAAACCTCTGTACAAAACGCTTGCAGCTGTCCCACATGTGAACCTGGCATGTACATTTGATATACATTTGAATCAAGATATTTCATGTTTCTCTCTTTAAACGTCAAAATGAACTAATATATTAATTATATTGTAGAATACTATGGTTTGGCTATTTAATATTATTGTGACTTACAAGTAATAAATATTAATTTATAAAGATTAAACAAGTTATTACAAAGTGTGACATCAGTTGTTACAAAACCTTGGTTAATCTGACTTTCCAATGTCAAGATTAACCTTGACGAGGCAGCGGTGTTCCGAACCATGTGAGGGATACAACCGTGCGCAGTACTCGACAATTAATTAGTCATCCTCGCAACAAAGATGACCTGTAATATGACCCGCGATGTGGTTGCTTCATTTAGGTATGTTATTACTGGCACGCCCTTTAAATTGTAAAATTAAACACTTTTTAAATCACATTGAATTATATAGCACATATTATTTATGTGGGTAACACTTACTTTTGTCTGAAGATCCAATTTAGCACCTTCCTTGAGCAAAATAGTGCAAACATCTGTGTGGCCGTTTTGTGCTGCCGCATGCAAAGGTGACGCTCCATCCTGAAATATTACAAACATTATGTTATAGTATTTTCTATCTCTAAACAAAGTAGTAAAATATTGTCCTGAAATCAATACGATGTGATCAATTAAAAATGACGTTATATTTTTAAATAATGCTACATTGTTAAATTAAATAAAGAATATTAACCCTTTTTTTAAAGATAATGTATTGTATGCATATAAATTTGTCTTTCTTGTAGACCTATAACATTTTTTTATAGTGCTTTATAAATTTATAAAACAAATAAGTGTTTTTTTTTTGGCCTGAAAAGTAAAACTTCATCCGGTAGTGATAACTAGTCTGAGTGTAAACTGGCAGTTACAGCTAAAATATATCTAGGCTTCAAATTCTGTTCAGGTAACACATTTTGACTGCTAAATCCTTACTATTGGTTTCATTTTACCGTTACTTGGAGGGTATATTGTTTTTTTATGTTTTATAACATCAAATGAAAATCTTGATTCATATCCATTTATTGTATCATTTCGCATAAAACACAATGTTGCTCTACAGCACAATACAATGCAAAAACAGATAACTGAAAAAACCACGACATATCATTCTCTAACATTCAGTGCCTTAAAGGCTTATGGTAACAATGATTACGGATCTATTAGGAGAGCTGATGGACCTTTTCTTTGAACGTCAAAATAGTGCATTGGATTGGTTGGGTCTTGCAAAATTGAATGTGTTTCCTCATTAAAGTCTCTTATAAAAATGAATCAAAATGAGATTTGCTTAATTATAAGTACTGTAGTCCTATACGTGAAGCATAACTAATAATACGTTCCAGTCAATTCTTACATGTGGTACAGGTAAACTATAAATAAAGAATAATGAGAATACTTTCAATGACAGATTTAGGCCTATCTGAAAAGAGGCCTAGAAATCAGATAGGGGAAGTGGAATGTTACAGGTAGTCAATATAGCCATTATATCTTATTATTCCTTTCTGATCACTCTTAAGCCTGGTTCACACCTAATTGTTTGCACTTCAAGTATTATTATAAATATATTATATAATATATTATAAATAATAATAAATAATATAATTATAAATAATATATTATAAATATTATAATAATTATGACCTATCCACGTTCTATCACCATATTAAATAATTTGTCATTGTTTAAAGAAAACATTAATCATGTTTTTAAAGTGTAATAAGTGCTAATAAGTGTCTTTGATGTTTACATTGGTAGTTAATTACTGCAATACAAATACCTACTTATCATTATAAGTATATGCAAGTTACTTTTTGGTAACTTAAAATTAATTGTCATAAACAGGTTATTAAATGATACTGGTATGTACTTTTGTGTCTAATTTATCCAAAACAATATTATTTAAATTATATACTTTTAATATTAAATCATTGGACAGTTTGTGTGATATGTGTAATGTACTTGCTAATTTAAAAAAAAAGTATGAAAGCAAACATAACAACAATGATTACTAGTTTCCCGAATAATTGTTGAATTAAACTAAAATTTGAACTCAACCATCACCGTGATGATATCGGGATATCCGCGTTAACGCACACAGTGTAACAAACATCTTGAAATACACTCATACTCTATAAACTGAAAACATGTATAGTGCTGAATTATGTCTATTATGTGTCATACAGTACTAAGTGCGAATAACCAATAATGTAGTGTTTTTTTCCGTAACGAAAACAATGCATTTAATTTGATATTTTTCTTGATAGTATAATATTCAATTGTTTGATTATGTCACTGTTATGAGTCCAGGTAAGCACATGCAATGAATACTAATATTGGTGTCCTTTCTACATGATCTCAAGCTCTTCCGCTAGTCACCTAATCGACCAAAAATATTGGTATGCATACAGAGATTCATGTCAGGAATAAAGAATGTAAGTCGCTTATTACGAAGATGGACCTATTTCATTATGTAACTGCTGTTGTCACTATGATGTTATTTACGTACATAATTTGTATAATTAATTTTTATCTATTGTGTAATCAGTTATGTTTTCAGATTGAACTTAACTGATTTTAAATCAATGGGAGCTCATCAGTTATATACATTATAATGATTTCAGATTTGACAAAATAATTAAAACTGATTACTCTCCGGTTATCAGAAAACTTAAATGTGTTAATATTTACATAAACAATGGTACGAAGACGTAAACTTACTGTGAGCTTCTGCATTCAATATATACTATTAAGAGGCTAATTATGCTTATTTCAAATAACAGTTCGGAATAGTTGGATTTTGTTGCTTATGTTCGAAATTGTCTTTTATTTCAAACTCACAAAAACGGGCAATGAAAATTTCGTTATTAAAAACAGTATTTAAAGCTTATTCAGTATTAGTTAAATTATTCAATTATTCATTTATTTATATGTGTTGTTCTATTTTTTTTCACTGTTTATGTATACTTAAATAGGACGGTAGCTCTTTTCGTATATTTGTTGCTGTTAGGATAATAAATATTTCACTTCAAAAACTTTCCAAAAATAGTCTTACACAACAATGACAACGTGTCGCCATAAAGCAAATATTCATTTCACAGGAATTCAGTACATTATTGTTTTATATTATTGTAATTCGATGTTTTCTTCATTTTTACTATTAGTAATGTCAATTATTATCTTATTAGAAAAAAGGGTTTAGTCGAGTCAACTTTAGATCTGCAAGTGACAGAGAAGCTTTTCTCTTGTCCGATGTCAGGTGGTGATTGAATCTGAGTTAAAAGTTTTTAATAAGGCATTAGATTTTCGTAATACTTTACGTCACCCTTCATAGGTATTAAATGTCATTTTAATATGCATTTTCGACTTACAGTATATTTAATATATTTCATTCTTGTGTTTGATTTGTTTAGTCTGTAAATCAACAATGTAATTATTATTACTCTGAAAGGGTCTTACGTGACAAGATTTTTTATCTTCTATTATTGATCCTATTATGGTTTCTTTATATCAATTCTATTTTTATCTTTTTACT
The DNA here is from genome assembly GCF_964355755.1 of Antedon mediterranea. NCBI lineage: Eukaryota > Metazoa > Echinodermata > Crinoidea > Comatulida > Antedonidae > Antedon > Antedon mediterranea. The sequence goes on from NC_092674.1 coordinate 13,172,525, forward strand.
ATTTGTTTGTTATACTGAGCCATTTATGAAATAAATGTTCTTGAATTAAATTGATTTGAATGAATATTATTATGAATAGTTTGTCTTGAATGAAGTTTAATTTAATTTGAATTGCATGTTTATTGTATTAACATTTATCTGTAATTGCAGTATTAATTTGTTTAAAATGAATCTTATGAGTGTTTTACAGAAAAAATGGTACTTCCTACTAGTAGTAGGACTAGTATTGTCGTGGATGCCATTCCATTTTCAGATTGTTATTTGTAAATTAAAGTGCAATTAACCCAGCAATTGTCATATTTCATTTAGAGTAGTAAGCCCTCTATAATGTTCCATACTATGTTATAATTATTCATGAATTATTCATGATTTCTGCCCACGTTCGTCCTGGGGAAAAAAAATACGCGTCCTGTACTTAGAATTTACTTTGACAATAATTTGCTCACGGTTGTATGGCGGCGCCCTTCCACATAACCTTCTTTCCCATCCCATCCTACTGAAACCGAATTTAGACATTTTTAAATAGATTTGATTTGGTACGCTACCAATAATACTACTGTTTTAATAATACAGTAGAAAGATTTCTCGCCTATGTAAACAAAAGAAGGGTTACTTCTTGACACTCTCAAAAGGCTTTATAGATTGTTGCTATTAATTCGGTTCGAACGTAAATGAGTTGGCAGTAAATTAATAGAAGTTTTAAAAGGAAGTTAAAAAGAGGCGTATGAATGAAGGTGAGCGAATAAGGCCTATTCCACATCTTTGTGTGTGATTGATGCGTTTATAACTATTATAGACACTGTTATATACATTCTGTAAAAGCATGTTTCATTGTTGTTGCCGACGGATCGATTATGATGTTATGTATAATACAGGTCATGATTATTGTTACTAAAATAGGAAAATAAGCTACTAAATTGTGTTTGTGTTGTACCATGTTGTGTTTCACAACATAGTTCTGCTGGTTCTGTTACTTATATATACAACAGTACTTTATAATAATATTTATTAAAATGTGCTTATATAGAATACAATTTTGCTTATGTATCGCTGTTTCACATTGATCAAAGCGATTGACATTATTATTATACAATGTAGTAGCAGTTAACAATATATATCTCAATTATGTATTGAATGAAATTTAAAATCACTTCATTTTTTAATAATACGTTCATTTTAATAATGATTTTAAACCAAAATTCCGATTTAACCAGTCTAATTTGTGCTGGAGAAAGAGCAGTTCAGAGCACAGGATCGGCTAAATGCAAGACAATCACCTGAAACTAGTAATTGGATTGTACAGATGCCTAGTAATTGGATTGTACAGACGCCTGGTGTCATTCTCACACCGAAATCCCTTTCTGTTAAAACCATAGGGTCTAGTAAAATCTCGAAGGTACTCTGACGCTAGATTATCGAGACAATTATGAACATTCAAATGTCTTACATTGAATTCTACAATGTAAAGGAAGCCAATGAAGCTCAAAAGGAAGTAATATAAGTCTAGCGTTTTGTAATATTTTCATTTTTTTTACCAAAGATACCAACAAACTCCGTGTTACATTAGTCCAGTCCACAAAGGGACCATTGGCATTAGCGCACGTCGTATTAACTTAAAACTTTCTAATTCTGCATAGACCTCTCGCTCACCCTCTAGTAAGTGTGGACGATGGACTGTTTAATAAAAAACCTCAGTTACCATATAATTATTGCAATTACTATTTGTAAAATAAACCTAATCTGGTTGTCAGTGCCATTTTTAGACTAAATAAGATGAGGAATATAACAGTTTAAAGTACCATGCTTATTATTCGGGGGGGGGGGGGGGGGGGGAGGGGGTTAGGGGGGGGGGGGGCGTTCATTTGTGAGAGGCGTTTTTCGATCAAATTTCATATTTGTATATATAGATATGAACAAACCTGTCTTTAGATATAAAGAATATTAACACAAAAACTAATTTTTGTTAACACAACAGAATTTCTATTATCAAGATACTAATTTATGGTGGCCCATCTATTGTCCTTTTGTTGTTTTATATCCTTTATTACTGTATGTTAATGTCATTGTTATGTATTGCTTTTGCTATTTTTGAGTGTTTAGTAAATGTATTTGTTAGTATGGGGCAAACCTCTAACTAACGAAATCTTTTTTTTTTGCTCCAATTTGCTTTTGCTATTGGTGAATAAAGAAGAATATAAAATACAATTGTATTTAATATAATGATAGAGTTAACGATTGTATCAAAATGCTTGGTAAATTGTAGGTATAGCAGTCAATGAATTCTTCCACAAATAGAATTGTGTTTGTGTTATAATACAATATTGTGCGTATTAATATAAACTAGGCTATGAATGAGGTAGGTGCCACCCGGAGAGATAGAAATTCTCATATGACTTTTCTAGACCAGTTTTTTTCTGCAGAATCCAAATATATTGGGTAAACGGGCTGTAACCTGAGAACTTTCGCGTGAGGGCGCTTTTTTTAAATGGCTGCCAGTTACAGTAGACTATGATATCTTGGCAACCACTAATTATAGTTCCTATTTGATGTAATATAATTTTGTCCGAAAATGGCCGGATATACCTCTATTGACCTTTGACCCAATATCGAACAGATATCATATCTCCGTAACTACTCGACACAAAAAGTTGTAATTGGTGTCAAACTGTCCAGAATATAGATGTTTATATTCAAACTAAAAGAACATTATCTGTAAAAATGACCGAAAATAAAGTTACTGACCTTTGACCCAAAATGCAAGACATTTCTCCTATATGATCACGTTTAGTAATATCTTGTCAATTAATTCATTTTGTGCCAATTGGAGGTTGACATTCTCATATTATTTTCTGGACCAGTTTTTAATGTGCAATCCGAATATATATAGATAAATAAGCCATAACAAGGCCAATAATTTAATTCTTTTACTACATACATGCTTCCCGTTAGTGTTTCAGTCTGTATGTCGTGTATTAATCTTCAAGATCGCTCACATCACTGCAATCTGAAAAGTCTTCATATTCATTATGTGTAAACAGTTCCTGGACATCTGCGGGCATCACTGTCTCAATCCATTTAGGCTCCATTTGTTCATTCCATCCATTGTGTGTACTGTTGTTGACAAAATCATTGACGTCTGCTGATTGCCATTCTTTAACAATGAAGTTTGCTCTAAGTATATGAAACTCAAGGGTCTGCTGACATGCTGTCAGTAATGATATATCTGTAAACATGTTGTGTCTGGAAAACGTTCTGTTGAAGATATCATATCTTGCTTGATTTACACTTTTCCCCTTCACTCCATACAATAGTGAAACATACTCTTCAAGTTCCTCATACAACTCTTTTGATGGAACATCTGACACTCCAAGGTTGCAGAATGTGTCAACAAATTTTGCTTTTGATTCAAGAAGCTTCCAGCAGGTACGTTTTCCTTTCCGAAAGAAAGCGGAGTTATAATCGTTACCCGTGAAAGCATGGAATCCAATAAGGGATGATTTATGCGCTTTTGTTTGACACTAGTACACAGCGAATAAGCTCAATCAATCTGGTCTTGTTTTTGCCGTTGGCAAGGAAATTGTTGAATACACGGGACAACTTTGATATTGTTGAGCTTACAATTACCTTTGGTGCAATACCGCGTCTGTTTCTCTCAACAGACTTAATGCTTTTTGGCAAGTATGCAACGGCAACAATATCAACACGCTTGTATCCTTTAGGAATGCTGTTGAAAACCTTTGCTGCAGGATCCTCGTACGTATCAGGATAAGATGTAAATGTTAACATAGGCAATGACAGTAGTCTTTGCTGGCAGTTCTCGACCAGGATCCATAACATCTGTTGAACTTTTTTCGATGAGATTTTCCATTAGGACACTTTTCTGAGTTGTTCGTCTTGTCCCATCTGCATCAGCCAGGCTTAGCGGGACAGGGGTAAGTGGATACTCAAAGGCTTTCTTAAATTATTAATTATTCTACCATGCTTTGTTGAGGTGGCAAGAATCTTTCCTAAAACATCCCGATTAGCTTCTATTACTTTTACTTTCCCATTTGCCTTAATTTCGAGTTTCTTCCCACTATTGTTGAGGTGGCAAGAAGCTTTCCTAAAACATCCCGATTAGCTTCTATTACTTTTACTTTCCCATTTGCCTTAATTTCGAGTTTCTTCCCACTATTCGAAAATAAAGTGATCTTGTTGCGCTTAATAGGGTCATGGAATTTCACTTTAGTTGACTCAAGCCTTTCCTTTACAAAGCTTTCATGGACTGACTTGCCATTTTACAGGACTTTAAATATTTGAATATAAACATCTATATTCTTGAGAGTTTGACACCAATTACAACTTTCTGTGTCGAGTAGTTACGGAGATATGATATCTGTTGGATATTGGGTCAAAGGTCAATATAGGTATTTCCGGCCATTTTCGGACAAAATGTGCTATTACATCAAATAGGAACATGTACATTCCAAACAAGTTGACACCGTAATTAACTCTCTATGACCAGTGGTTGCCAAGATATCATAGTCTACTGTAACTGGCGGCCATTTTTGAAAAAAAACGCCTTCACGCGAAAGTACAGCCCGTTTACCCAGTATATTTGGATTCCCCAGAAAAAACTGGTCTAGAAAAGTAATATGAGAATTTCTACCTCTCCGGGTGGCACCTACCTCATTCATAGTTTCTTAGTAAAGTGATCTCTAATCAATCAAATTGAAAGTATACGTGAATCATAATTAACAATACATTTGAGTTCCAACTTATCCTTACATGTGGTCCCTGTAAACCATGCAACAATGATAAAAGTGAGAATACTTTCAATGACCGATTTATAAAAAAAAGACGTAGGCCTGATGGGAGGTTTAACTTCAAAATATTTAAGTCTATGCAAAAAGTAAAAACGTTGAGCATGGGCCTTAGTAATAATACTTATTGTCGTGCCATTTAAGATCTCTAGTGATTTATTTACAATGTCAATTCCAGAGGGGGTATTTCATATTGTAGGTGATTTACATTTTGTGTTATAAAATGTCGAGTGTTTCACCTGCTTTGATAGAAACTATACTGTAATGAGTTGAAAATGTAAACATATTAGTATATTAGTAAACACATGATGTACTGCAAACCAAACTAGTGTATTTGTGCACATAATAGTAGGTGACATTTGTAATTGAGATCGTTTTATTTGACACGAAAACATGTAAACTCATAAAAAACGTACATAATCATATAATGTAGTACATTTTGAATGCTGACATGACATGATAAACATTAAACATGTTCCTTCTAACATAGATTTTTCTCAGATTCCTTGGATTTCGTTCTTAAATACGGTATATTATTTTATTTATTGTAATGCCATGTGTTCTCTACACATGTCGATATAGTTAGGGTACGGACACTTATCTTAGTATTACAGGGTAACACCGTGGCTTAACAATATATTTTTTATTATAAAATATAGACCTTTGCAAAAACACTACTTAGTTTATTAATGAAAAAGATCTTAATTGAAATATACATTTCAATTACCTGTACGCGAGTGCAAATACAACATCTAATTCAATATGTATATGCAAAAAGCTAAAATTATGTTTTCGAGAATTGTTGTTTTTTTTAGAACACACTACTAAGTGGTTGGTGTAACTTCACATTTATGGTATATTGAAACATTATATGTTAATTAGTCACCTTAATATGGACCTTTGCCATATACGATGATTTAAAATTCAGAGTTTTAGTATTATAGTATTACAGTTAAACCCCATGAGCGGTCACCTCCCGAAAGCTGCCTCCCTTAACGGCCGTACTTTCGAAAAGCATGTTTGTTCTTCATCTAAATAGTGGACCATCTCACGTGAGCGCCATCTCACGTGAGTGGCCGCGGAAAATTTGGTTACAACACATTAGATTATTTGTATGGTAAATTACCTCCCGTAAGCGGCCACACAACAACAATACATGGCTGCAGTCGCGTGCACAAATTTCAGTTAGTGTTTACCGACCGACCGAAGTATCAAAATACAATGTTCATACTTAAATTGACCTTTTGTAACATTTTTCAAAATGTATAACAAATAACAAAATATATATTTCGAACAATTTAAAACCAAATTCAAGTGTCTACGACGAGTAGTTACGGAGATAAATACATGCCCTGGGTTGTGGGCCAAAGGTCAAAAATGGCATTTCCGGTCATTTTAAACTAAAATGTCCCATTAGACTGAATATAAATGTATACCTTCTGATCAATTTGAGACCAAAATTACTTCGCTCTGACCACTGGTTGTTGAGATTTAAGGACATATTGGTGTTTGGTCTTATGACCTTTCACCTGACCTTTTGACCTTTCACCACATTTTCAAAATGTGTAACCAAGCCAAAAATGATTGTTTGACCGCCCTAAACCAATTTCTGAAGTCAAATTCTCTGGACCTCAAAGTGCATACGAAAGCTGATCTAGCTACTAGAGTATAAAGGAGAGGCGAATTTTTTCGAAGTCGCCAAACCTTTCCTTAGCAGTCAGAACGTAACGTTAAAACTAAAATTACAGTTGCTGAAAAACTACTTATCCAAAACGCTGTATTTTTTCACGAAATGTAAGAGTTATTATCCCTTATTTTTAATATGTAAATGTATTTAAGATTACGGTACAGGATTCTTTATATAAGTAGTTTTAAAATACTTGGTTTATTTTAAAACCACCATCGTGGTTTTGCCGTGTTGGCGGACTCGTCCATTTTACTAATAGGAATAGGATTGTAGCACATTTATATAAAACGTTGAATTTGACTTATACGGTTTCCATTTCTGTTTTCTAATGTAAAATTAAAATTATATTATTAGTATCTCTATGTAATATATTCATATTGTACTGTACTAGTTAGAATCTACATACCGTTATACTGCACTTTGTTTTGGTGATTTTTTAATGAAATTTTATATGAAGTTGGTATACCATTGGTTCTACTAAAATTATTATTACTTTTATTTGTTTGTGCAATATTTGAAGATTGCTACACAAATAGAAATAATTTAAATATAATATATTTAACAGATTAAGTGTACGCACTATGCCTATGGAACAGATTACCTATCGGACGTAGTTTAGTATGACATCTGATATTCTATTATTATAATTATTTTGTTTTATTTATTGTAATGCGCCGTGTTCTTTATATCTTTGATTGTATATTGTTTTTCAATAAGCGTGCGGAGGATTCAGGTAATTTCTCTTAGTATTAAAGGGTAACACCGCGGCTTAAAAATGTATATTGCTTATTATAAAATATAAACCTTTTAATCAACATTGGTATAACCGTGCCTAATTTTAGACAACACTCAGGCAAAAGTTTAGTAGCTTCTTTAAAAAAAAATTGTTCTATAAGACAATACTACAGTCTGTACGCGTATGAAGTGGAACTAATTCGCCTTAAAATACTAGTTTTAAAATATCATAATTAAACTCAACCTTTAAAATAGCTGATAATCAGAGATGTGCGCACGTGCAAATTAACAATATAAATGAATGTTTATGTACAAAACCTAACATTATGATTCCTATTCGAGAAACGTTGTTGTTATGGGAACACACTAAGTGATTGGTGTAACTTCACACTAACAATATATTGAAACATTATATTAATTAGTCTCCTTTACATAAACCTTGGTCATATGCGACGATTTGAAATTCAGATAGTTTTAGTATTGATATTATGTTACTGAGGTGTAGTAGTATGCTACATGCAATGTGGGTTGTTAAAAATTTTAATTTATTGATGATAAAAAGTTTATTATTATTGTAACCGAATTAGTCATGATATACGATGAATTTAAATCAGTTTTTGCATCATGAGGTATAGTAGTATTATATTATTATTAACTGAATTAACATTTTTTTAGTTTTATAGAATATAAATACTGGTTCGTAATGTCCAACACTCCACACTAAACATGACCATGCAATTAATACTAAACATTGTATTACATTGACAAGTCAGAATGTTATGATTTACTTGGTATCGAAACTATACTGGATGACCAAAAGAAGACATACACTTTGTCAAATCATATCCTGTTTTGTATCGTTGGATAGTTTTAAACTATGAAATTATTTTAACAATAATATTGTTTGTACATTATAAGTTTGATGTAGTCATTATTTGTTTATCATTGAAAGTGTGAAATGTTAGAATTAATAGTGATCTTTGAAATTATAATCATGAATATTGTCTCAATGTTAATATTTAAAGTAATCTTTTCTTTATTTTATGTCATTTGACCCAAGCCTAAATAATATGAAAGCAATATTTCGAAAATAAATATTATATATATCTATAATCCGAAAGTGGATATTGGTATAATACGAATAATTAAACGACTTTCTCTCTGGGCTTCCGAATTAAGTGAAGTAGACATTATTTTATTATGTTATTATATATTAGTAACGTTCTACCGCTATTTTTATTGAAGATAATCATGTAACTACTAATCACCAGATGTAAACAACAAACGCAGCGCATCAGAGGCCATTTAGATCCGACGAAGAGGAACCCAACCCATCAACAGAGACGAAGGCGCCCATCAGACACGTGAATGAACCTGTCATTTCTTCTGAAGGATCTGTCGGAGTAGGACAGCGAAACTCCCAAGCAGGTTAGTTTCACAAATTTTTATTTTTTCGAAAATAATTAATACATTTTACATGCCGTATCGTTACATAAAATGCAGAGTGTACATAATCTCCGCGAAGCCATAGTAGTTATGTCATTAACATGCATACTAGTCTAGGAAAAATATCTGAAAAGAGGCCTAGAAATCAAGATAATAATAATAATATTAATAAGATAGGGGGAGTCGAATGCTACAGGCAGCCAACATAGCCAAATATTCTATTTAATCTCTTCTGATCACTCTAAGCTTTGTTGACACAATGTTTTGCCTAGACTATGCATTACTTCAAGTCGTCTTATACTAATATCGGTACGTGTAATTTTCACATGATATCACAATTTTCCGCTAGACAACATCGACAAAATTTGCTTCACTCGTAACATCTCATCCCCTCCCCTTAATGAGGAACTTAATTACACACTGCATTGTTTGCAAACTGGTAAGTAATACAACCCAACAACACTGTCATGATGTAATTAGGAAAAGAAGGAACAAAATGGCTTCTTTCATTGAAACATCAATTTTAATTGATGTTTCAATATAAATACACACAGGAGCTATTTTGGCTTGGTATTATGTACAAAAGCCCTAGAAAACATCTTATTTTATTGTTTTAGTTTTCTTCAGAAATATAACTTTTGATTTCATATTTTAAACACGATATTTGTATTCGAGTATTATAATACAGTATGTATAATTTTTCAATACAGGTAGTTTTTTTTTTTGTCTACTTGCTTAATTTATGTTGCAAAACGCTGTGATGGAAATGTTGCTTTCCACGTAAAAGTACTGTAAGTGCAGATATTAGAGAGGTTTCGCAATCTTACGAATACGATAACGAAAACCTGCTGGAGTTTTGGAAAACCAAGAATGCGTAAAAAAAATGATGCTTCAACATGCTTATGCGTGGCTGAAGACAAAATATTAGTCCTAAATTGAATTGGCTTGTTTTTATTATCATTTATAGTTTACTTAAAGTTATTATTTACACAATAAGTGAAAATATTTTGTTATGGTGAACCTTTTGTTATCGTTAAATTTATAAACACAGTTCAACAATTGTTAACACGTATTTTATTCCTATTCATGTCAATCGAATTTCATTAAACTAAAATGTTTCGATTTCCCCTTTTTCTACCAAATCGGAATTGGAAAACCTTATTCTTGATGGTAATAATTATTATGTATGTATTATTACACTGTATAATCGATGAAGGAAACATTCATGTGTAAATATAAAAAAAAAAAATATATATATATATATTCTCATCCGTTTAGTTTATCATTTATTCAGTGTATAGGCTTCACTGGTAATTGTCTTAAAATAAGTGCAAAGTACAACAATTTAGACAAAACAGTACGGTATTCAGTACATTCAGTTCCTCAATAACTGTTACGGAGCCTATTTGTACAAAAGATGGTGGACCGGTAACGTACACCTTAAACACAGAATGGATCTTTTTTTCATTTTGGAGGAGATGGTAATAACAGTCCGTCGTCATTTCAGCAAAGATATCTCCGAGTTGGAATAAGAAACAACAAAACATATCCATCTAGTGCACTGTTTTACGGAGAAACCACTGTTATCTACTGTAGCTAAAATAACCGATATTAGCTTCGATGGTTCACTATGGCAAGAAGCATACTGTTTTTGATGATCAACTTTAGATAGCATGGTAACCAACGTGGTGATGTTGCAACATGTTAAGATGCATAGCCCTTAATAATTTATATAAAGTAGGATTTTCTAAAAAGAAATACTTCAATAAAGAGTCATAATACTGTAGGTTGAAGCCTTGCAAGTACCAACACAAAGCGTTACTGGAATTCATCAAATCCACAAGATATAATAATGTTTGGAGTATCAACCTTGACTTCAACTGATGGATGTGCTGTCTATAACGCAAAAGCTAAAGAGACCTATCATCCAACGTCATCTCTAAAGTGAAACTATTCGCCAATTATTGCATTCATAACAAAATTCCAAGTACTGAAAACGTTGGAAATTGCAAACAGACTTTGTAAGTGAACGAGAAAAAGGTGTTAAAATGCTACTAAATGCTTCTCCGTGAGAGTTAAACACAGGAAGACACCAATCATATACGAACACCATCCTTTCTAGTATTTGTACTCAGTCAAGTTAGATTGGTCAACCCATATAAACTAAATCACCAATAAAGCAAACAGAATACTAAGATTGCGCAACATAAATCTATATAGTACAATTGTAGTAGGAATATTAAACTATAGCGTATAACTATCTTATTCGACCTTTAAGCTTGAGTAATGTTTTGACGCTTGGCCAAATCACGAATCGGACATGTACATGCTAATATTTGCAGCTAAACACATAGCACAATAATACGAGGATGCTTCGATGCAACCGTTAGCCTAACAGTTTTTTTAGGATTTTAGCACCGTGACCTCTGACTGCAGTTGATACAAATTGTTGCTCATTGTTTTATTTAGCTTAGATATTATCCTATTATATGCCTAGAAGAATAGGAGTTAGGCCATGTTATATTATATAGGCCAGGAACTTTGTTAACGTCTGTGTTTTGTATGGTAAATACACATACGCCCGTATTCTTAAACCGGACTTAGGCCTATAAAAATATAACAGTCATTGAGTTCTAATATTGGCCAGATATTGAAAAATGAAATATCTATTTTTCTATCAGCTGAATTAAAGATGCATTGGTATAATGTTGATGCAAATCATCTTTATTTACAACCGTATACAAATTAAATAATTTTCTTCGCGCAAGTCCGACTTGAACTACGTCACACCACAGCGACAATGGGAGATGCGGAAATTCACCACGCGATGGAATTTTTATGGGGCCTAGCGCTTTCTTGTCACGCTATGAAGAACGTGATTCGTCGAGATCATACTTTGTTGGAGGCCTATCAAATATGGAAGTTTTTGTTTATTGTTAATGAAAAATACTTTACTTTTAAATTAACACTGATCTTGTTCCAATAATAAAAGATTAACATTATTCTTCATGATGCGTTAAAAATGTTGTTATAACAACATGTAAAGTGATATTAATGCGCAAAATTTCGTCTGCATTTCAAATACTCTTTTATCATTGGCCAATTTTAATTTATAATATTTATTAAAATAGCCTTTGTTACCCAGACGTGTGAAACTCGACTAAAGCTCGACTTCATTAACCCATCAAGGTCCAAATATAATTTTATTGTTAAAAAATATTTATCAAGTTTTTATTATTTATTACACATACATGAATCAGTTCCATATGTTAATTTGAGCCCTTTTGTCCTTTGACCCTGTTTTGGGTAATGGATCATATAATATGTCCCAATGGGTTATAATAGACAAACAAATCTTTTTTTTAAACAGCAAAATATTTATTGATATTTCCAAAAAAAAGATCAGAAAATCACATCATAAGCTTCAGTAAAATGATTTGTTATGCTATTTACAATTTTACACATCCAAATGAAAACTTGGAATACTTCTTTTATGAATCGAATTTGAAGTAATAGCTCGAACTAGTACTTTTTGAAGTCGAAGTTCTATTTTTCGGTTTAAGAATAAAGGGCGCCAATGGCTATTTAAATGGAGTATGGAAATATATTACAAAGAGCGTTTACCTTGGCAATAAGCAATTCAAAAGTGGAAAATAATAACCTTTATACAATCAGAATGTTTAACTTTTATACCATCAGAATGTTCAGATAGCAATTGCATTTTTATAACACTTTTGTTAACATTTTATTATTGCATATTTTTAACTTTTATACAATCAGAATGTTCAGATAGCAATTGCATGTTTATAACACTTTTGTTAACATTTTATTATTGCATATTTTTCTATGTTTTTTTCTAAATTTGTTAATGTCGGTTTTATTGTATCGTCCTATATGCAAGAGCGAATAAGGTGTCAAGTTAATGAAATGTTAGAGAAAGGGGTTATTAGAGAATCCACAAGTTCATGGAGTTTCTTGTCTGTATGATTCGAAAGGCCGGGACAGATAAATATAGATTTTGTATTGATTTTAAACGCCCGAACTACATTAGTGTGTGTCAGGGACAATTTTCCTTCACCAAATATTAACGATGCACTTGACAGTTTAGGAACGACTTTAGATTTAGCCTCTGGGTACTGGAAAATTGAGTTGAGTGAGAATTCAACGGCTAAAACTGCTTTTATTACACAAGATGGATGTTATGAATTTAATGTTCTCCCTTTCAGGTTACACAATGCTCCAACGGGCAATGCAGAAAATATTACGATGGTTGAATTGGAAATTTGTTATCTGGATGACATCATTATTTTCAGTAATAGTTGGGAGGAATATTTATGCCAGTTGGAACAAGTGATGGATAGACTTCAGGTGGCGGGACTAAACTTACAATGGAATGTACGTTTGGTCAAAGGCAGGTTAAATACTTAGGTCACATACTAAGTGGAAACGGGGTGGCCATCAATCCTGAGAAATTACAAATTGTCCGTGACTATCCTACACCAAAAAAAAGTTATCTGAAGTGCGCGCTTTTCTTGGTTTTGTAGGCTATTATAGGAAATACATAAAACACTTTTGTAAAATTGTTGATCCTTTAACTAACTTAACTAGGAAGAGGTGGGGTGTACCAGGACGGAACAATGAAATAGAGCATTTGAGTTATTAAAACAAGCGTTATTGGAACCCCTAATTTTGGCTTTTTCACGCTTTGATGAGACTGAGTTTATATTACAGACTGATGCTAGTCATTTAGGATTGTGATTTATTTTGGCCCAGTATCAGGAAGGCAAGGAAATGGTGATTTCATACGGGGGTTGAGGACTTCATAACGCGGAGCGGAATTATACCACCACTGAACTTGAAGCGTTGGCGGTTGTAGAAGGTATGAAGAAATATGCCTCTTATCTTCAGTATAGTGTGAAATACAATGACCACAATTTAGTATTTCACACTATACAGAAGATAAGCGGCATATTTCTTTATACCTTACAAATGGCTATTTTCTATTAAACAAGCAAGCGGTCGTTTAGCCAGATGTGCCCTTAAACTCCAGTCCTATAACTTCGAAGTAGTACATGTCAAAGAACGTAATAATAGTAATGATGATGCTCTTAGTAGATTAAGTAAATACACTTCTATAGAACCTTGTTTGACATGTGGGCAACCTGATATTGTGACTTTTGTGTGACCCATTTTTCTGTGGGATAACACTTATCAGGATAGTATATGTTGTGACAGCGCGCAATCGGTTCCTTGTTGCGCTCCAAACATTGCTGCTTAATCACTTAGGAAGGGTAACCGAAATAAATACAAAGGGGAGCTGCTAAATAATAATCTTCATTGTTCTACTAATCCGCAAAATAATTACCATGCTTATCGTTGGTACAGATTCTTGATTATAATTACGGTAAACCTTTTGACGCCTATCATGATTTTGTTTAATATGAATTTCCTAATTTGTAATCAAAAAGTATGTTATGCATTTTAATTTTACTTTGCAGTGCTTACATCAGTTTACATGATGGATACTGTACCTACAAATCCCATTGTATCATCGTATTCGGGATTGTCAACGTTGGACCACTCGAGTCTATTTCCAGTTTATTGATCAGTACAGTAACGTAATTGTTATAAAACTTTACAAGCCTTAACAGTTTATCTACGTATTTAGCTTATATTAGTTTTGATTTCTGTCTCTCCAATCCAATTAATATTTTGTAATGAAAGTCCTACAATTAAATAATTGTCAATGTATATAGAGTAATTTCTAACTCTTCCATAAGCTTCCTAATTACATGTACATGTATACAGTCTAGGTACGTAAAAGCGTCACATTTTATATCTTATTTGTTTTGTGTATTTGCATTGTATTTCAGTAAAAAAAACGACTACTACCTGTAAGGAAACATTTTTTGTTGTACTGTAAAGTAATATTAATTTAAATAATATTAATATTTAACTAGCAGGGCCGCACGGTCTTTTTCTGCCTTAATATGTTGTTATATACTTTGCATGGGCAAGTATAATAGTACTTGACAAATTATTAAAATAAAAGCAAATCGTATCACGAATAAAATTCGGAACTACTGTATTTACCATTGGTTTGTTATACACTATTCCTTCACTTCAATATATGTAGGCTAAAAATTGAAGCATTAGTACAGTGGATATGGAACTTTAGACTTTACTTTTGACTGGAAAATAAAAGACGCTAAAGAAAAATTGTGCTGTGTAAATTAGATGATGCGCGCAAACACATAACGAATGTATAAAAATGCCAAACCATATTATTTTGGGTGTTTTTTGTGGTGTATTAATTATTTGATACGTAGAGATAAAAAAAAGTGGACACAAATCGAATGAAAAACACATTGCTGCGGAAACACGAATGAAGTTTTTTCATTTACATTTTATTTTTGTTTACTGGTTTTGGTATTTTGCAATGTTTATGTATGGGAGATTTGTTACGTACTTGCTACTTTTGTAATTAAAGTGTGGTCTACCAGAAACTCGTGCTCCACACGGTTTTTCTGCCTTAATAATAATTCACATGGCATGATTATTAAGTATAATAAAAGCGTATTTTTCCCGGTAACGATATTTCTTTTCGTACATAAGAGATGAGAGATGTCACAAAATATGAATAAATATTCTTTAATCATGTCCATAAGCTACGTTAGAAATGAGCTAACAATTCGCTAATAAAACGGTTTTCTGTCGAGCCGTATGTGCAGTCGAGTGGACTAGGATGGACTTTACATGTCGATGTATGGGGTTCGAATCCGATGAGCAAGTTCTTTTTACTTTATAGTGAGAGAGAGATTATTTAGGTTTAGTTATATTTAGGAACTTAACTATCTTTCACATAAGGGGCCCCAACTTCTGTACGAAATAAAAAATCGCTTCCCGGCCCATACTTACGGCCATTGATTTTGTTATACACGGAGTATTCCTTTACTTTGAAATATCTGTAAGCTACAAAATGAAAGCAATACTGGGTTTGGGGTGAGCCTCAGAAAGTGACAACGTGCATGAGCGGGACAGACTTCGGTCATCAGTCGCCAGAGATTAAAACATTTTAATGATAAAATATGAATTAAGATGTGAAGTATTGGAATAATAACAATGATTACGGACTCAACACAAAAAAGTAGTCGAATTTAGATGAGGCGCTCGGACTTGAACATTGTGGGTGTATTTTTCGTTGATTTTTTATATTTAGCGGAAACACGACACTCATTTGTTTCTTCATTTATATTTTTTTTTCATGCGTTTTTTTTTCATTTTTGTTTTGTGTATTTTTTCGTATTTTTTTGTAATTACATTATATTGTGGTTTAGTTTGATTTTTAGCTTTAGACGGTGATACTTAATTATTACACATGTCGCAGATTGAACTCGAACCTTTACTAACCATTGATATCAATTGTCACGGCGATTTTCTCACGGAGCCAAACCGTGATTTACAAAATACATTCTGTTCCAAGGATAGGTGTAATTAATTAAAACTTCAACAGCGCGATCATTTTTTATGCGCTTGACTAAAGACTGTTTATTTAGCGGCCCGGCATGGTATTTGTAGATCCGGCTATGGCGGTACATAACAGAGGAGGTTGCGTAGTTTATACAGTGACGTAACATGGTCGCTGAGACGTCAAATTACTGCAATTGTTTGCCTTTTTTAGTGTTTATCTTTAAAATTCAGGAAAGTGACATAGCCTATCGTGTGCGGCCCCTCAATAAACATCAGTGTGCCAAATGTGAGCACGTACCTTTCAGTGGTTTTGGTGGAGATAGGCCTACGTAAAATCACGCGTCAAATTTAGTAGCCTTAATATATAGATTATTTGCATATCTACAGACGTACCACCATTTCCAAAATTCAAATTGTTCTAGCAATACTTTCGAATTCATAAATAACAGTAAAATTCAGATTACGGATGGCACCCAAAACTTGCAAGAATTTAAAATATAGTATAAAGTGTTCTGTATTTATTTTTGTTCCAATTAATTTTACTGACCACATACATTGCATACTTATAATAAGCATTTAGCCTACCAGACGTATGTACTGTTCAACCTAATTTTAATTCTTTTTGTATCAGTGAATTTAAAGCATAGAAAATGAGACTTCAATTGTAACTCCTGCATATAATATTATTTTGCATACGTCTGACAAGTTTCCTCGGCACTGTTAAATCTGTTAATCAGCGGGCTCATACCCGTTGAAGACGGGTACTAATGCTAGTTTTCTATAAATTAAACTGATGACAATTACCGAATTAATGGCAATTTTAATATAAATGAATCATAATATTAGGTGGTGTACAGATGACGACCTAATGAATTTACTATTAATGTATTAACTCAACATATTATACGGTATATATGGTATATAATTGGATAATGCGTATGTTGTGGTATATAAAAAGAGAAAATGTTAAAAACAAAGTATATTAGAATAGGATAATGCTTATGTTGTGATATATAAAAAGAGAAAATGTTAAAAATAAAGTATTTTAGAATTGGATAATGCTAGATATTTAGATTTGTATCATATTTGATCGAAATTGTCAGTGGTCAATTTTTGTAGGGTGGGCGTATGTTGTGACGTCTACAGTCTTTTGTGGTACACAATACCTATTTGCATATTTTCCACCTGTGGGTTGGTTTAAATAGAATAGGTATTTTAAAAGGGTCCTGCGCAAACAGAATTGTAAACTTTTCTATGCAGGATCATTGTCATCATTTATATTATGAAACTATATTTATAAACGATGAGTAATAAATGTGAATTGAATCTTGAATTTGTAAAGGGAGGAGTTCCAGTCGGGAGGTTGACCTAAACGCAACTCTTAAACTGTTCACCGAGTGTGGCATTGATTGCCAAGATAATGTAATGTATATTTGCATAATGTTCTTAGCGGGAGTGTGCGATTTAATGTTTACATTTTGTTGATAAGTCAGTCTGTGGAGCACATGCCAAGGAAGTTAAGAATTATTCTTTTCTTTGTTGTTTTAAACTTTTTAATTTATAAATTACATTCAATTATCGTACGAAGGAAGACAAATTAAATCCACCACTTTTAGACAAGATTATTTGAGCAGAGGCAGATCAATGAAATTATTCTTAAATGATAATAAACAATAACTAACTAAATATCCACCTATATCAATAACTGACTAAAGCCCAAGAAATCGTTTTAAAACTGGTGTTTTAACATGTGTGTGGTTACATTATAAAATGATACCGTAATTGTTGTAAAGAGGGCGGTGCGAAATTGATAGATTAGCATTTTGCAACTGGCATGCTCTTTTCCTTGTTCTTCTAATTCATTATTCGATTCAAAAATTTAAAAAAAAACAATATTTTTTTTGTTTAGTTCAAGTAAGTTTTAACATTGGAATCTTTCCTTTTTATCTATATCTCAATTATAACAATTTTATATATATATATATATATATATATATATATATTTTACAAAATTGCTTTAAACGAGTTAAATTTTTTACTGAACCTTTTGAATTGGCGAGTTATGAATGTTTGCATATTATATTATTTTTATGGTAAATAAACACTTTAGTTTGCGGAGATAGAAGTATACAATTTCCAGATTTATTAATAGGTAAAATTAAAATACACTTTATTACTTACGTTATCAGGTAGATTAACATCTGCATCTGATTCAATCAAGTTCTGGCAAACAGTGACATTGTTGTAATAAGCCCCATTTAACAGGGCTGTTTCACCACTCTATTGAAAATATTTAAATAAAAACTTTAAAAATTATCTTATTTAAACACCAAATATTGAAGAATAATTAATCATACGTCCAAATAACTAATTTTAATATGTATTTAAATTTAATATTCTGTGTGATAGACACATTTGTTTCGTTTTTACATCTACATTATTTGCTCTGATATGAAGTCAATGAATAAGTTGTAGACATTTGCCATGTTTGTTTATTTTAAGAAAGGTGAGCATAATAACATATTAACAATACTAATTGGGAATATACAGGTAAATTAAATGCTTAAAAGTAAACGTTAATTATGTATTGTATGTCCTAAAAAAAATGAAAATAGGCCATTTTCTAGCGGTAATAATCACTTCCGAGCAAAAAAAAAACATGTTTTCACTTAAAAAAGAAAAGCATACAGTTAAAATAAATGAAGAAAAACATTGGCTGGCCGCCATTTGACTATTGTTTGCTAATTAAGTTAAGCTAGTTAAATGATTTGTTCTTGTTCAAATTGTTGGTCAACGTGAATAAATATTAAACAATTTAAAAAATGCTTAGAAGGAAACTATAACTTTAACTGATGAAATTGTTTACTCTGAGTGAATTGGTAATTTATTAGTTTATTGTATATAGAAATGTGGTACAATACTTCAGTACTCATTTTTACCCCATAAAGAATTAAGTTGAAACACAGTTATATTTTTTGTTTGCTTAGTCATTAGCTATCCTCGTTTACAATGAATATGTTTTAATCTTTACACATAAAATAACTCATAGGCTTACATGTTTTACGTAGTAAAATGTTTCATATTGTTTATGCCAAGCGTTTTTTTTGCTCTTATTAAGAATTTCATAATTTTTAATAATGTTGTTTTCTTATACCGTTTTCTCTCTAATAATATTTATTGTTCATGTACAGTAACTACTCAATGTTGGTTAGTTTCTTCTTTGTATTTTACTTGGTAACACGAGTTGATCAGTGGGAGACAACTTGACAACCAAATGCGGATGATATTACACAGTATATTGACAGTATATTATATATTTCCAAGGCAAGGAGAGTTGTTTATATTTACAGAATGATGATTGAATAATGAACCTGGGAATTGTTCATGATTTATTTAAATTTTTTATTTGGTAAAGTAATCCATTTATTATAATAGATTGCTGGAATCGTTATTTGAATAATTTACCATTGCTTATATTATATACTATATTTGATTGATCACTTCATTTTAAATTCTTATACAACAAACAATACTCACAAAACGATAAATCACACTAAAATTGAATGTTTTCTAATTTAAATAGTTTATTATTATTTTCATTATTATTTTTGTTTATTGTTATTTTCTTTTTATCTACATTATTATTTGCATTAATATTACAGTATTTGTATTTTTTTTTCTCTTTTGTATGGACACTTTTACTACACATGATAAACAATGTATATCTAAATGATAGTACATAGTCTAAGGTCAATATGTTAATTTATTCTAGATAATGTTGGTATTGTGTTAACAATCTTTGTATTATTATTATTATTATTTACATAGAAAAATAAATCATAATTGATTTGCAGGCCTACCTTGTTGTTGATGTTTACAGCCTTTAACTTAATAATATGTGTACAAATATCGATCTCACTTTTTTTTGCACTTTCCGGAATCTATGAAATAGGAACAGATAGTATTATTAAAATAAATCTAATTGTATATTTAATTCAATCACATGCATTGATATGATTGTTAAACACAAGATCAGAATGTTCTATTTTTCAATCGAAAGAAGACATATCATCCCCAACTTTTGTCAGATTACGTGTTTAACAATATTTGGTAATTTTATAACATATTCGTCTGTATTTTATATGTACAGTTATAATAAGAGACAAAAATAATGATGATGATGATGATGATGATGATTATATACAATAATATTGTAGAATAATAGAGTAAAGAGGAAGTAATGTAATACATTAATTTTGAAGAAAACTAAAAAAAAGTTGTTGAAGCATGAATGTCAATAAAAGAGAGAGAGGCAATCAAGAATAACAAGGTAATACAAATTACCGCCATGTTTTATCGAAGTTAATTCAACAAGTAAATTAATTTGTCTATAATATGCTATACACAGATGGAAGGTACTGTTTTATACTTTTCAACATAATCAAGCTAACTACTAATAATTATGATTTCTGTCAGTAGTTGCATAGTAAAATCGCCTACCTTCAGATTATTTTCAGCACATAGTTCTATAAGTTCTTCTTTCAGATCCATTTGTAGTTTCTATACCGTCTATATATACTAAAAAAATAAGTTAACAATAAATATTATAAATTGGTTGTAAACAATGTATAAAAGCAATACAAACATTGTGTGTAGAGTGTTAAAGTTCAACTTATAACAAGGATCACCAATTAAACACAATGCTATCAATGGATAGAAATCATAATTATATCTAAAAAGGTTCCATAATCATTAGAAACTCGTAGTACAGAACATATCAACAATGTTCTCTCCTTCAGAAATGGTTTCCGAATTTACATGAACGTAAAGCATAGATGCTGTAAGAATGACGCTCAAACCGGCCGCCACTACGACGACAATATTTCTATAAAGTGTGCGCAATAGTAGACACCACATTTACATTTGTACAGTATGTCTGATTTCTTACGAACTCTTCTAAATTGTTTAATTTAAATAATATTTGTAATATAAAATTTTAAAATAAATCATTCTAAATGCTTAATATAGCCTACGAAACTGATGTTTACAGAAACAGAGGAAATGTTCGTTAAGATAAATATCTGGTACTTGTATAGCAACATTTGTAGTAGCTAACACAACTAAAGTATAACTGTAAAATACATAAGGTGCAAACATTTTATATAAAACACAACCTTATCATACACTCACGTATAGTTAAATACATTACTTATCAAACTCACTTGACTTGTGCTGAAATATATGTTTTCTCAATCAACAGTTGACACTATAAGCGATAACAAGTGCATACTAAAAAGTTGCTGCAACAAGCGTGATTTGTTATTTATTGTTTGCTTTGATCTTATCATAAGGTGATTGGAGCTGCACCGATGTGAATTGCCATTTTAGGTGAGCAAAGTAAACCATTATACCGATTTGGTACGAAGTACAATACAATTCATAATTGTGGACATACATTTCTCCACCACTAATTCACAGAACAAAGTTTTTTTTTCAATAAAGGTGAATGTGTCATTGACATCTAATTTTAATATTGTTCTTCTTTGATTGCAAGTGAATGCATCATCTATTCATTTTTATAGTTTTTTTATGGTATAAAAATATCAATCAATAGTTTAGGCCTATGTTGAAATTGATTGCTTTTGTCATAGACATACATTTCTCCACCACTAATTCACAGAACAAAGTTTTTTTTTCAATAAAGGTGAACGTGCCAGTGACATCTAATTTTAATAGTGTTCTTCTTTGATTGCAAGTGAATGCATCGTCTATTCATTTTTATATTCATTTATCGTATAAAAATATCAATCAATAGTTTATGTTGAAATTGATTGCTTTTGCATTAATTATTAACATTAACATAAATACAAGTAAAAAGAATTATTCACTTTGAAAAAAAGAATATTAAATGACATTATTTAATTAAAATTAAATATAAATTATTATTCAAAAAAATTCAAAAATTACCACAAAAATGTGCTACATTATCTATAAAAATCTATTATTTCCAAATATGTTACATTCCTACCTAAAGTTAATGCGTAAATATTTTTAAATATTCATGTGATAAATTTTCTACTTGCATAAGTATACCTACATATATCTAGATTTATAAAGCAAACATATAAAAGAAATGTACACAAAGTTTATTACTGCCACTAATAAAAGCAAGCAAGAATACTTGAACTGAAATAGGAAGAATATTATGTTCATGAAATGAAAGTTTGACATAGTTCTATAACCAGGCGAAGCCGAGTGCAGAAAAGAAGTCAATCTTCTAAGGACTATTCTCTCCGTTCAAATAATATAAAATATTCATTGTTAGGTTCAATGTTAGTTATACAATGTACGATTACATAATTAAAATAAGAGGCATTTAAACAATATATAATTCCATTTTGTAAAAAATGTATTTTAATGAATGCATGTTAGAAGAAAGGAATTGATTCTAAATAGGCTGCTGCATGTTTGTTTTTTTTTTTTGTCAAAATTTAATAGTTCCTTATATTAGCAAATCCGCGTATGATGTATGACGTCTCATCCATACTTTATTATTTGTTTTTATGTTGTGGATATCAACTTTTAATATTTTCATTTCTATTGTACACATAATACACATTACATATGTTGAGTTTTACTTTACTAGTTGTAATCAATATGTTTGTTTTTCTTTGACATATTTTACACAGAGGCGTCAAACATGGTAAATTTTAGCTACAGACAATATATTAAAATATTTAATAAAACACCAGATGGTTAAAAATTATATTGTTTTTTATACGTACAAAAAGAGTTGCTGTTAAGCCAATCATGGTTCAGTTTTATATATTTGTAATAATTCAACCCTCTGATTAATAATGGATCGATCCATTTAGCGGTCTTATACTAGATAACTAGTTTCTATAGTCGTGAGTGTTAACACTCGTTTCATTTGGCAACTTTCAGTCAAATAAATAGATAGTACTTATCTGTTTTCATTTAGAGCTAGACCGTTTTAATTTTCTGTCTATGTGTCTGTTGTACCCAACTAGAGTTGTGTTATACTTATAATTATTATTCTTTGCCAACTTACCAACTATTGCTACTGGACTTGAAAATTGTACAAACTTTCCCGATCCACTCTCGATTCAACCGATTCGTATCTGTTTACAGTACCTGCACTCTTTTGTCTATGTATACCTAAAGTTAGCACAATAATGGCACAAAAACCTTTCCACGGTCTAATGATCCTTTTTATATAGATGCTCAAGTCATTGTGTAGAATTTCAATTCATAGTTTCAGTCATTCAATTCTATATAACTCTATAAGTAGTCAGGTATCATATTATATAACCTGTACCCAATATAGTATACTAGCTCTTAGTGTGATAAATTTGATAAAACCTAACGTACTCAATAGGTAAATTAATTTTATATGTATAATATGAAATTAAAACTCAGAGGATATAGGAAAATAGGTAGCAAAATATTACGATTGTGTAAATCTTTGTTGAATTCATGTATTAAGACAGTAGGATATATTATTGTTACGTTTATATTTAAGCATAATTATAAATGAAATAACTCAACTGTTGGAAAGAAAAGAGAACGCATGTATAATATATAATATATGTCATTAATTGATACTATTTAAAGAAATAAGAATAATAATACTATAGGACAAAATTTTAACGTTATAAATAATCTAACAGTCACACATTTTTATTCAGCATTTACTGACTAAATGTATAAATCATGTAAACAGTGGGCGCCATCTCATTTGCAGCCAAGATTCTTATGTCTAAAAAGCCTGGTTTCCATAAAATCGCTACACCGTTTCCATTGAAATCGCTACACCCGCATATGTCGCCGACGCGCATCGGGGAGGTCTCCCCGATTCATCGCAGACAAATCGGCAAAGTTCAACCATGTTCAACTTTGCCGATTTTGTCGGCGATGAGTCGTATACGCGTGTACCAAAGTTTAGCGCTCGCGTACTAGATCGCCGATAAATTCTAGCGTTTCCATAGAATCTGTCGGCGACAGCAGTCGGCGACACGGTGTAGCGATTTTATGGAAACCAGGCTTTATGCAAAGTTTAAAAATAAATAACGTCAGCGATGTTTGTCAAGATCGCATCGGGCTGCACGAAAACTGTTGTGGCCCCGAATAGAAAGTAAACAAATTCATGACGCGCGCTTACGTTGGTGTTGTTACGGAAGTAGACATTTCCGTAATACTTTATCCTATGTCGAACATTATTTGGAGAATTGTCTGATAGGTTTTTCCCCTTTTCGAGCGGGTTATATTATAATTTTAGACACATAAAGTATATTATACACAAACAGGTACCTAGTATTCCTTATTTTCATTATTTTACACACAACACATATATTAAGCTTTCTCAGTTTACTCAGAGTATACATAATTATTTACCAATACATAATATGTATTTCTACTGATACTGTACAAGCACAGCTAAATACTACTAAAGCTTAATTATGAACTACATGTTGGCCTCTTGTGGGCTACCACTCATATGACATCAATGTATTAAAGATCCAGTGTGTTTTCACAGGAGCCAGTAAATTAAACGATTTTTAAGTTTTAAGGTTTTATGTTTTAAGTATATCGGTAAGGATGACATCCGTAAGGTAAATTGTGGAATTTTGAGTCAAAATAATTCCCCAGAATTATTCCAGCCAAATGAGCGAATAACTTTAGTAACATATGAGTAGCGCCTGTGTTGAAGTTAGGTGTTGGATGATGACGGGGACGGCTTGGTGGGAAGATTGAAAAGTTTGTACAATTATTGGACGGCTAATTTAACAATGTAGTGTGCTAAAATGCATATTAGTAACAACTAAAAACACTCTGAATACCCATTGGTTGCCAAATAGAAATTAGCCTATCCTACATTTTTGGGGTTCCACTCAATTCCAAACTATTCTTTAATTTCCAAACCAAGACCTGATCGTATAGGAGCCATCGTCGCGATTAATGCCAATGGATGAAACTTCGAATATAAACGTGTTGAAAATATTGAAGTTCCACACCAACTAGAAGTCATTTGGTATTATATTTCTTTACTGCAGAGCTGTATCCAACTAATTTACGGTTAGCATAACCATACTTTATTTATACCATATTTAATTATTTAAGGTGATTCTAGCTAATCTAGGCCTAGCTTCTAGGTGAAAAGGAAACCCTATTTTTGTTTTCACTTTTATATAGGACTAAGAAGTTAAATAATGTGTTCAAAATAAAAAAAAAATTCCTAAACTATAAGTTGTATGGAGAAGACAACTCCCATCCACCGGATCCCCAACCCTCTGATTAATAATGGATCGATCCCATTTAGCGGTCTTATAGTAGAAATTAGTTCCTATAATTTTCCTGAGTGTTAACATTCGTTTCATTTGGCAACTTTCAGTAAAATAAATAAATAGTACTTATCTGTTCTCATTTACAGCTAGACCGTTTTAATTTTCTGTCTATGTGTCTGTTGTACCCAACTAGGGTTGTGTTATACTTATAATTATTATACTTTGCCAACTTACCAACTATTGCTACTGGATTTGAAAACTGAACAAACTTTCCCGATCCACTCTCGATTCAACCAATTCGTAGCTGTTTACAGTACCTACACTCCTTTTATATATTTTCATATTATTATTTATAATAACAATATGTATACCTAAAGTTAGCACAATAATGGCACAAAAACCTTCCACGGTCTAATGATCCTTTTTATATAGATCCTCAAGTCATTGTGTAGAATTTCAATTCATAGTTTCAGTCATTCAATTCTATATAACTGTATAAGTAGTCAGGTATCATATTATATAACCTGTACCCAGTATAGTATACTATTAGTGTGATACATTTGATCAAACCCCACGTACTCAATAGGTAAATGGATTTCATATGTATCTTATGAAATTAAAACTCAGATGATATAGGAAAATAGGTAAGAAAATATTACGATTGTGTAAATCTTTGTTGAATTCATGTATTAAGACAGTAGGATATATTATGGTTACGTTTATATTTAAGTATAATTATAAATGAAATAACTCAACTGTTGGAAAGAAAGGAGAACGCATGTACAATATATAATGTCATTAATTGACACTATTTCAAGAAACAAGAATAATAATACTGTAGAACAACATGTTAACGTTACAAATAATCTAACAGTCACACATTTTTATTCAGCATTTACTGACTAATGTATAAAACCTGTAAACAGAGGGCGCCATTTAATTTGCAGCCAAGATTATTACGTCTATTATGCAACGTTGACAAATAAAGTAATTAGGTAAATTGTGAAATTTGGGGGCAAAATTATTCCCCAGAATTATTCCAGCCAAATGAACGAAAAACATGAGTAACATATGAGTAGCGCCTGTGTTGAAGTTAGGTGTTGGATGATGAAGGGGATGGCTGGGTGGGAAGATTGAAAAATTTGTACAACTATTGGACGGTTAATTTAAGAATACAGTGTGCTAGTATGCATCTTAGTAAACAACTAAAAACACACTGAATTCCCATTGGTTGCCAATTAGAAATTAGCCTATCCTACATTTTTGTGTTCCACTCAATTCCAAACTATTCTTTAATTTTTAAACCAAGAATATGAAACGTGCTGAAAATATTGAAGTTCCACACCAACTCATTTTGGTATTATTGTATATTTTTATCATATTTAATTATTGATTCTAGCTAGTCTAGGCCTAGCTTCTAGGTGAAAAGGACGCTCTATTTAGGTTTTCACTTAATAGGCCTAAGAAGTTAAATAATGTGTTCAAAATAAAATAAATGCCTAAACTCTAAAGAAGCAACCAACTGTTCAATAATTGTCATTGTATATTCGACGTCATGGGATGGGGCTTACTTTTTGAGACCTACTTGACAGAAATATACTGATATTTTAAGTTGTACAACAGTTGATACATGACATATACTATATATTGTTTTTCTGTTTTTGCAAAATCCGTAATACAAATTGGGGGAATCCCGGTATTTTCGCAGAAATGAATTCTTCTATTTATTTTGGTCTTTGATTGAAAGTAGGTGAATCATAGAAGAAAAACTAAAGAATCAATCCACCTGCAATGCATGTTGGGATTTATAGCGGGCCGCTAATACTTTTAGAATAGACTTATTTTTCCCATTTTTAACTGTTCAAAGACGAAAAAAGTTATCGCGATAGGACCATATTATAGTATTTATTTTTACATTAAATGTAATTTATGACCTTAAATTAAATTTTAAAAACGTAGGGAATGGGAAAATGTATTATAATAGGAATAAACTTCAAACAGTTATGTAAATGTTTAGTTTCAGTAGAAACCAGCTTCCTTCAAAAGGTTATATTTCATTTTCAGATTGTTGTTACTTGTATTCTTATAATACTATATACGTCTCCGACTGTTACAAATCTGAAAACAAATCCGAAAATATTCTATTTCACTTCGAAATAGAAACATTTGCTTTAAAACAGGAAGTAAGCGCCGTATATAGGTCTATTGTATGGTTAATCATTTTGTATAAATAATTTACAGTACAGTAAAGGCAAGGTTTTAATAGTCCAAATATGTCAATTCAAAATACACTTCCTATCTTTAACCAAACTTTGAAGCATTTTATATCTGTTGGTTAGGGTCAATGGATACTGATGCTTATAGTGGAACGTTATTATTACTGTAATAAACCCTAACTTATATCAGTAATAATAATGCAATGAAATATTTATAAAAAGGTATACATTTTTTTCAACCCTCTGATTAATAATGGATCGATCCATTTAGCGATCTTATAGCAGAAACTAGTTTCTATAGTCCACTCGTTTCATTTGGCAATAAAATCTTTCAGTAAAATAAATAGATAGTACTTATCTGTTTTCATTTACAGCTAGACCATTTTAATTGTCTGTCTATGTGGTTGGTGTATACTTATAATTATTATTGCCAACTTACCAAACTATTGCTACTGGACTTGAAAATCTCTAAGAACTGAACAGAATTTCCCGAACCACTCCCAATTCAACAAATTCGTAGCTGTTTACAGTACCTGCACTCCTTTGTCTGTTTTCATATTAGTATTTATAATAACAATATGTATGCTTAAATTTAGCACAATAATGGCACAAAAACCTTTCCACGGTATAATGGACCTTTTTATATAGATGCACAAATCATTGTGTAGAATTTCAATTCAAATTTACAGGCATTCAATTCTATATAACCCCAGAAGTAGTCATGTATCAGAATATATAACCTGTACCCAATACTCTAAAGCCCCTTTCTCACGGATGTGCCTGCAATATACCGGTACAGTGCTAGCGTCGTGCCGGTATCGTTACCGGAATATACCCATTCTCATCGGACTATCGTGCCGAAAATATAACCGATATATACCGGCTTTCTATGAGAAAGGAGTCGGGCATATTCGGCCAATAAAAAGTCTCTGACAAAATAATTATTGAGGGCGTCATTTATTGTTATTATTTTTGTCTAGCGATATATGGCGGCGAATTTTAAGTTACAGATTATTATCTTACTTTATAGCATATTATGCAATACATGCTATGTACAGTATATTGTGCATATATTATACAGGTACAGCAATTAATTAGCCGTCATCGGCAATCTGTAAAACACCAATAGAAGGCTGTACAATTTACAAGGCGACGAAGGGTCAGGCACCAACAAAGAGCTATGGCCTAGGCCTATAGATTATGCTACACATTTCTTCTTGTCCCCTTATTTTAAGCAGCTCTCTTATCTCATTATCCCTCCAGTTCGACATTATTATTGTTAATTGAATTGAATCGGCGCCAAAGTGATACACTTGACCGCGCAATGTGTCAAAGCCTCGGCGGGGAATTAAATATCCAGAATATAACGGCGTTACGTTCTCACAGAATGCCCGTCTGGCATTGTGGGGAATATCCATAGAATAATTATTACTAGGTCTAAAGCAGGTCATGTCGATGCCGGCATGATACCAAGTTCTCACACAAAACCATACCGGAATGGTAATGGTATATTCCCGCAATATTCCTGGCACACAGCTCTGTGAGCTGAGAAAGGGGCTTTAGTGTGATCACTTTGATAAAACCTAACGTACTCAATATGTAAATGAATTTTATATGTATAATATGAAATTAAAACTCAGATGATAGGAAAATAGGTTTTAAGACAGTTGGATATATTATGGTTAAGTTTAGATTGGAAAGAAACTGTTGGAAAAAAAAGAGAACGCATGTATAATATAATATATGTCATTAATTGACGTTATTTCAAGAAATAAGAATAATAATAATATAGAACAACATTTTAACGTTATAAATAATCTAACAGTCACACATTTTTCCGCATTTACTGACTAAATGTATAAAACATGTGAACAGAGGGCGCCATCTCATTTGAGTCACGATTCTTTCGTCTATTATGCAAAGTTGAAAAATAAATAACGTCAACGATGTTTGTCAAGATCGCATCGTGCTACACGAAAACTGCTGTAGCCCCGAATAGAAAGTTAACATTAACGATGCGCTCTTACGTTAGTGTTGTTACGGAAGTAGACATTTCCGGCTTTTCCCCTTTTCGAGCAAATAATTTTAGCACACAAAGTATATGCATAAAGAAGTACCTAGTTTTCCTTATTTTCTTTATTGAACTATTCTTTTTAGCGTCCATTTAAGTACGGATATTTATGTTAGTTAAATTGTCCTGCCTTGACACAACAATAACTTAAATTCACTTATTAAAAAAAAATAGTATGCCTAGATTATACATTCAGTATTTGACAACAGTTTTTGATACAGTAATTGGACGACAACAAACAATATGCGGTAGCCAAACGATCATCATGGTTTACTTTATAAAGAATAACACCCAACGTTCTTTCTGTGCAACGCTAGATCATTAATAATACATTCGATGAATTTTATTCTACTGACACAGAAGTATGAGGTTATATCAGTTACAACAACGTGGTACAGACCAGGTTTACCGTCTGACACAATGTCTTTTCGTGAATAGACTTTAGGCCTAACCTAGCGGAGTATGGTCGAAGCGGCCGCCAGTTTAGTATCGTTATTTGTATGGAACGCCATATGCACTTTTATATTTGATTGTCGTTGTCTTTGCCGAGTTGAGTTACAGCTAAAGGAGTATGCTCAAACCAATAACAATTTACGGGTATTGCCGAATCTTTATATCTCGTTTACATACTATCGAATCTTTATACAGTATTGCATTAATAATTTACGTACGGTAGTCGAATCTTTGTTTACATACTATCGAATCGTTTACAGTATTGCATTAATAATTTACGTACGGTATTGCCGAATCTTTATATCTCATTTACATACTTTCGAATATTGACACAGTATTGCATTAACAATGTACGTACGGTACTGTCGAATCTTTATAGCTCATTTACATACTATCGAATCTTTATACAGTATTGTATTAATAATTTACGTACGGTATTGCCGAATCTTTCTCATGTACATACAATCGAATATTTATACAGTATTGCATTAATAATTTACGTACGGTACTGCCTAATCTTTATATCTCATTTACATACTATCGAATCTTTAAACACTATTGCATTAATAATTTACGTACGGTATTGCCGAATATTTATATATCATTTACTGTACTATCGAATCTTGGTTTTTATTATTAGTAATAGGGTGTGTTCTACATTAAGTGTTATTCCATTGTAATACATGGTTTGTGTTTTCAATAAAGCAACGTGAGGGACGAATGCGCCAGAGGAACGTGCACCTTCTACAAAACTATTCCTGGCCGGCCACTAGTCGAGTTTATTAGCATAAATTCACGTAATTAATTAGTTTTGTATGCATAGCTGGTAAACAACAGTAATATACGAACATCGGACGCTAGCTATACCTAGCCTGACTTTGTATAGTTGCTGCATTAATTGTATTTCTGTTTTCCAGAATCTGTAATACAAATTTGGAGAAACCCGGTATTTTCGCTGAAATAAATTCTTCTACTTTATTTACTTTAGCCTTCACGATCGATCGAAAGTAGGTGAATCACAGAAGAAAAACTAAAGAGTCAATCCCCGCGTAATGCATGTTGGGATAGCGGGCCGCTAATAATGAATAGAATCGACTTATTTTTCACCTTTTTAACCGTTCACAGACCAAAAAAGTTATCGCAATAGGACCATATAGTATTTATTTTAACATTAAATGTAGGTTGTGACCTTAATAAATTAGATTTAAAAAACGTAGGGAATGGGACTTTAAACATTTTTCATAAGAATGACTTCAAACAGTTATGTAAATGTTTAGTGTCAGTAGTAACCAGCTTTCTTTAAAATGTAATAATTTATTTTAATATTTTTGTCAATTGCATTCTTATAATACTATGTAAGGCTACGACTGATTTACGAAAATATTCTATTTCACGAAATAGCAACATGTGCTTCTAAAACAGGAAGTAAGCGCCGTATATAATTATTGTATGCATATGACTAATCATTTTGTATAAATAATTCACAGTACGGTAAAAGCAATGTTTTAATAGTCCAAATATGTCAACATTCAAAATTCAAACTTTGAAGAATTTGATAACAGTTTGTTATGGTCACTTTTTGTGGAAAATGCATAGTGATGCTAATGGTGAAACGATATTATTATTGTAATAAACCATAACTTATATCAGTAATAATAATGCAATGAAATATATATAAAAAGGTATACATTTTTTTTTTCAACCCTCTGATTAATAATGGATCGATCCATTTAGCGGTCTTATAGCATAAACTAGTTTCTATAGTCCTGAGTGTTAACACTCGTTGTCCTGTGTCTGTTGTACTCCACTAGGGTTGTGTTATACTTATAATTATTATATATTGCCAACTTACCAGCTATTGCCACTGGACTTGAACACTGAACAAACTTTCCCGATAAACTCTCAATTCAACCGATTCGTAACTGTTTAAGTACCTTCACTCCTTTGTCTGTTTTCATATTAGTATTTATAATAACAATATGTATGCTTATATTTAGCACAATAATGGCACAAAAACCTTTCCACGGTCTAATGATCCTTTTTATATAGATGCTCAAGTCATTGTGTAGAATTTCAATTCATAGTTTCAGTCATTCAATTCTATATAACCACAAGTACTCATGTATCAGATTATAACCTTTACCTAATATAGTATACTCTTAATGTGATACATTTTTAAGCAAATTATATTATAATTTTAGCACACAAAGTATATGCATAAATAAGAACCTAGTTTTCCTTATTTTCTTTATTTAACTATTCGTTTTAGCGTCCCTTTAAGTACGGATATTTATGTTAGTTAAATTGTCCCGGCCTTGATACAACAATAACTTAAATTCACTTATTTAAAAAAAATAGTATGCCTAGATTATGCATTCAGTATTCGACAACAGTTTCTGATACAGCAATTGGACGACAACAAACAATCTGTTGTCGCCAACAGAACTTATTATGGTTCACTTTATGAAGAATAACACTCATAATGTTAGATTGCCAACGTTTTTTCTGTGCAACGCTAGATCATTAATAATACATTCGATGAATTTTATTCTACTGACACAGAAGTATGATGTTATATCAGTTACAACAACGTGCTACAGACCAGATTTACCGTCTGACACAATGTCCTCTCGTGGATGGCTTTAGGTTTAGCCTAGCGGAGTATGGTCGAAGCGGCCGCCAGTTTAATATCGTCATTTGTATGGAATGCCATGTGCGCTCTAATCTTTGATTGTCGTTGTCTATGGCGAGTTGAGTTACAGTCAAAGTTGAGTTACAGTCAAACCAATAATAATTTGCGTACGGTATTGCCGAATTTTTATATCTCGTTTACATACTATCGAATCGTTTACAGTATTGCATTAATAATTTACGTACGGTACTGTCGAATTTTTATATCTCGTTTACATACTTTCGAATATTGACACAGTATTGCATTAATAATTTACGTACGGTAGGCCTACTGTCGAATCTTTATATCTCATTTGCATAGTTGAGTTACAGTCAAACCAATAATAATTTGCGTACGGTATTGCCGAATTTTTATATCTCGTTTACATACTATCGAATCGTTTACACTATTGCATTAATAATTTACGTACGTTATTGCCGAATATTTATATTTCGTTTAATTACTATCGAATCTTTAAACACTATTGCAATAGTAATTTACGTACGGTACTGTTGAATCTTTATCTCATTTACATACTATAGTATCGAATCTTTATACAGTATTACATTAATAATTTACGTACGGTATTGCCGAATATTTATATATCATTTACTGTACTATCGAATCTTTTTTATTAGTAGTAATAGGGTGTGTTATACATTAAGTGTTATTCCATTGTAATATATTGTTTGTGTTTTCAATAAAGCAACGTGAGGGACGAATAGGCCAGAGGAACGTGCACCTTCTACAGCACTATTCCTGGCCGGCCACTAGTCGAGTTTTTTAGCATAAATTCACGTAATTAATTAGTTTTGTATGCATAGCTGGTAAAACAACAGTAATATACGAACATCGGACGCTAGCTATGCCTAGCCTGACGTTGTATAGTTGCTGCATTAATTGTATTTCTGTTTTCCAGAATCTGTAATACAAACTTGGGGAAACCCGGTATTTTCGCTGAAATAAATTCTTCTACTGTATTTATTTTGGACTTCACGATCGATCGAAAGTAGGTGAATCACAAAAGAAAAACTAAAGAATCAATCCGCGCGTAATGCATGTTGGGATGTTTAGCGGGCCGCTAATAATGATTAGAATCGACTTATTTTTCACATTTTTAACCGTTCACAGACGAAAAAGGTTATCACAATAGAACCATAGGCCTATAGTATTTATTTTAACATTAAATGTAGGTTGTGACCTTAATAAATTAGATTTAAAAAACGTAGGGAATGGGACTTTAAACATTTTTCATAAGAATGACTTCAAACAGTAATTATGTAAATGTTTAGTGTCAGTAGTAACCAGCTTCTTTCAAAATTTAATAATTTATTTTCATATTTTTGTCAATTGCATTCTTATAATACTATGTAAGTCTCCGACTGTTACAATTCTGAATTACGAAAATAATTATTCTATTTCACTTCAAAATAGCAACACTTGCTTCTAGAACAGGTAGTAAGCGCCGTATATATTGTATGGTTAATCAGTTTGTATAAATAATTCACAGTACGGTAAAAGCAAGGTTTTCAAAATGCACTGCTTATCTTTAACTAAACTTTGAAACATTTGATATCAGTAGTGGATTAGGGTCACTTTTTGTGGTAAATGCATACTGATGCTAATGGTGGAACGATATTTTTATTGTAATAAACCCTAACTAATAATGTAATGAAATATTTATACAAAGGTATACCATTTTTTTCCAACCCTCTGATTAAAAATGGATCGATCCATTTAGCGGTCTTATAGCATAAACTAGTTTCTATAGTCCTGAGTGTTAACACTCGTTGTCCTGTGTCTGTTGTACTCCACTAGGGTTGTGTTATACATATAATATTATTATACATTGCCAACTTACCAACTATTGCCACTGGACATGAAAACTGAACAAACTTTCCCGATCCACTCTCAACTCAACCAATTCGTAGCTGTTTACAGTACCTGCACTCCTTTGTCTGTTTTCATATTAGTATTTATAATAACAATATGTATGCTTAAATTTATCACAATAATAGTAATAGCACAACAACCTTTCCACGGTCTAATGAACTTATTTAGAGATGCTCACATCATTGTGTAGAATTTCAATTCATATTTACAGTCATTCAATTCTATATAACCCCAGAAGTAGTCAGGTATCAGATTACATAACTTGTACACAATAATTATAGTATCCTCTTAGAGTGATAACTTCGAGAAACCTAACGTACTCAATAGGTAAATGTATTTTATTATGTATAATATGAAATTAAAACTCAGAGGATATAGGAAAATAGGTAAAAAAACATCACGATTGTGTAAATCTTTGTTGAATTCAAGTATTAAGACAGTAGGATATCTTATGGTTATGTTTAGATTGAAAAGAAACTGTTGGAAAGAAAAGAGAACGCATTTATAATATATGTCATTAATTGACGCTATTTCAAGAAACAAGAATAATAATACTAAAGAACAACATTTTAACATTATAAATCATCATAAAACAGTCAGTCATAAGTCAGTCACATTTTATTCCGCATTTACTGACGAAATGTATAAAACCTGTAAACAGAGGGCGCCATCACATTTGCATCCAAGATTCTTACGTCTTTTAGGCAAAGTTGAAAAATAAATAACGTCAACGATGTTTGTCAAGATCGCATCGTGCTGCACGAAAACTGCTGTAGCCCCGAATAGGTTCCCACTTGAACTCGACGCAACGTAACGCAGCGACGAATCGACGAAAAGTGCCGTATTGCGTAATCACAAGTGGGAACCGACGACGCAACAGTGCTGCAGACATCAACATGGGAAATCAAATCAGTTTGATTTCACGCAACAACGCAAGGCAAAAGAACACTGGAAAACATAGTACAGCGAGTACTTAAAACTACGCGTGGTGAACCAGGTCAAAGTCTACGGCATGTTAACGTTGACGCGCAACAAACAGGTCAGTGATTTCACGAAGGCGGGACAAACACAATTATTGGAAGGTCAATTGCTTACGTTGCGTAGGTTGCGTTACGTTGCGTCGCTAGTGGAAAACAAGATTTAAAATTCACGACGCGCGCTTACGTTAATGTTGTTACGAATGTAGACATTTCCTTATTACTTTTTCCCACGCCGACCAGTGTATTTGGAGATTTTTCTCTGGTTTTTCTCCTTTTCGAGCGGATTATATTATAATTTTTGCACACAAAGTATATGCATAAACAAGTACCTGGTTTTCCTAAGGTGTGGTTCCACTAGGACGGAACGTAACGCAACGCAATGACGTATCGACGCAACGTGCTGTAGTGCGTAATCACAAGTGGGAATCGAACGACGTAACGTTGTGCAGTTGACAACAAAACAGCGCTGCAAACAGTCGCTACGGGAAATCAAATCAGTTTGATTTTACGCAATAACGTAAGGCAAACGCAAGAGAAACATAGTATAGCGCATGCTCAGACCATGAAATCAAAAAGTTTTTCGCCTGCTGTTTCGCGGTCATCGCGGTGTCTCCGCAGCTAGTTAGCAGAGGGAGTAGTCTCGACGGGTGGTAGTCCAGGGGAATTTTACACATTATCACTGGGTGGGGTGTGTAGTGTGTGTGTTAGCAAAATGGTTTCAAAATGCGAGGCGGTGTTCATGGATGTTGTAATACTGAATACTGAATACTGAAATGCTTTATTTGTCCATCATCATCATAAAATAACAACAGAAATTCTTCTTGAAGATTGACAATTATTAGTACAATAATAAATAAATATACACTATAATATAGTATGTACACACACATGATTGCACAAAAAATATAAGTTATGAAACACGATGTAAAAAAGACTAGGTAAGACAGTTTCCATGTCTGTATGACAAATCTTCGATTGGTTTAAAAAAACGGGATACACAACTTGAGGCATGGAAAAGGGTGAAAGAAATTAGTGTTGTTGACAATCCAGAAACTTTGTATAAAACCATCAGAGATTGGTTTACAAAGGTAGGCATAGGCAGGCCTAGCCCATACATGCCTACAATACATACAATAGGCCTACAAAGCCTTGGTATAGGGCAAATCTCCCAGGCCTCTATAGGCATAGGCCTATAAGCCTAATTTAAATAATAGGCCTAAATAATAATATTACTGGACCTAGCTAGCCTAGGTAGAATATATTATTAATAATTATTACCTAGGCTAGGCCTAGCCTATGGGTGGTACGGTATTAGTAGGCCAGGCCTATATTGCAAGGAAATATTCGTTACCAAAAATAAATGAATAATATTATAATATATATATTTAAATAAAAATAATAAATAATAATATAATAACAAATATAACACTAACATTAATAATAATAATATTATAATAAAAGATGATGATGACGATAAACGACAACAGCAGGAGTAATATGTAATATAAATAATTTTGGGATCAGACAGGAACAATCAAGGTTTACTGTAGCTGAATCCGCAAAGCGGAACATACAAGCAATATTAATTGATAGTTGATGTTTAAATTACATCTAGAGATTACGGAGGTCGGATGTAGACCTAATGACAATCTTCGCTTCCACAGCGGCATGTGCGCCCGCTTCGCGCAGGAGGGTCATGCGAGAAGGTGTTAAGTTCTCGGTTATAGAGTAAGAAGAATTTTTAAGCAATTTCTTGTTGCGAAACACTTCTGCTCGATGGGTCCCATATATATTAGATATGGGCTGGCCCATATTATGTATTAGCCCAGAAGTTTGGCAGATGGGTCCCATATCGATTATTATATGGGCTTGCCCATATGCATTACCCCATATTTTTGGTAGATGGGTCCCATATATATTAGATATGGGCTGGCCCATATGTATTAACCCAGACGTTTGGCTGATGGTTCCCATATAGATTATATATGGGCTTGCCCATATGTATTACCCTAGATGTTTGGCAGATGGGTTAGTTAAGGTCCTATGTAAAGCACCTAGAGGGGTCAGTGATCCATTAGGCGCTATATAAATACTGTTTATTATTATTATTATTATGGGTCGCATATAGAATATATATGGGCTTGCCCATATATATCAGCCCATATTTTTGGCAAATGGGTGCCACATTGGTTTATCATGGGGCAAACCCATATGGGATATCCCATATGGGGTCTTTATTTTTTAAATATGGGATTTCCCATATGAGATGGCCCAGATATTTAAGTCATGTGCCCCATATGGGCTTGCTACCTGGGTACTTGACAAATGCTTGCTTCAGACCTTTTGTACTCGCAATGCTAAACAAATGTTCATGGGCTCCCGGACTAACTGTTTCGCGCTTCCAAACGTTGTTTAAACTAAATAGTGTATTAATTATACCAAATAGGATGGTATTTATTGAAATAAACGCCCAACAGCTCCCCAATAAACATCACTTAGAATAATAATCGCCAATCCACATTGCACAGTGTATTGTATTTATAACACAATTACATTGTAGTAGAATTCATTGACTACAATTTACCAAGCATTTTTTTTTACCACTTTTCATATCTATTAGAGGATTTTATTTGATTATAACTATTACCATATTAAAACTAAAACATTAAACGTATCCCTCGAATAAGCACCTACCTCAATGAAATCCGCCCCACCTCTTCCCCAAAAGGCCAACCTCCCCCCCCCCTCCTTCCTAGAGGGGGAGGGAAGCGAGCTCACCCTCTAGTGTTAAAATTTGTTGTTTTTTTTATTAAATGTGTACATGCTTTTAAAAAATGTACACTTATTTAGAATAAAAACGTAATGATCTGTAGTTTCAAGACTTTTTGTTAATGCCACCAACTCTCTTTTTTTGTGTGTTTGTCGCCCTCTACTTGGAAAAGGTTGTCAATAGAAAATTAATATGGCTGCGCCCATGCAAGCATGTTGAGATGTTGGCTAAACTAGTTATTTGCAGTATAAAACAATCACATAGAAGCTATTAAACATTAAGGAATATGCAATGTAGTTGTCCATATCAGAGACATTCAACTGTACGGTAAATATCTGTACCCCTTTGATTGAGTGGATCAGGTGCCTTTTTCGGCCACCTCGACTTATCTGGACTATACCATTATTATGATAGGGGTGTGGTGTATTATGTTTTATGTAGAGAAGGGTGTCTATTGAATGGGAAGACAATACAATTGTTCTGTTATGTAACCTACAGTACAAACTACAAGGAACAATACAGAACATCAAAAACTAGCATTTTAAAAAGGCATGTTATTATTAGGTAGGCCTACTGTGTTAGGGAATGCCAAGATTTTGTTAGAATATTACTATATTAACTAAATATATTTTATATAAAACAAATTGTATAGACAAATTTAATGAAGAACCATCTACTAACTGGATAAAGCCATTTAGGAAAAATAAAAAACAAGTTGATCATAACGAGTGGTTTTCAAAGGCCCAAAGCAAAACAAAATTCCATGCAAAACAACGTTAACGGAATATACTATGTATAAAGGAACCAAACCTTGAACAATATTTGTTAGATAAAACTAATTTTAAGAGTATCAATTTAAAATTTAAAGCAAGATCAAACTCTCTAGATCTTGAGGGTCGTAGAAAATCCTGGTCAAATCATAACACAGGATTATGTAAGATGTGTACAGTACAAACGAAAAAGAAACAGTAAACCATTTTTTATTTAAATGTCCTTCATTAAACTCTGTTAGACAATAATTAAGTATGTACCGGGATAATTTTAATCAGTGGACCTCAGTTAAAACACCACTTTATGCTAGACAATTTATTCACTGAAAATGAAACATTAGGAAAAATCTTTGATTTTTATTGTAAAACATATTTAATGAAAGCATGGGTTACTAGATCTAAAATTTTATCAACATTACCTCTCTCAACTAATTGATTAATATAGTAAACAAGCTACAGACATCTCTATGAGGATGTATCTGTAAGTTTTATTTATTTCTTAGGCCTATCCTGTATTTTTGTTGTTCTGTTTTTATTTTTGTAGTTATATATATTGTACAATATACGTATTATGTATTTTCATACAGATCTAATTAATTAGTTTACATTTTGTTTTGATGTTATGTATTAGTATTTAGAACTTTGTGGCTTATGTTATTTGTAATTTTGTCTGTAAATTGGATGCACCATAAACTGATAAATGTGTGACGCCGATATAAAGATTAAGATTTTTTTTTCTCTATTTTGCTATGGATATTATATTATGTCACCATGATATTCCGAAATAAAAAGATAAATGAAATGAATGAATGAAAAGGTGATTCCTATGAATAAATAAATAAATAAAAACTATATAAGTAGGTATACTTACTTATTATATATAAAAACTAAACTAAACACTACAGTATAATCAAAATTAAAGCATATTAAATACTAGGCCTCTGTTATTCCTATCTGGATTTAAACACTTTAAATTTTAGTACAATCGAATTCGAAATTAGAAAATTTTAAATACTACAATACAATCGGAATTAAAACATCCTAAATACTACATTACAATCGGTTAAATTACCTAAACTCTATAATGTTGTGAAATATGTAAAAGAATGTTGGCAAATGCATTCTAATCGGCCCAATCCTATCGGTAGATAAATCATATTTTTTATTTTCTTGAACTAAACATAAATAAAACGAAAGAAATAAGGATTGATTTTCGAAAACATAATTGGTCTGACAGTATACATTAATTAAAGTAAAGGAAGTAGAGATTGTTAACAATTATTGATAAGTATCTGGCAGTAGTGTTTGACTAAAGCTAAATGGGTGGACATGTTGATCGTAGTTAAGAAGTTAAATACAAGGCTGTACTGCTTGAGCTAGGAAACTCGGTTCTTTGGGGTAAAGCAGGATATTTGTACTATAGAATGTTTATGTTTTACTAATCAGTGATGTTCTATTTGGGCATATTGTATATTGGGCTAGGAATATCAGTAAGGGAATGTAAGGGGGATAAAGACCGAATTGAGAAGGTGCTGGGTAGAGCGTGGAAAGTAATTGGTTTGTCTAGTATGCAAATGCTTGACTCCTTCTACAGCGAACAGCTTGCCGATGTATTCCATGCTATATTGGAAGACACCAATCATCCGCATGGCGACATTATCAGCTCCGTTTTACATTCGCTATTATAACGTTTTGATGCAAACGTTGTTCAATTAAAACATGTATTTCTACACAGAAACGTTTAAAAACGTGTTTAAAACATTTTAGAAAGACCAAACCTAAAAACATGCAATGTCAAACGCTGTGTTTTCTCGGAACAAAATGGTACAGATTCATTGACAAAATTATAATGTTTATTTGTTTTACTTATTACCTAATAATCAGTATGTGATAAATGTACTACTGTCATCTTTATTAAATGTACTACTGTGTTATCGTTGGGTAAATTATATTTTTTATTTGTAACTGGAATAAAAACTTTCTTTATATACTTTCTGTATTTATAAATCTGTAAAAATTATATAGAAATAAAGAGCCATAATATACTGCATTAACTTGAAAACTGACATTAATTCTACAGCATGCAGGGCGTAGTTGTTTTCCCTTTGTTGCTGAAACAACAAGAAAAACAAAAGAACAAAAGGAGCAGTATTTTAACACATTAACACACTCAATTAATAAATGGGACACCCCTATTTTCCCATCTTTTTATAATGGTATAGTCCATACAAGTCGAGGTGGCCGAAAACGGCACCTGATCCGATTGAGTTTACATGTTACCGTTTTATTTGCTATGTTTGTGTTTATAAATTATCATGCCCTCTAGCTAGCTATATGCCTACCTAGGGGTAGTAACAAAGTGCGAGGCAGCGAGGCACGCGAGGCAGGGAAGGCATGCGAGGCAAGTCAGAAATTTATGCGAGGCATCGTTTTACCATCATCAAAAAATGCGAGGCATCATTTTATCATTTCTCAAAATTGCAAGGCAGGAAATCACCGAAATTGAAGTAGCCTAGGCCTAGGCCCGCTAGCGATTTTTTTTTTCGTACATAAGTTGGGGACCCCCTCATGAAACGTCACAAAATAAACATGCATAATTCATCAGTTAATTAATGTTCTTGTTCCGTGTGCACCCAAGCGTATAGCAACAAGAAGCGATTACACAAGTGCGGTACGATTCTAGGCCTATCTCCGCGCTGTTGTTGCGGCGTGCGATTTCATAGAAGAATAGCGGCGTTTTGTGTGGATTGTCGAAATAATCAGCCTTTAGTTTATGATAGTGTTTTTAATATAATTTATTACTAAAGAATTACGTGTTAAAATTATAGTTTCTATTAATACTATTAGGCCTAGGCCTAATTATTAGTCTCTAAACATATGTCTATTCTAGTAGAGCTGTGTGTGTGACGTGTGTGTGTATAGGTATGACACAATCCGAGTAATAAGTCAGCAAAATTAAACAATAAACATTACACAAAAATACAGTTTTTATTCTCGTCCAATCTTCCCATCTCATGTGTTCATATACGCGCATTTTTAAAGTTCCTTTGAGTACACATGCATTGTTTGATAATAAAATAGCAGAATTTAAAAAAATACAGTACACAAATTATACACATTCTTTATTCTTGTGGGTCTAAGCTTTCTTTGGGCTATGTCCAATGAATTACTACTTAGTTTAATGTCTTGCCTAGCTGTCGATTAGCCTCGACTCGACACATTTTGTGTGAAGAAGAGTGCGCGAAGGCAATCGCGTGAATTGACTTAGAATCCTAGGCCTACTGTAGAAAGTATCGTATCGCAGTTGTGTAATCGCTTCTTGTTGCTATACGCTTGGGTGCACACGGAACAACACATTTAACTGATGAATTATTCATGTTTATTTTGTGACGTTTCATGAGGGGGTCCCCAACTTATGTACGAAAAAAAAAATCGCGGCCCGCTAGGCTAGTTTCCTTTTGCACCTGCCTTGTATTTTAACCAACTTTATCCTGAATACCACAGCCTATTAGAATTAGTAGGCCTACTTTAATGAAGAAAAATCACATAAAAGTAACAATAAATCCATTAAATTGGTGATTTTACAGACGTTGTTTTTCTCGCATTTCGCACACTCAATGTTCAATATTTTGGTTTCTATGGAACGCCAAAAGAGCAAAATTAATTAGAGGGCTAAAAACTCTGTGGAATCCATTTATATTTAACGCATTATTTGGTGAAAATCAAGTACAATTTCAATAGATTTTGTCACTGTCAGTAAGGAAAAATGTTACTGTTGATAATGTACACGGTTTCGTTACCTTTTAAAGAATAAAATAGAAAAATTCATCATAATATCCTTAGTAGGATGTCCTAGGTCTAGACTAGGTAGTGATGTTGATTTAGGATCGATTATTATTCTTTGAAAACAGAACAGTATCAGCAGTAACATATTACAACATTTTTATTGACAAATTAACAAATATATTGAAATAAAACGTGTTTTTCACCAATAAATGCATGAGAAATTGACGCATTCCACTGAGTTTTAGTCCTCTATTATCGTTGCTCTTTTGGCGCTCCATAAAAACAAAAATATTGAACATTGAATAAGTGAAATTCGCGAACAGTGTGCGAGAAACACGACTGTAAAATCATTAATTTAAGGATTTATTTGTTACTTTTTATGTGATTCTTTCATTAAAGTACTCATGAGGTATACTTCTAAGGTGTGGTATATACACGATAAAGTTAGTTATTTATCAAATTTGGAGTAAAAATACAAGCGAAGGAAACTAGCGCCAGGTTTATTAGTACGTACATGGACAACAATAAATAAAAATCGTTCGTAATATACCTAGCTTACTAAAACAGGAATAGTGTATCATTATTAAATATTACACCAATTATTATTTTATCAAAATTGATTAGATTATTTTCTACATAGGCCTCTTATCTAGGTTAGGGCTAAGCATATTAGCTAAAGTTTAATTTTAGGCCTAGTATTACAAGTCTTTTTTCACACGCGCTCCAGAATTCTGTTGCAATTTTTTTCTTTGCGGCATGTTATTGGATCGGCATATCAGTTACCTTTTATTCACCGCCAGTTATTGAACTTGTCCTGGCAATCGCTGTTCACTTTATTTGCGAAAGAGGTACACGTGTTGTTCCTAGAGAATGGAATGTCAAAAAATGTCTTTGGCACGCCGCTCAGAGAGAAGTCTGTGCGTTGCTGCTGAAACCACGTGCTATAGGAGGGGAATGCACCACAATCCTCTGAGCTGAGGGCTGAATCATTCCGCTACCTGCTAAATAGTAAAGAGGGATTTTCCATCTCTCGGGTCTACCGGATCTAGGCGCAGGGGTGTGACAAAATATTATTTTCACTCTGCTATGTTCGAGAGACATGTGAGTAAAATAAAATAAACAACATGATGAGTGTATACACGAATCTATTTAGATACGCTTGTATCGATTGATTATTAGGCCTATAATATAGCATAATAGCACGTTAAGATATGCCTCGCACCTTTTTGAAATTGTAAACTATATGCCTCGCATGCCTCGCACTTTTGGAAATGATAAAATGATGCCTCGCACAAATATTTGGCATGCCGCGCTTGCCTCGCGTGCCT
Organism: Antedon mediterranea; assembly: GCF_964355755.1. Lineage (NCBI taxonomy): Eukaryota > Metazoa > Echinodermata > Crinoidea > Comatulida > Antedonidae > Antedon > Antedon mediterranea. Next base: position 13,216,908 of record NC_092674.1, read on the forward strand.
CGCTGCCTCGCACTTTGTCAACACTCCCTACCTAGGCCTAGGCCTGGCCCTAGCTAGGCCTAGCCTAGTTCTGGTCTAGCCTAGGCCTAGCCCCTTTATCTTATGTATGTTTGATTACTATTGCAGTTAATCATTGAAGATCATATCAGGTCAACGCATTTTAAATTAACAGTAACCAAGTTGTCTCTGTGTGTTTGTATTGCAGCCTAGGGCCTACATCATTATTATTGTACTGTATTGTCAATGAATGAGGATCATTCACAATTAAGAAAGTGTACAACCAGTTGATTTGTATGCATGTTATCAGTTTTTGTTATTTTAATCAAATGTGTACATTCTTATAAATGTACACTTATTTATAATAAAACAACATAACAATCTTGAGTTTCAAACAAGATTGAATTCATGCTTGTTGAGAAACAAATTATGGGATCTTTATAGAGGACGGTATATACTATAATTACTCATCAATCATATTAATTTAAACTGTTGAAATACACTGGCGTACTCATTTTTTATTTGCTTGAATTTGTAGTTACTTACATTTTTCAACCATTGTCTGTTTCTTTTTTAGACGTGACAATCCATGTTTTCTAGAGGGAGATTTTTGTGAACAACCTTATGGTTTTAGAAATGTCATTCCACTGGTTGATGATATTAATTTATTTGAGGTAAAATATACTCTGTTGAGTTCCTAGACTTTGTTTCTATTGGCATGATGGCTATATTAAATGCTACTGACATGGCTCAGGATTTAATGCTCTAAGCTAAGCACACATTAAACACATCACTTGCTCACACAAAACAACCCCATTCATCGAATTGAAGACTTTTACTTACCAAATTTACTATTTTATATCATGTGACATTAGTAATTTTGTTGCATTCAGTGATAAATTAACAGTGACATTCAATGGTCCCATTCAACGGGCAAGTGAAAATGGTGAGCTTTGTTGTCATGTAATAAGCCCAAAAATGTGAAAACCAACCAATATAGGCTTGGCTAAAATGTGAGCCTTGCTTTTTGCATGGACTTTAAATACCAAATTGTCTTGACCATTTTATGTTTTTTTATAATTGCACATACTTTTTTTTTTAGAGAACACTTAAAGATCAAACCTTTTCAATGAGTCTTGATAGACCCGAGGGTGGACTTGATGCCCTGATGCAAGCTACTGTCTACAGGGTATCTAATTTTACCTATTTACTTATTGGTAGTTTGTATGCTAAATTAACCTAAATAATATTGATGGATCAAAAGTAGTTTATTATTTTATGTTTATATTGATTTATCTATCAAGCAAAGGATGTGTCAATACTATTAATTTAATTTTAATGTATTAACAATGTATAATTTATTTCTCTATACAATAGTGGGCCTACTGTGATCGTACTGTTTACAATGTTTTTGTTTGATTTGTGTTTAATTTAACTGTTTCTTTTGACTAAGTTTTATAAGTTAAAAAACATTTGATGTAATTGATTTTTCAGGAGCATATTGGTTGGCGTAATTATTCAAGACATTTTATTATTTATATGAGTGATGCAGGATTTCACTTCGCACTTGATGGCAAGGTTTGTAGAAAAAACCCATCATTTGAGGGGGTAGCCAGCTCATTTGAGGGGTAGCTGGCTCATTTGGGGGGTAGCCGGATCATTTGAGGTGTAACTGGCTCATTTGAGGGGTAACTGGCTCATTTGAGGGGTAGCCGGCTTTTGAGGGGTAACTGTATCATTTGAGGGGTAGCTGGCTCATTTGAGGTGTAACTGTATCATTTTAGGGGTAGCTGTCTCATTTGATGTTTGCTGGATTATTTGAGGGGTAGCTGACGCATTTGAAGGGTAGCTGGCTAAAATATTTAGTCATAATTTAATTATTGTAAATAATTAATATTATTATATAAACTATTTACAGATAAAAAAAATTCTAAATTAAGACCAAAGATGTGGATAATTTCCATGTGGGAGAGTGGAGATGTATCTGCTGTGTGTAGCAATTTTTCCTACTTTTGTATTTTGTACCATTTATGAATTAATTTTCAAACTTATTATACCACATTGATTTAAAAGAAATGAGGGAAACATTTTTGTTTTCTTATATACCACATTTTGAGTGAGTTCATAAGTGGAAGAAAAAAAAAATTACAACCAAATGTTTTTAATTTTTCTTTTAGGTTGGCGGGCTGACCTTACCAAACGATGGTGAATGTCATTTAGATGATGATCAAGGATATTATACTCATTCTGTAAAAAATGTAACTAATTTTCTGATTTACTTTTCTGATTTAATTTATCATTGTTGTGTTACTTATGTAAATACGGACAATAGTCCAAATACGAAATTGAATTGAAATCATATAAAAAACTCAATTAATTAAATTACAATAATAATAATACGGTCAACTCTACCAACTCTACCAACTGAACTCTCTGAAAACTGGAAACTTTCCCAAAACCAGACGTTTCTTGAATTAAAAATTAATTTTTACCATTAAAAACAAATTCTGAATACCAGAATTGCCAGACATTTTAGCCCAGCCCAAAGATTTCTGATATTGGGAGAGTTGACTGTATTATCTATTAAAAATCCACATAATTCTATCAGAGGGGAAACAAGACAAAATGGCGCATGCACTATCTGAACCCACGCGTTCAGTCGATGTCAAATAAAATGGACGAACTTAGAGCGAACGCGAAATACTTTCGTGAATTCCGTGATGCCAGTATAATGTCATTCACTGAAACATGGTTGCAGGATAGGCATGATGATTCTCATATCGAAATTAATGGTTTTAAAATACTTAGGGAGACAGAACATGTGAATCAGGAAAGAAAAGGGGTGGTGGTATCTGTATTTACGTCAACGAAAGATATTGTCACCAAAATAACGCAGTCGTGAAGAAGCACAGATGCTCACCAAATTGTGAAATTCTTGTTGTAAGCGTACGCCCCTATTATATACCCAGGGAATTTTCACACGTTGTCATTGTTACTGTATATATTCCCAGAACAAATCTGGTCAAGTATATTAGACCTTTGCTACACAACCGTGAAAAACGCATATCTTTCAACCCAGTGGCCGTGCTTGGGAGATCATTTTTTAATCGTACTAAACTCGAAATACATTCCATTAGTTAAACGAGAGAAGCCAAGGACTATTAAAGTAAAGAAATGGACAGCGGAAGCAACGGAACGCTACAAGATGCATTTGATGATACGGACTGGGAGATGTTTATTAATAACGCTAATGATCTGAATGAACTTACGGACACAGTGTCTGAATATATAAACTTTTTTAGTGATATGCTTATCCCAACTAAAAAGGTTAAAGTGTTTGCGAATAATAAACTGTGGATAACCAAAGATGTGAAAATTATTATTAACCGGAAACAGAAAGCATTTGCTGAAGGTAATAAAGCGAAATTAAAAGAGGTCCAAAAAGAATTAAAATGTGCAATACGTAAAGAAAAATACAAGTTTAAAAATAAGGTTGAAAAGAAGTTCACGGAAAATAACATGAAAGAGGTGTGGCAAGGAATGAGGTTAATGAGTGGACATATAAATAATAAACAAAAATCTGTATCGCTACCAAAAATTGACAAAGAATATGCAAATTAATTAAATATATTTTTCAATCGTTTTAACAAATATGATTTTTCAAAAGAAATTAAGGAACGGAAGTGTCAGCTTGAATCAAATATAAATGACATAAAAATTGATACAAATGAGGGTGAAGTATATAAGTATTTTATAAATTTGAATGCTAAGAAAGCTCCCGGGCCCGATAAACTGAAACCAAATATTTTAAAATCATGTGCAATGCAGTTATCGTATATTTTCTCAATTATTTTTAATTTGTGTTTCACAACTAGTTTACTTCCAGAAACATGGAAACAATCATCTATTCCTATTCCAAAAAGCCGTGTTATTAAAGTATATGAATGATCTCAGGCCAGTTGCCTTAACATCAGTTGTAGGTAAAATATGTGAGAAAATTGTTTTAAAATGCTTAAAAGCAATAGTCACTACGCATACTGATCCCATGCAATTTGCATACAGAAGTGCTCGGAGCACCGAAGATGCGATTGTCGTTAAACTTGAAAGGCTGTATCATCATTTAGATAAAACAAAGGTTGGAAATTCAGCCCGTGTTATGTATTACGACTTCTCCTCTGCGTTTAACACTATTCAACCCAATTTACTAGTAGATAAGCTGTGTAAGATGGCCATTCCCTTTAATTTGATTCTTTTTATTCTGAATTTTCTAACAAACAGAAAGCAGTATGTGAAGCTTAGCCCAACAGTATGTTCTGATGTTAGTGTTTCCAATACAGGTGCGCCACAAGGCACTGTATTAGCCCCTTTTTTGTTTACCTTGTATACAAGTGATTATAGATCTAAATATGATTCTTGCCCAGTTGTACGATTTGCCGACGATACGGCAATGATTGGCTTGATTCAGAAGGACGATTGCACTTCATATTTAAATCAGATTAATAATTTTGTAAAATATAGTTATGATAACTTTTTAGAATTGAATGTTGAAAAAACAAAGGAAATTATTATAGATTTTAGAAAGAAAACGAATAAATGTGATCTAGTTGACATAATGGGTAGACAAGTTCAGAGGGTGGAAACATATAAATATCTGTGGGTTGTATTTAACAATAAATTGACGTGGAGTAACCACTTGGATCTTGTTATGAAGAAAGTAAATACTAGAATGTACTGTTTAAGACAACTAAACAAGTTCAGTGTAAATTATAATATTTTGATTACATTCTATCAGGCTATTATTGTTGGGGTTTGGAAATATTGTATTGCAGGGTGGGGTGGAAATGTTACAGAGGGAGATAAGGGTAGAATTGATCGTGTGGTAAGAAGGGTTGAGAGGATGTCTGGTTTGTGTCAGCAGTCGGTGGATTCAGTTTATTGCGAGAACCTGGACAGGCTTTTTGGGATGGTGTTGAGGGATGAAAGTCATCCTGTGAATTCCGATTCAGGCAGTCTCAGGAGTGCTCGCAGTGGAAGATTGCGATCCGCGGCTGCTGACACAAACCGATATCTTTTCTCCTTTCTGCCCACAGGTATCAGGAGACATCAGCGACATACATCCAGAAGAGCACCATGAAATAATATGTAATAATATGTTCTTGTTGTGAGTTTTTAATATTGGTATTGTTATGTTATTTTATATATTGTAATTGTGATGTATTTGAAGACGAGCAATGTAATTTTCTCCTTGGGAACGAATAAAGACGCATGTCAATTTCTTGTTATGCATTTTATTTTATTTTATTTTATTCAATTTTCAGGCACAACAATACATGACAACACAGCGGTGCAGCACCCTGAGGATTGCCATGAGTGCAAAGCACTATCGAGATGGCTCTCCATATACTGCACTAGAACATATACACAAGATGCTCTACATAGACAAAGACTTATTATTAAGTCTTTGGGAGTGGAGTTGTAAATTGTCATGAGAAAAAAAAAAAAAACCCAGGACCCTTAGATTGGTAGCCAAGCATCATAACCACCAAGCCAAGCTCCACTCCCTCTCTCCTATTATGCTAAAAAAATGGATCAATACAAAGTATGATTGATATACATATTTTACATTTACTTTGTTTATTTTCAGGATTTTCCATCTTTAGGACAGCTTCATGAAAAATTATTATTAAGAAATGTACTGTAATTCCGATTTTTGCAGTTAGCAAAATCAAAACAGCGTGACGATCCAGCTCTTTATCAGGTATTGAATATGTTGAATCATGATAGAATACATTCTAGTATCTTGTGTTAATTCTTTAGAATACTCCACATGCTAGTCCTATTAGTGCATGGTTTTAGTATCTGCTACTTGATCAACTTATATATATATATTGTTATCTGAAAAATAATGGTTGGATATGCCATTTTAATGTCATGTAATAGTTATTCCATTCAAAAAATTTGGTCGGAAAAAATGATTTACCTACCTGCCACTGCAGCATCTACCCAGATCAGCATGCTGGGAGATGAACCCTGCTCTTTTTTTTAATAATGTACCAAGTTCTTTAACATGCACTGTACAAGGGGCCAGCGGCTTTATGTCCCATCCAGAGTATGAGGTATATTTTAATTTGTATTTCTTTATTTCAACAGGAATTAAGTTGTAAATGAGTTTTTCCCAGGTGGATCTGTGGGAACACTAGCTAGTGATTCAAAAAACATTATTGAACTTGTTCGTAGTAGTTATGATGTAAGTTTGGAGTTTTTCATAGCACCTTTATTTTTATTTGAGATTTTTTCCCAGTAGTTTTTTTTTCACCAATTATTATGTCATTAACACAAAACCAGCTAAGCAAACATTTATGCTGTTTGTGAAACAATTTTTGGATTTATAGGCCTTTATCGAGTGTAAATAAAATTAGGCCTACATGCCATTAAAACTTCTTGAAAAATTGCTTTTTCTACAGACTTCGATGAATAAAGTACTGACGATTTTAAATGATATTGCAATATATTTTTGTTTTGTTTTTATATAGTATTTATATGCATTTTTAATGTTTATACAAATTATATGTTATATGTATGTTATATGTAAATGTTTTTTATACAATCAGTGCAATAGGAGACTAGATAGTGATTAAGGTCGCTTTTTAGGAATCCTGTCTCTGCCTAGTTTTGTGTGATGTTTTCTTTTCTTTGTCCATGTTTTTCTATATTGTATTTTTATGGAGACAAAAATAAATGAAATGAAATAAAGTTTGATGTAAATTTAATTTAAATTAAACATTTAACTACATAAAAAGACTTGACCTCAATTAAAGTAACATTTTTCTTGTTCAAAATTACTTTAATTCTGTAAAAAACATCTTTCACACAGATGTGGAGTTATACACCATGCAGCGAAAGGATTAATGCACACATTTTGTTAATTGCACATGTTTTATTAGTTATTAGTATCATAATTAATTAAAAAAATTATTTTTATAGAAAATTACATCTGAGATTCAACTTGTAGACACGGTGACAGCTCCTATTCATGTAACCTACTCAGCCTATTGCGATGGCGAGACATTGACAACAAATTCGCAGAACTGTAGTAACATTCGCTTAGAAAATGTCATTACATTTAAACTGTGTTAGCGTTGATGAGTGTACAACAAATCCTTTCTCCTAAGACATGTTTACATTGTTTATTACCAATCACAAGTGGAGCATTAACCTTGGTTCATGCGTTGGAACGCTTAAAACAAATGTTTCTGCTGCCCAAGCCTGACTGACCCAATATATTTTGGTCAGCTTCTTTTTTTATTTGTTTAATTGTAGGAGCATTTAATGAAAAAGCACAAATAAAATTAAAAGGCAATATTATTTTCCCAAAAATTAATTATTTTTAAATCAACACTAAGGATTGAAGTAACAAGTAAATTGAAATTGCATTTTCTCTAGAACTACTTGTCCAAAAAACTTCATTTTTGTACAAGAGGCAAGAGTTATAATTTGTGATTTGTAATTTTAAAACATAATTCGATTTAATGTGCACCTTTTTTTATGCGAGTAGTTTAAAAAACCTATTTCTATTCAAATTCACTCGTTTGATGTTCGTGTTGCTGTTCTATTGTTAGTCAACTGAAGCTATTTTTAATTTAAAGGCTTGTTACACATAACCTTGCATACACATGCTTGTAGTGAAATTAGCCTAAATCACAAACAGCATTAAGACACACACAAATATATATACAGTATATATATTTTTCCCGGAGTAATCTTATGTAGGAGAATTTTACAGTAGGCGGAAGTATGCACTCGTTATTATTATTTTAAAAATGTCCATTTACTGGATAAATGGTATGATTGATACAAAGTTGAATAATTTCGACTATGCAGTGGTTGAAAAAATAAGAGCTTTCTTTTAATATTAATAAGTTACAGGATACATGATGTGCTTGAATTTTTATCAAAATATTTAGTTTTTCATTTAAACCTCTCGGATTTGAAGAGAACCTAGAAGTTGTCATAATAACAAATTGTGAATGTGAATGTACCAAATCTGTGACACCAAACAGTAAGCTGTGTAGCAATGGTAATGGTTCACTGGTCTGTGGTATTTGTGAGTGTAATGAAGGCCGGTATGGAGAGGTCTGTGAATGTGATGACACTGGCTCAGATGAAACTGAAACACTTGCAGATAGTTTACCATGTCAAACGTAAGTTAATTTTTCTAAGGTTTTTTCAACTTCTTTACTTTATTTCCTTTTTGCAAAAGCATAATATACCGCTAACCTAGTTTACTATTGATTATTTATCATACATCAAGCATAAAAAAAATATTCCTGTTGAGTGTAGTTTACAATTGTTTAACCATTATTTTCTGAACACATACTGTAAACTATAGAGGGCAGAAATCATAATTTTGATTTCTTATTTTCAATATCCAATCAATGAAATGATGTATATGCCTATATGTACTTGTATGTTTAAAAAATAATAGTCAAATCCTATTTTCATTTATTTCAATAGAAGTAACTCATCTTTGGTTTGTTCAGGTCAAGGGTCATGCATATGTGCGAAATGTGTGTGTAACAGGCGACAAGTAGGTGAAATAATTATATGATTTTATAGTTTTCTTATTGTGGAATATCAGTAGGTCAACTATTACAGTATGTACTGTGAGTAAATTGTCTTGTTATATCGTCTTAAATTTGTTGTTTCGGTGATATTTTTGTATCCAGTTGCCTTATTTATACTTTCATTATGTATCTAAGTATAGTTATATCGTGTTTCGAGCTCTGGTTTCTGTTGGTTTTCGATGGAATTGGTAGTTGTTTGTCGACGGTACCACCTAGGCCGAGTTACCCACCCTGCTACATCACGTATAGCCGCGAGGAGCTCATTCAACTCCGACCTGCGTTACCCGGCGTGCAACGTAGATCTAGGCCTAGTGCCACTGACACTGACACGTTAGGAGCGCAGATCAAAAACAGGAAACGAAGGAGAAGAGGTGGTCTTAAAGCTAGACTTAAACGCCGTAAGTTTTCTGCTCCGCTACCCTCTATACTAACAGGGAATGCTCAGTCACTCCGCAATAAACTGGATGAGTTGAAAGCATGCACCCTTTATCTCAAGGATTATCGTGATGCAAATTTGATATGTATGTCTGAGACATTTTTTACAGATACTGATTCTGAGTTTGATACAAACATCGATGGATTCTCATGTGAAAGGTCTGACCGAACACTAGACTCTGGAAAATCCATTGGAGGCGGTGTTTGCGTTTTTGTCAACAGTCTATGGTGCAACAATGTTACGGTGAAATATCGGCGGTGTACTACTAACTATGAACTCATTACTGTTTCGCTTCGTCCATTTTATCTTCCTCGCGAGTTCAATAAAATTTTTGTCACAGTAGTCTACATCCACCCAAGAGCTGATATGAAAGTAGCTGCATCTGACATTCAAACCATATTAAGTGAACTGGACACAGAATCCCCTGATGCTGTTAAGTTAGTCACTGGTGACTTTAACTCGTGCGACCTCAAGAAGGTTTCGAATTATTATCAGTACGTAGACTTTCCCACACGCGGTGACAAAATACTTGATTGTTGTTACGGCAACATAAAGAACGCGTACAAGTCAGGTAAATCTTTAATACCAGCTTATAAACAAAAGTTAAAACAAAGTAAACCAATGGTCAAGGAAATCAAAGTGTGGACAAATGATAGTATGGAGGAATTTAAAGGATGTCTTGAAGCTACGAATTTGGATGTGTTTATGAATACAGATTCTATTGACGCCACTATGGAAACAATTGTTGAATACATTATTTTTTGTGAGTCTAGCATCATTAAAAAGAAAGAAATAAACATTTATCCAAATTGTAAACCATGGGTCACTAAGGATATCTGAGAACTTTTACAGCAAAAACAACAAGCTGTCCGCAATAATGATGTTATGGAAAAGAAGCGTATTCAGAAGTTAAGGAAAAAGCGAATTAATGATGCCAAACGCAAATTTGGAGAGAAAATAAAGAATGATTTTGATAGCGGTAACCCCAAGCAAGCATGGAATGGATTAAAGAAAGTTATTGGAAACGCGAAAAGGCAGAACACAATAATAGTTCCATCCGGATCCCGACCATTGGACTTTGCAAATAAACTAAATATATTTTTTAACAGATTTGATAATGATGACCAAATTAATAATACTAATGATAATGATGTTAAACTGAACCTAGAGTTAAATACAACCAAATCTGATGTACCTGAATTTGATCTGCTTTCAGTTGAGAAAGTATTTAAGGGTGTTAAGCCAAATAAAGCAGCTGGGTCAGATAAACTAACTGGCAATATTTTAAAGTCATGCTATAAACAACTTGCGCCTATCTTTTGTAGATTATTTAACTGGTCGTTAAGCTCTTCTTGTGTCCCATGCATGTGGAAGTATTCAATAATAGCCCCAATAAATAAAGTACCTAAGCCGAAAATATTAAATGATTATCGTCCTGTTGCTCTAACCCAAATTATTACAAAGTGCTTTGAGAGGCTATTTAAAGATGTATTGATTAAAGAAACGTTGCCTTTTGTTGATAATAATCAGTTTGCATACTGTAGTAATAGAGGTGTCGACGATGCAATAACTACTCTCTTGCATCCAATCTATGAAACTTTGGATAAACCTAGGCAATATGTAAGGACGTTATTTTTAGATTTTTCTTCGGCTTTCAATTCAATGAAACCAAACATACTTCTTGATAAATTAGTTAGTATGAATGTTAATCCTTTTGTTTGTCTATGGATCAGAGATTTCTTGAAAAACAGAACCCAGCGTGTTAGAATTGATAATGTTTTGTCTGATATCATTGTTTCAAACACCGGTGCCCCACAGGGATGCATGCGTGTTATCTCCATTGTTGTTCACATCTATATATAAATTTACGTAAGGGCAAAATTCGGTAAATCGCGCCTTACTTCTAGAATTTTCACTCGATGGTATGTAAAGTTGGTTCGTACTTTCGGTACTGATTTTAACCGCCTGATGTAACCCTGTTTACTAATTAAATTGAGTTAGATAATTAGTTATTGACGATTAAAACGAAATTAGGTTCAAAGATTTGCCCCAAATAGGGGTGTTTTCCGATCGTGGTATACACTGTCTAATGGATGTCCATCTTGAAAAATACCCGCCAAAAAAATGCGAGGAGGCTTCGCATTTTTCTATCTCCTCCTACGATAATTGTTTTTAATAGCTGAAAACCGGTTGAACAGCTAGAGTACACCATCATAATGTTGAAGACAGGCCGATTTTCTTTAAAAAATACTATTTTGATAGATTTAATATACGATTATACAAATGTATTGATTTGCGATGAATGGAACATCCCAATCTCTCAGTCTGCCAGAGTTTTAACACAAGTACTGTAGGTAAATTTATGAGCCCTTGGTTTAACACATACGGTAGGTAAATATATGGGCCCTTTGAGAATAAACTTGCAATACTTTGACAATACTGTAAATACCTATTAACTATTTTTCATTTGAATCGAACATTTCTTACTGTGAATGTTCGTACTGTTAGATGTAATATAAAAATATATACAAATAAACTTTATTACTGAGACTGTGGATAGGCTCTACTGTTAGATATACAAATAAACTTTATACTGACAGTTCCTTCTCAACGTTTGTATTAATTAATAATTACCAAAAATATAAATGTCGTAGTGGTGTATCGTGACATGTACTTTAATATTTCAATCGATTATGACAGTGACAGTTTTAACAAAGTATTAAATCGCAAATGTTTTAGGCCTACTGTATTTAGAGGTATATTATTTATAGGCCTATAAAACATGAACAAAATATTTCGTTACTCAGTGGATAAAGAATATATTTAAAAATTGTTCCTCTTTGTACCTATCCGCTTTCCCATCCCTCAACCCTAATGTTACATAGCGAGGAGGCTTCGCATTTTCCTATCTCCTCCTACGATAATTGTTTTTAATAGCTGAAAACCGGTTGAACAGCTAGAGTACACCATCATAATGTTGAAGACAGGCCGATTTTCTTTTAAAAATACTATTTTGATAGATTGCTAGAGTACACCATCATAATGTTGAAGACAGGCCGATTTTCTTTAAAAAATACTATTTTGATAGATTTAATATACGATTATACAAATGTATTGATTTGCGATGAATGGAACATCCAGTTTGGTTTAACACAAGTACTGTAGGTAAATTTATGAGCCCTTGGTTTAACACATACGGTAGGTAAATATATGGGCCCTTTGAGAATAAACTTGCAATAGGTTCGGAAAATGTTAAAAAACCAATTTCTATTATTCGGTAAACAGTTTCCATTTATTATACATTGATAATGAAACATGAAATATTCCTATTTATGTCCCTCGAGGTTCATTACAATTTATATTTAGTAGTCCCACGGACTTCATCTCAGCCACTCCCCCGAGTGCTAAGGCCAAATTTATGATACCCTACTTTCTATGTAAGTTTAGTTACAGTTAGTTCTTGACGATAATACAACGAATTTAGGTTACACCCTTCGGCCGCGAAAACGTTTCTGTACAAATATGATACCGATTGGCTTTATTTCATTCAACAGCGACCATAATCTCGCCAATTACAGGATAGATAAACTATTTTATTATTGATGTGCTTATAAATTAAGACTCATGTAAACAGCTTGATTACATCATTTTACAGACAAACGAAACTTTTTTAAACCTACTGTTTCAATAACTGAGTATAATACTGTATACGTTTTCATAAGTAAGTGCATATACATTTTCGTGTTTTCAATGACGAGATTGTAATAGTAACTTCAGTAACTATTACAGTACTTATTTATTATACGACACAAGACAATTGTATCTGACAGGTACGTACATTATTCTAAAAAATAAGTCTAGATAGATCCCTTAGGCGTCATAAATCACAGGCCAACAAATCAGTACTCATGACAGAAATTCGACCCAGTTTGGTTCACACAAATGTTTACAGGAAGTTCAACACCACAACCGATGATTTGCCCTAAATATTTAGGTAGACTACAGTTTAATTTTTCACTGAATAGGAGCTTGAATTTCCGATTTCCATTTCGCAGAATGTCTAGGTCTATTTATTTAGTTTGGTTCTTATAATATATAAATACAATCAACTTTATTACTGCGGTTCCATCACCACAACCACGTGCCGCCGCCCAATTCCCGTACATACATTTCCATTTCTCCCTAATTTCTTTAATCCACATAAATTAATTGTCCTTTATGGAATCCAGTATTGGTTTTGTTGTCTCTATTTCTGAATACCCCAATTAGGGGGACACTTCCGTTTTTGTTTAGTGTCCCAAAAAAGTCCCCGTCCGTGGATTCTACTGTATTCGAGAACCATCTGTGAGCACCCCTAGATGGTACGCGAGCGAAGCGAGCGTGCCATCTAGTATATTTAAATTTTATCAATACTGTGACTATTTTTAATAATAATAATTGTTTAAATATTTAAATATTGTTTTTTTTAAGGATTGCTGTTAATATCTCCTACTTTGGCCTCTCTCTGAGTACTTCTGATTTTGGCGTTAATCATTACATATCTTTTCTTGTATCTGGTGCTACCGAGATACCTGCCTATGCATTGAGTATTGTAGCTCTGGACTATTTTGGACGCAGACGATCTTTATCAGCAACATTGTTACTCGGTGGCGTTGCTTGTTTACTAACTATTTTTATTCGTAAGTAAACAACAACACCAATAATGATAATAATGATAATAATAAAAGAATTTATAATCCTTCATATTTCAAATCAAATGCTCATAGCTGCAGTACATACATGTTAAAAAATGATTAAAACAAGTTAAAATTCCATAAAGGTCTACGACAACTAGTGATACTAAGGTAATTAAACTGTTTGTTTAAAGGATTTGGTATTTGCTTCCATAGTCAAATACAGAATTAGCTTTCGAAAGTATTACCTTTCGAATTCCAACGTAAAAACTTACATGGACACCTTTCAGTAGTTTTAATATACTACATTATTATAAGAATGAGGACAGTAACATTTCAGCACATTAAGTCCTAATAGAAGTCTATGTAATTTAAACAAGTCATCAATAGATAATAATTCTAGCACTTTCAATCTATACAAATAAGATGTGTCACAGGAACCTTTCTAAACATCATTATTCTTGTTGCTTTCCTTTGTATACTTTCTATTCTATTAATTAACTTCTCAAATGGTGCCCACATTGACGATCTTGTACGTGGTATAGTAAACTTCTCCATAACATTCTCCAGCTGTCCAAGTCTGATGGAACTCTAAACAGTATTGTATCATCTGATGATCTAAGTGAGAAAGCTGGTTGATACGATACAATATTCTACTCAAATAATAATTTGGAGTAATATTCTGACGTGCTTTAAATGTGGTTATGAGTAATTCATACTTAATCCTGCGATGAACTGGCAGCTAATGAAGAAGATCTATGAATTAAAAGTTCCTTTTAATTATTGGTGATTCGTACTAGAATCACCTATTGGTGACATCAGACATCACTGTGTTTTGTTTATACCAATAATTGACTTTGTAATATATTTTTTATTTTGTTGAAAAGCAATGGGAATAGGACGACTGACAGTAGCGATGGTAGGAAAGTTTGGAGTAACCGCTGCATTCGGTATTATATTTTTCTATACTGCAGAGCTGTATCCAACTAACATACGGTTAGAAATATAATATTCTCCTATTTAGTGGTTATAGCTAGTCTAGTTAAATTGATAAAAGTTAAATACTGTGTTAAACGAGCAACTGTAATATTATAATAATTATAATTGTATATTCGACGTCCTGAGGTGGTGAGGACTTAAAGCACATCATCTTTTTACTCCCCTATTCACTATCATCAAACTCATACAGAATAAAACAATGATTCTCGCTGATGATTATTTTATTTTGACATTATAATCTCATTAGTTCTTTTTATTGTAATGTTGATGTGTTCTTTATCCATTCCATCTTCATTATGATGATGGCGTTATTGAATAAATGTATCTAGTTGTCAAACTAACCGACTGCTTTATTCATTTGGCAATAGGTCAGTTGCTGTTGGTATTTGTTCAACATCTGGTCGGATTGGAGCCATCCTATCACCATATATCCTCCACCTGTCAAGGTATTGGGCACCACTTGCAATGTTAACATTCAGTGTATTAGCTATTTCATCTGGAGTACTTGTTTTACTTTTACCCGAAACTGCCAATAGAAAGTTACCAGATACAATGGATGAAGTCACAGAACTTAAAATGTAAGGGTTTGTTTGCAAATGTTTCAAAATTTGCATTCAGAATGTACTAATAAACCGCAGTCATTGAACATAATGGGTTCAGTAAGATTTCTAATCTATCAGGGCACGAATTATGATTATGTGTAATTTGTTGTTTTTTGTAATTATAAAGTTAATATTTGCATCATTTGTTGTCAGCGCTAGTAAGAGCATGTTGCTTTTGTTGGGTCTGTGTGTGTGTGGTTTATCTTCTTTCTAAGTTTACAGCATCGTTTCGACCAGGGAAGACGTGTAGACGTATGCCTATGTTACAGGAATACGATCACTTTTGAATTTCATGGTCTAAACAAACATGTTAAAACGTAAAATAGCTATTTTATGTTAAACTAACCAGCCGTACCTTGGGTGTATTTGTATAAGTTCTTTCACTTTATTTTCTACACTATTCAATGTCCATTAATGATAATATTAACGTTTTATAATTTATTTTCAGATCTGTGACAAAATTATCGTCAGCAGAATTAGGAGAAAAAGAAGCTATGACACAAACAACATTGATATCATGAGAAAGGTTACACCGACGTAACATGATAGACTTCGGTAAAAACGTGAAAAACAGAAGTTCCCAAAAAATAAATAATCCTGTGGCTTGCTCATAAAAGCAATTGGGGTGATAAGGGTTATTAAATACTCAACGCTATTACACTGTGTTTTAATCAACATTATGATCTTGATTTGTATCAGTACTTCTAAGGGTCTGTTTCTGCTGCATAACGCAATTTAACCGGTTATTTTAAAATAGATTAAAAATAGATAACAATAACAAGACCGCGTTTCTGCTCAATTTGTGCTCCGAAATAACCGGTTAAATCTATGGGTGGTCGTCGAGCAAAACGTCATCATTACCCAAAATTCAATACACTCAGACGGAAGTAGAAGTTGGCTGTTTGTTTACATCGACGTCGTGAGTACACACGTGTGTATTATATCGCCGAACATCTCACTCAAACATGTTAAAAAAATAAAATGTTGTCTCCAGGTCTACAAGTTTTGTTTTTTGTAAAGCCTACTTACATCGCTAATAAAATTAATTCTCATGGCGCCTTCAATAACATGATGGGGAGGGTCGTGCAGCGCCCGATCGCCTAAACTAGGATAATTTTTATCCTCAACAAAGGCGATGACATACGGCCCTTCCCACGTGAACGACTGTTGTCTTTCGCGAGCGCGGTCCTACAAAACACCAAACGGAAACAAAAACGAGACTCAGAATGTTGCAATACTTACCAAACGAGAGTAGATAATTGTTAATTAATTTTGAAAACCCAACTTTTATAGCAAAAATCGTCCGAATTTATGTTAAAAACGATGAGTTTAGCCACAAAAACTTAAATCAAACGAGAGTATCCAAGTCATAGAATATCGCACGCATATAGTGCCTTTAATAAAATAATGAGTATTGAACATTATTTCGTATATTTATGTACTAACATAAATAATAACACATTTCTATGCTTAATAAAATCATATTTAATATATTATCAAAGGCTCTGATTACCTTTGTTTTCGGTCGATGTGATGTTTTTCTAAAAAATTATATTATGTAAAACGATCAAAGTAAGAATGTTCATTGTTCTCCTATTAAAGGCACTAAGGGCATGCCATAAATACGCTCGTTTGGATTAAGTTTTTGTTGCTAAATTCATCGTTTATAACATAAATTCGGATGATTTTTGCTATAAAATTTGGGTTTTCATAATTAATTAACCATTATCTACTATCGTTTGGTAGGTATTTGCAACATTCTGAGTTCCTTTTGTTTCCGTTTTGGTGTTTATATAGGGGACCATCCATACCCTTCGCGAGCGTGTAGCCTACTAACGCCTCAAATTGCTTAGCTTGGGTAGTCCCCGGAACTCCACCCCAAACTCCTCTTTTACTTTCGCAAAAATGCTCTTATTTATTATCTGTGATTCTTTTCTATTCCCTGCCATCCTTCCCCGTACTTTCTCTCCCCCACGACTGAATAACATATCTTGTGATTTCATTCATCCACATACATGTTCACTTCTTCGTTCGACTGTCAAAACCACGAGGAAAACACACATCGTATGCGACGGTATCTGACCCGGGGTCACAACTGTCAATCAAATAACCGTTATTTCGTGTTGCAGCTAAGAATTGCTCAGCGATAACCGGTTAAACGGCGTTCTAACACCGATTTAAATTGGTGTTTTTAACCGGTTATTTTGCGCTGCCTTTTAACCGGTTACCACAAATGTGTCCTGTTTCTGCTGCCAAGAAAATGGAGTTAATTTATTCACACTGATTTTAATTTATTCACACCGATTTTAACCGGTTATTTTCTATGCAGCAGAAACAGGCCCTAGATTATCTATAGAATACTAGTATATCAACAAATTAGTGGAAGTCCTTATAATAGGTAACTAAACGCATTTCATCAACTACTAGTTGTATTTCACACTATTTAAATTTAGACTTGTGTTTAGCATTAAATTTCAAATTTATAAAAATGTAGGCCTACTTAGAGTATTTGAAAATATAATCAAATTAGCCAATTATTATGGAACGCCTCCTCTGCCTTCAGTTCACATTTATCATGCTGTACACACCAATCATCATGCAGTACACACCAATCGTCATGCAGTACACACCAATGGTTATACAGTACACACCAATCGTCATGCAGTACACACCAATCGTCATGCAGTACACACCAAACATCATGCTGTACACACCAATCGTCATGCAGTACACACCAATCGTCATGCAGTACACACCAATCGTCATGCAGTACACACCAATGGTCATGCAGTACACACCAATTGTCATGCAGTACACACCAATCGTCGTTCACATTTATCATGCAGTACACACCAATCGTCATGCAGTACACACCAATCGTCATGCAGTACACACCAAACATCATGCAGTACACACCAATTGTCATGCAGTACACATCAATCGTCATGCAGTCAAATACCGCCACCTATCGACAAAATCGAATATCACGTGATAGTAGGGCGGCCAATGTGAGCTTTTTCATCATGGGGGAATTTTCTGTTAATAGCAGGCAACCATGTGGAATATATCCCTTATGGAATGACAAAAAAGATAGGGGTGGATGCCGCTCTCAAATTTCAGGTCAAATGTCATTTTCAAGGTTATAAGGTCAAATATGGTAAAATAGAGGTTTAAGCTGTTTTCAACAACATATAAGCTAATTAAAAGAAATGTAACCATTATTGACATATTGCTGTAGATGGTGAAGTTCATCAATTTTTCAACTTACAAGTTTAAAGGTCATTTTCAAGGTCATAAGGTCAAATAGAGCACAGACCTGTTAATTATCGATAGCCTGGGGCTGATGGTTATAGTGTGATGTCAAAAAGACCAGAATTGTACTGGGAAGATTTTAAACTTTTTGAGTCACTCCTGGAAGGTGTTCAAGGAATGGAGAGGATGAGTCCTAGAGTATCAAAATAACCGAAATTGGAGGCCTACTGGAATGTCTTAAATTTCATTTAAAAACTGTCACAGAGGGTTTGTGGGTTGGGAGTAATGGGCGGCATGGGCACATGCCAATATTCGACATTTTTCGATACGGGTTGGGTAGGTTTGGCCAGTATGCGTACCTTTTTATGGCTAGCGGGCGTCCCGGAAATTGCGCAATATGGCCAGCGGGCGTCCAATTATTGCGCAATATTTGTTCAATGGCAGCGTCCGCTCCGTGCGTGTGAAATACGTACAATGCGACACAGATGGCGCTATATACATAATTAATTTTATATATACAGAATTTGCAAGTAGGGCAAGGCTGAACTGAGGCCTCTAAAATCCAATCTATCTGTTCAGAGCAGGCTAGTAGCCTAAGTTAAACTGATTTAGTAAATTATACTACTGTATTTTAGGGCCTAATTAATAACAATTATTAATAGTTTTAACTATTATAATGTCAATCAAAAAATATTTTAAATGAAATTTCACATTATTTAATATTTTTTTTCTGATAAATAATAATAGTACGTGGCCGGCCGGCATCTCGCGCGGAAAATGTAAATATAACGCCCTCTCTGTCGCATTGTACGTATTTTTCACACGCATGGAGCGCGCGGACGCTGCCATTGAAAACATATTGCGCAATAATTGGACGCCCGATGGCCATATTGCGCAATATCCGGGACGCCCGCTGGCCATAAAAAGGTACGCATACTGGCCAAACCTACCCAACCCTGTAGCATTTTTCTGCGATGGAAGGAGGTAACGCTTTGAGGTGGGTATTTCTTCAAGCACTGATATATAATGCCTACTGGCCATCTGGGTAACGGCAAATGATTGAATCACAACCACATATGCATGCTTTCTGTAACAACTTCATCTGGCTTTTTAGTTTACATACACATGTAACAAGTTCCAAACTGACAACTGGGTTAGGGGCTTCCAAACGAGCAGATTCATTTAGGTCACATACTGATCTCTGCCTGATAGTTGGCTCGTATGTTTAAGTTCTATGATGTCTGTATTCACCATAGGCGAGTTTTTTTAATTTTAAGTGTTTCCCGAAGTAGAAATACAGGTACTTAAATATTTATTGAGTGAAGTGAAATACTTAATATTTAAGGGAAATATGGTGTTAATGGTATATAGTCACTGAGTCTAGATGGAGGTAGCACCAAAGAGTAGTCTGTTATTATACAGTTATCTGCTCAAGAGTACCATATGTTTGGCAAACTTTAGTGTACACTGTACGTGGAAAGTCTTAATCTTAATCAATTCCATTTACAAGGAGTGGATGCGTTACAAATGATTTCCAGTATGACCTCTTTCCATAACCAGCAAATAATGACGTTCTGCAACCTGTAATGGCATGGAAGCTGATTAGATTATTCTTAATAGGTTTTCAACCACTTTATTGTTCACTATACTTCATCGTCCATACTTTTGAAGGCTACTGTTACAAAGTGCATATCATTAATTAACATCAACTTTCATGTATAATTGCAAGCTCTTTGTTATTGACATAAAGAATGTCTAAAAACTTCGTGATAATTGTTCTCCTCCAAACCGATGAGTGTGGCCCCTTTCCAATGTAATGATCAAATACAACAAAATGACGAAATATCTAGGTAACTTGCATAAATACTTGCATAGTCACCAAATGTTTACAGCCATGTTTACTGCATCCTATAGTGCATTTAAGTTTTTACTGTAAGTTTTCTTCTGGAACATCTGTGGGTATTTCAACGCCATCCATCAAGATATGTGAAGTCATATTTTGTTAAAGATATTAAAATTGGGCTATGATCATACTCCAATGGTTGATCAGCAGATTTTCTGTCAGTTTTTATATACTTTATCAAAACAGTTGCCTTATAGAAATCCGCAAAGGTTTAGAGCAATGCTTTCTCAGTGGCTCATGAAGTTCTACTGTTTTTTTTTCTTTCAATAAGTTGTTACTTTAAATATAAGATCTTCCTTATCTGTCAGTTCGAAAGAATATTGTGTATTGTGTGATTCGTGATCAGTCTGACCATGTCATGCAGAACCTATCAATGAATTACAGCGTTTCTTGTTATACCAATGATTCTATTTTGAATTGATCAATCATCCACTCAGTGTTTAGAATATTGGTTCTGATAGTTTAGATAGGTAAATTTGTTTAGTACCATTTTAACCTCATTTCTACAACGAATTCAATCGGTTTTTAAATGTGTTGGTGGTTTCAGAAATGACGACTTTGGTTGGCAAACTATTAAAATATATAATTACTAATTGTGAAAAAGTGGATCTCCTATCAGTCCTTTGTGAAATTTAGGTTTAAAAAGTCTAAGCTGATGTCCTCGTGTATTTCTGCTTAGATTGCATCTCATTTGAAGGAAGTTTTCCTTGGCTACATCCTCGAAATCTTTTGGAAAATTTTCAATCAAGTCACCATGAATTCGTCTGTCATACAGGGTTGTTAGGCCAAGAAACTTTAAACGATCTTCATATGAATAAGAATGGATAGCTGGAATTTGATTTGTCGCATGACGTTGACCTCTTCAAGTGCGTTTATGTCTTTTTGGAGAAATGGATTTCATACCTCATGGACACAGTAGAAGAAGAAGAAGAAGAAGTCTCCAATTACCACTCCTTCCAACCTTGATAAAGTCCAATAGTTAGGGTTTTTGAAAACAAAGACTCGATACCCAGGTTTCTCTTTCGAGATTTCAATAAAAACTTGTATCATTGAAATAATGAAAAAAATGTTTAAATAATTACATTATAGGGGGTCTCTGACCCAAACAAAAACATCTCGACATTAGGTCATATTAGGTCTCTGTTTTAAAATTTTTCTAAAAACAAATTTCTAAATATTATTACATTATTATAGGTAATATTAATAATTTTTATAAAAACAAATTTCTAAATATTACTGTATTACATTATTATAGGTAATATTAATAATATTATAGTAAAAGACCAATCTTTTGACACATATGACGTTTCATACATATAACGCTTGACCTATTTTTTCCGACAAAAATCAAAATGATGACTGGTGGACAACATGAAAAAGACAAATTTACAACAGATTGGGAAAAGCCTATTAAAAAACTGTGTGTACTTTACAGAAATATGTGAAAACAACATTTTGAGAAAATGACACTTTATATTTAATTTCCTATGTTTTTATGTGTAAAATTAAATGTTTATCTCATAATTATTATTGATCTTCAGATATACCTTTTTGGATAGATCTGATGATGTAAATGATTTTCCGTGAATAAAAAAAAATCCTATATTTTGACCTTGTTTGACCTCTTGACCACATAAACTGACCTTAAAACCCAAAACTGAAGATGGCATCCACCCCTATCGTTTTTGTCACCCCACAAAGGATACATTCAACATGGTTGCCTGCTATTAACAAAAAATGCCCCCCAAACTTTTTATAGAGGACTTTTGTGTATTTGGCCTCTCTACTATGAGGTTTATTAGACGGCTGTAAAACTAAGACTATTTAAACTTCTTTTATGGAATTCAATAATTGCAATGGCCTCCTAGACGCGCCTGTGTCTCGCATAATAAATTATTGTATATATAAAAAACAGAGCATTCACAGAGATGTGTAGCGGTTAAAATAAGTACAGTATGTCAAACATAAAAGAAATCTTAGAGTCGATGGCCTAGTTTTACAGCCGTCTAATAAACGTCACGTGATATTCGATTTTGTCGATAGGTGGCGGTATAAATTACGCAATATTTCACTGCATGACGATTGGTGTGTACTGCATGACGATTGGTGTGTACTGCATGACAATTGGTGTGTACTGCATGACCATTGGTGTGTACTGCATGATGTTTGGTGTGTACTGCATGACGATTGGTGTGTACTGCATGATGTTTGGTGTGTACTGCATGACGATTGGTGTGTACTGCATGACGATTGGTGTGTACTACATGATGATTGGTGTGTACTGCATGACCATTGGTGTGTACTGCATGATAAATGTGAACGACGATTGGTGTGTACTGCATGACCATTGGTGTGTACTGCATGACCATTGGTGTGTACTGCATGACGATTGATGTGTACTACATGACCATTGTGAACTGAAGGCAGAGGAGGCGTTCCATAAATTATTGCCTTGTTAACGATTTAATAATACACTGCATAATGGTTATTGATGTACATATCGTATATTTTTATTTTAATGTATGGATGATCTGTTGAATTGTAAAATAATCTTAAAAATAAATGGGACCATTTTTATTAACAAAAAAAAGCCATAACATCAAAATATCAAAAGAAACAAAACAAAACATAAATTTGTTTTTTTCTTATAATTTGCAACAGTGATAATTATACTAACTAGATGGTACGCTCGCTTCGCTCGCATACCTGGTTCTAGAATACACAATAATTTCAGCGTAACAAAACTGGCGATTTCAAATGTACGTTCCGCAGGACTATAATACTATAATTGTCGTTTACAGAAACGAATAAATAGACACGATGATTTATGTAGTCAACTAAAATTAGCACCCTGGGAATTACTTCCGAAGGAGAAACTTATCACAAAATGAGTCCACATTATTGATTTGGACTCATTTAAAGAAACCCAATTTGTGTTTTGTATGTAACATTAGGGTTGAGGGATGGGAAAGCTGATAGTGTACAAATAGGAACAATTTTTTAATATATTCTTTATCCACTCAGTAACGAAATATTTTTTTCATGTTTTATACGCCTATAAATAATATACCTCTAACTACAGTAAAACATTTGCGATTTAATACTTTGTTAAAACTGTCACTGTCATAATCGATTGAAATATTAAAGTACATGTCACGATACACCATAGACTTGCCCCAAGTCTGTAATGTTTTTTTTTTTATTCATTTGTTTTTATTTCGACCGCGATTTTTGTCTGAAAATACAGACTTGTGAAACACGTATAGAAATCGATTTGCAGACCGCAAACATCCGATAAGAATGACGTAGGTTATCATACCGTATTTGGCTATATGGGGCGGGCGGTATGTAAATATGGATTTCGAATCAACCAATGATCATTTTGTTTCAAAATGAAAAAGATCGAGTAGGCCTGCGTACAGTGCTGAATGTACGATCGAGACGGGGATCGAGACTGTTAAAATATGAAATCGTGTTGCCAAGTTGTTTTGTTTATTAATTGTTTAGTCCTTAGCCTAGGCCTCCTTCGTAGGTCCTACTCAACTCGCACGTATGACCTGCCAAATAAAACGCCAATAAGGTAGGCCTACATAATACCACCACCGGCACACAACAGGATTCACACACAACAGACAGGGCTATACACCACTACACAGAACAGGACAGGGTCTGGGTGGGAATTAAATCAAATTATCTCCGCGTAATATTAAATCAGGGAGATGTAAATTACATCTCCCTGATTAAATGATCCATATAAAATCCTTTCTAGCCTTCAGAAACTTTCATCAATGTACTCACAAGTACACATTGTCTAAACGTAACATAGCGCATGCGTACCATCTTAGTTGTTGAGTCTTTGAAATTCTGAAATATGAATATTAAAACAGTGTACGAGTGAGTAGCCAATCGCATGCAGCTGAAACTAGTCAACCGGATAATCTATGCACCAAGAATTCTTGGTGTCAAACCACGTGACTTTTGCGTGTTTCCCCAGACGGAGTATCCAAACTCAAGTAATACACGTATGAAACGCCATATGTGCAAAAATATTTATATTTTTACTAATACAGTATTAAGAAAAAACTCCGTCTGGAGCCCAGTCTAGATACACCACTACGACGTTTATATTGTTGGTAATTATTAATTAATACAAACGTTGAGAAGGAACTGTCAGTATAAAGTTTATGTGTATATAATAATGTGTTTATATATCTAACAGTAGAGCCTATCCACAATCTCAGTAATAACGTTTATTTGTATATATTTTTATATTACACCTAACAGTACGAACATTCACAGTAAGAAATGTTCGATTCAAATGAGGATCAAAAATAGTTAATAGGTATTTACAGTATTGCTAAAGTTTATTCTCAAAGGGCCCATATATTTACCTACCGTATGTATTAAACCAAGGGCTCATAAATCTACCTACTTGTGTTAAACCAAACTCTGGCAGACTGAGAAATTGGGATGTTCCATTCATCGCAAATCAATACATTTGTATAATCGTATATTAAATCTATCAAAATAGTATTTTTAAAGAAAATTTTCAAAATTATGATGCTGTACTCTAGCTGTTCAACCAGTTTTCAGCTATTGAAAACAATTATCGTAGGAGGAGATAGGAAAATGCAAAGCCTCCTCGCATTTTTGTGGCGGGTATTTTTCAAGACGGACATCCATTAGACAGTGTATACCACGATTGGAAAACACCCCTATTTGGGGCAAATCGTTGAACCTAAATTCGTTTTAATCGTCAATAACTAATTATCTAACTCAATTTAAATAGCAAACAGGGTTACATCAGGTGGTTAAAGTACCGAAAGTACGAACCAACTTTATATACCATCGAGTAAACATTCTAGAAGTAACGCGCGATTTACCGAATTTTGCCCTTACGTAAATTTATATATAGATACTAATAAAGATTATGATGTACTGAAAAAAAAGGTTAGAGTGAATCCCACAAAAAAGAAACTAAAAAAAGTACAGCCAACAATTTCTTTTCTTTCAAAATACTTAAGACTTCAGATTTTATAATGCACGCTATTAACTCAACATGAAAAGCTTTTAAAACTTATTTGAATACATCATATAACACCACGTGTAGGCTCCTTATTTATTATATATATTTATTCTATACAAGTTATTTATTATTGTTTATTTAATTTTTAATCTTTAATCTTTCTTACTTCTGGTTAACAATATTATGGTCCTGTTGAAAAACATAAACAAATCTTAACTACAAAATGTTAAGAATTTAATTTAATTCTATTGATTTCGTTCTATTGTTGACAAAATATACGTATAATAAAATATATCTATTAATGTAAACGGATTGACTTGACCAATCACCTGGCGATTGAGTTACTCCTCATTAAACAGCCTGTAGTGCAGTGTTAAAAGTTCCAAGTTATAACTATGCGTCTATATAATAATATTATTGTAACATAAGCCTGTAAGCTTGTCTTCTCAGGATAGTCATAAGTAATTATAAATTCAATAATCTGTAGTTTACATAACTATATTTGCAATATACACAAATAAAAGAGAGTCTAAAGGTTTATAACCGAATACAGACTTTGTTACATGTACAATTGTGAAAAAGGTTGTATTATTATATTGATGTGATGATGAGAATCCCAGCCGATTCTGAATGAATCGTGCAAGTACATTGTCGATGGGTATAGGGCGAGTATGATATATACAATAACTTTGGTATTGTACCTGAGAATTATTGACCAGTGGTGATGTTCTTTATGATGCTGGTGGCGTATTTGACGATGCGACGATCTACCTGACTATGTTGCTGCCTGGTGAACCCACGCACGTTCCAGCCACGCTCCTGTATACCGACCAGTGGTGATTCCCACAAGGAAGTTAGGGTTCAGTTTCAAATTGATCAGCTAGGTCTGTTCTGCCTGTATGTCTTAGAGCTTCTATAAGCTGTGAACGCTTGGACTTCTCGTGACTCTGCCAAACCTCCAACATGCTTTGCATTGCTCCTTGTATGTTATTAGGATTGTCTTGTTTAAATGTATAAAGATTGGCTTTCGTGAAGCCAAGACGTAATCCTAGTTCTTCCCATTCACCGCACAGGTTGTTGGTTAGATCCGCTAATTCTCCACCCGTTAATTCTCTGCTCGTCAAGCCTGCATCTAAACAAATATATATAAATTAAATATATATAAATTAAATAAATCATCCACTAAAAAAAACATCGTCTCTGATAGATTATAAATCAGATAAGGTAGCTTGCTAGACATTTAGTAGTAATTGTTGTATTTGGCCTGTATACACATTTATAATTATATTAAGTTTTGTTTTGTATTTCTTTTTACTTCACCTGACGGAGGCATTCCTGCTTGAATGCATTTTTGGCTACTGCTACGTTATTGAGAGATTATTTGAAAATTTTAGATATTTTATATTGGTTTATAAAAAAATTAAACTTGTAACAAGGGGTAAATCTAACTTAGATTTAAATTAATTAATTACTTATAGTTGACGTATACAGATGAGATTTTATAATGCACGTTTGTTTAACTGTATACATCATATCGGACATACTGTAGGCACATCTATATTACCTAAAGTAATATTTTACGATTATCAGTGTTGTATCTACACATACTTCAATATTTGCAAAGTATCATAGGAATATGTTTGTAATACAGTATCTCATTTGTATCTCATGTCACCTTATGTGGAGCCTGACGTGTCGCATAAGGTTAGGTTAAGTGTTATGTTATGGTATACTGTATGATACTATGAGATACATGTGTCACACATGTGATATTGTAAAACCAAACATTCCTATGATACTTGAGAAATCTAGATACATTACCATTGTGATGATATATGACGCGGGACCAGTAATTAGCTTTTCATTTTTTATCTTATGTGGCGTCTAAACAGAGCGACAGAATTATAATGCATAATCCTCATTATATTTCCATCAATCAGCCTCAAATACTGTTATAAGAGAGCACGTATATTGTACAGGGATTTTAACGAAATGTTTGCATTGTGTGCACCTATCTGTAAGAACAATTCGCACTTGATGCAAAAATAGGAACCAACTAACCTGTAGCCTGAGGACCATCACTCGGTGTATCTATGTACAAAACGTATGACTACGTATTAGTAAACATCTCAAAAACTAATTGCTCATATAAAAAAATGTTAAGCCTTACAATTGAATTATTATTAGCTTACTTTATAAAACGTTTACATAACATTGTTGCTAGATCAGTTTTTAAGTACAGTGACAACAAACTACCTACTGTAGGTCGAATTGTGCTTGTTTCTACATTGAAACGAGCAGCTAATAAAATAAAGGATAGTGACCAATTAACATAAGTGAGAAGTATCTGATATGATACCATACCTAACTATAAAGTGTACGTTTAAAATCATATTTCGCAAGTTTACTGAACTTTTGACTATTATTTTATAAAAAAATAATCAAAATAAACACAATATTCAAAACATTTTTTTTTAAATTAAAAAAAGATTGCATCGTTTCATTTTGATTTAAAAAAGAATCTCAGATTGCACACTAGTAAAACAATTTAGGCATGGATATAAAAACACTCGTAATTAGTCTTTGATTGAAAAAATATATTATTTTAAGTTATTTAATTGTTAAATTATAACTTATATATAAGCATAATCTATTGAAATATTAACTTTTGGGTAGTATCCACAGTATTTCAGTCTATAGTAATAAAACATATTTTCCTATATATAACACTATAATCTATGAACCAGTTCTAGTTTATTTGTTCTCTATATTTTACTGTAGTATAGCCTATCCTTAAACTTACCGCCAAAGAGTCGCTTGTAACGTGTCACATCCATGCCTTTTATGTTGCATGGCAACATGTCATCCTGGAAATCTCCAAAAATTTGCATATGCTTCTTTTCGGATGTCTCGCTACAAACACAGGGAATGCATCTGTGGAAGGTAATCCCCCTCCTACCACCGTCTCTGGAATGTCCAAATGACATCTCAATCGTTGACAACACCTTTCAAAAACAAGAATTGCAGTTTAATGTTTTTTTTAAATTAGGATGTCTATCAATAGCAAAAGTTGTACAACATTAATTGTTATTTCTTTTTAAAATAAACCTCAAAAATACAATATTAAACGGAATCAAATATAGAGCCACCTTAATTGACCTGAATAAATTATTAACGTTGGCAAAATGTGTTTATTTGTCGAGTACTTACAAAAAAAAGCCTACAATAGGTAAATTATAATAAAATAATATATATATATAAATACATACCTCTTTACATGCTTCGGGAGTGAGTTCACATACTGTGTTTATTGGTTCCATAATTGCCTTTCTACGCGTAATAGTTACCTAATATTTTAAAAGAAGCATGCAGTATATTGGTATGTGCATAGCAAACGTTATGAATGAATGTTCTGGCATACTATATGCCTATACTTTATCTTGTCCAAACTTGTGTAAGCTAAATGTGATTGTGGCAAAAATTATTAAAGGAATGATGTTTATGTTTCTTTTTTATATAAGGCATGCTATAGCGTTTTTAATCAATAATCGGTACCGGCAATTGCTGCAACATAGAGTTATTTTGTAGTTGTCTGCGTTTTACATTGTTTTTGTTCACCTTTGATAGTACAATATAATTACAGTAATAACATTTGATGGCTGTAAATTTGAAAAAAAGTGTTGTTCCACCCACTAATGGTGGTGCTAAAAAGTTGCTATACAATAGGATTAAAAAAATGGATATTACTTGAATTACTGAAAACTAGATGGTACGCTCGCTTCGCTCGCGTACCATCTAGGTCGTGCCCACAGATGGTTCTCGAATACATAATAATTTCAGCGTTAAAAAACTGGCGATTTCAAATGTACGTACCGCAGGACAATAATACATGTCGTTTACAGGAACGAATAAATAGACACTGTGATTTATGTACTCAACTAAAATTAGCACCCTGGGAATTACTTCCGAAAAAGAAACTTGTCACAAAATGAGACCAATTGTTTAAGTCAAATTTAAACAAACTTAATTTGTGTTTTGTATGTAACATTCGGGTTGAGGGATGGGGAAGAAGATGGGTGCAAAGAGGAACAATTTTTAAATATATTCTTTATCCATTTAGTAACAAAATATTAATGGAACTTATTCAACCTTATGTTCCTAAGCGGTCTCTGAGATCTAGATCTGAGTCTCTTCTTGCCCATATATTTCATCCTTCCACTAAGTTTTATGGAAATCGTTCATTTTCTTCGGCATTCGTTTCTCTATGGAATGCGTTGCCTATTGAAATCCGTCAGGCTACTTCCACTAGTGTCTTCAAATCTCTCCTCAAAACCCACCTTTTTAATTTGTAATTTTCTAAATGTTTCTGTCTTTGTAAAGCGCATTGAGGCTTTCAGCATAATGCGCTATATCAAGTACCAGTTATTATTATTATTATTGTTTTCATGTTTTACAAATAATATACCACTAAACACAGTAGTAAAACATTGCGATGTAATACTTTGTTGAAACTATCACCGTCCTAGTGGATTGAAATAGTACAGTACATGTAACGATACATCACTACGACGTGTATATGTTTATGTAATGTAAAACAATTTGTGAAAACCACCTCTATTCGGGGAAAATCATAAATTCGATTTAATCGTCAATAAATATTAAATTATCCAACTCAACTTAATTAGTAGGCCTAATGGTTTTCAATTCTTTCTTAGAGCCAATTCATACTTAAGTTGGTTCCTACTGGGGTTCCTACCCTACCCACCAACGTTGTTCTGCGTTTAGGCCATGTGATGTACCTTAGGCCTATCCTCTACTGGTTTTACAACGCTACTCATGCCACTGAGGGAAGGGTGATGATGTGGGTGGTTTAACTGCAATAATAACGATTTGTACATACAATATATGGCGAGTGAAAACGCTAGCTCATTATCCGTTTAAAAAAAAATTATATCCAACCTCTGCAGCACAGATTGAAAAAAAAAATGGATCGAATTTCTGTTATGAGTATACAGGACTTGCCTTTACGACACCTGAGGGAATAGACACTTGTGGAACACAGATTGGAATGTTCCATTCATCGCAAATCAATACATTTGTATAAACGTATATTAAATCTATCAAAATAGTATTTTTTAAAGAAAATCGGCCTGTCTTCAACATTATGATGCTGTACTCGAGCTGTTCAACCGGTTTTCAGCCATTAAAAACAATTATCGTAAGAGGAGATAGGAAAATGCGAAGCATCCTCGTATTATCGTCTGCGGGTATTTTTCAAGATGGACATCCATTAGACAGTGTATACCACGCTCTAAAAACACCCCTATTTGGGGCAAATCGTTGAACCTAAATTCGTTTTAATCGTCAATAACTAATTATCGAACTCAATTTAATTAGTAAACAGGGTTACATCAGGTGGTTAAAATCAGTACCGAAAGTACGAACCAACTTTACATACCATCGAGTGAAAATTCTAGAAATAACGCGCGATTTACCGAATTTTGCCCTTACGTAAATTTATATATAGATAATATATCATGCTACCTTTAACAGGAACTTTCGCTCATTCTTCTTAGTTACGAATTTGTCAAGAGACAAGATCACGTGATGAAATTGGTCTAAGTAGAGTTCGGCCAAATCATGCGTTAATGCTGGATCATCTCCGGTTTCCTTCTGATATTTGTTAATGAACTCAATAACTAAATATGGAAACACTACGTCAGGCAGATATCCACAAAGGTCGTAATAGATACTGATAGAGTGGTTGTCATCAGGTAGAGATCTCGATTCACTGAATGGAGTATCAAAAGCAAGTCGCAGTGGCACAAAAAACGATTGCTTGACACCTTCTGGTTCCTGAAATATTAATTGAAAATTTTAAAGATCTATTGTCCCTTTGACTAATTAAAAAAAAATGTTTTTAATATTTCGAAAAAAGTGGGTCATTTTGAAGTATCATAATAGTTATTAACTTTCACCAAAAACTAGTCGGAAAAACATAATTTAACCGAAATACAGACTTTTTTTTTGTTTAAAAAATAACTTTGACTTCCAGTCAAAGTTTTCGATCAAAACATATCTCATAATGCAACGCGCTTGTTTGGCTACTCTGTATGCATAATAAAAAAACTTCTTCGCGATCTGTGTGAAAACACCTTCTCAACCGCAATGAGTTGTAAACAATCCTAATTAGCATCATGCATAATGTATACTCATGGTTTGGAATCTTTGTTTACTTTCGCTCGTGACAATTTTCCAGACGAAATGTAATCAAATTAATTTACCTGTTAATTACATAACATTGTTGTTTTTTGCTCAAATTTTCGACTTAAAGTGAATAACTTTAATATTACTTTAATATGGCCAATTTAAATTTAGAATATTTTTTTTCCATTTTTTTGTGTTTCAATGGACAATACATCTTTAAATAAAATACAAGACGCCATTTAATTGAAATTGTACACACAATAATAAATGTACTATGAGTATATGTAGTGCACTAAACCAGTAATTTTCTTATTTTGATCGAATCAGCTCGCAACACACACATAAACCAGGAAGCATTATCAACGGGGTTATATTATAGGCCTAATATCAATATACAAATGTTTGGTATGATCGCTTCGCTCGCGTACCATCTAGGTCGTGCCCGCAGATGGTTCTCGAATGTCAGCGTAAAAAACTGGTATTTTTCAAGATGGACATCCATTAGACTGTGTGTACCAAGGTCGGAGCAAATAGTTGAAGCTAAATTCGGTTTAATTGTAAATAACTAATTATTTAACTCAACATAATTACCAAACAGGGTTACATCAGGTGGTTAAAATCAGTACCGAGAGTACAAACCAACTTTATATACCATCGGGTAAACATTCTAGAAGTAACGCGCGATTGACCACATTTTGCCCTTATGTAAATTCATATATAGAAGACAGGGACCTATTTCTGTCATTGTCAACCCACCTAACCAAGTATGCTCGAGTCAAGTACAAAAAACCCATACCGTTGCCGTGACTTGACTAGTAGAGGTTATCTTCCTACAAATGAAGCCAAATCGGATCATTAACTCTACGAGGTACTGGAACTTCTCCATGTCAATACCTTGCTCCTCCCATAATTTGTGTAACAACGTTTCATCCAGTATGCCTTTGTTAAGGTTCCAAAAGGCTTCACGATACATACCTGTCTAAAATAGAATACAAAATAAATATTATGATGTTTGTGTTTCTGTATAAGGCACAATACATTCTATGGTGAAAAGTATTAGGCCTCATACGTTTTCTTTTTGATGGATAATTGGATCATCAGCAAAACATATCAATAATATATTCTTTGGAAAGGAGGCACATCAGTGTAAATTATCTTGTAAATGGTAAGTTGATAAATAAATGAAACCGTCGCAGGTTTGAGACGTTGTAGAGAAAGAAGTAACAACCAACTACGAGCTATGATGCTCAAATTTCATATGATATTTAAAAGAGATGTAGAAATAATATAAAACAGAATTTGATAATCTAAATGAAAGTTTATTAAGCCAAAAAACGAAACATACATCTTAAGAGTTTACAGAAAGCGAGAAAGTAAACATTGAGACAAATGATAATAAAACTAAGTTGTTCACATTATCCTTTTTAAAGGAAAATGTCAGCCCGTACTATGAGGTAACTTACTGGAAAGTCAGGTGGAATCACAGTGACAAACGCGGTGATAACTTTAACCAATCCCATAGGATCTACCACCACTTCGTCTTTTAATGATTCATTATCAGGCAGGTAGATGATGTCACCAAGATCATACAGGAAGTTAAGAAGGGCCGACTGTTGATTTTCATCAAGAATTCCGCTTTTTCTTGCCAGAACTTTAACCTGAAAAGTTTACATCGAAATACAAAAATCTAATTTTCTTTTCTTACATCGTATCAGCAATGTGTAATACGAACAGTTTTACTGTTGCTTTTTCTTTTTACTATAAATAAATATTTATAATGTACATTTTAAAAGAATTTTAACAAATCAAAACCGTTGTATTACAAAAAATGTACCATTTTAAAATAAAAATGGTACAATAATGGATATTTCTTTTTAATTTACCTCTTCTAAAGTACATATCAATTTTGCCACCCGTAGATTATATATTTCACATCGAAAGCGCATCCACTTCAACGGAATAACCTTTTTTAAATGGTTCATAAGCTTATTAATTTCTTTTTTAAGATCATCAAAGCTCTTATCAGTAGTTGCTTCACTGTTTTCAACAGCAAACATTCCATGTACATGCTTTTGGTACGGTTTCCCTATGAGAGTCTCGTCAATCTTCTTTAACAACTTCTTTGACTGAATTAAAAAAAACAACAACTAAACTAAATTGTGAAGATGCAATTAGCCTACTATCAATATAAGACACAGGATATAAGCACATTATTAAACATGTTATGCAAAATGTTTACCATTTTCATTTTGTCTTCCTTGTATAAAACGTTAACATTGGCGAAAAAATTTAAATTTTACAACTGTCTAAATTTTCAAATGTACAATTGATTGATGTAGGTTAGGATAACATACCGTACCGATTATGTCAGAATATTTTATTTTAAAAAAATGAAAATTAACGCGGTCAATTGAATGTATTAGGATGATAATTACAATATATAAAATGTAATAATAAACGTGACTGAAGTGAGTAAACATTGTTTATATATGATTTCACTATTAGGTCATCAAACGATTTAAATTTGATGACCATTAAACAATAATTTGGTAAAAAATATAATAAAATAGCAAAATTAGGCCTAAACCTATGCGACTTCAAGTCTAAATATGTAGTTGCGATCCTTAAAGGTATAGCGTATACTCCCACAAACCGTCCCATCCCTTATTTTTAGAATACGAATTTCTCCCATCATTAGTCCGTATTAGATCTCTTTACACTCGAACTGGTAGATATAGAAAGTCAACTCCATATAATAGCAAAACATCTAGATAAGATTAGTCTAACTATAAACTGTGTCTCATTGTAGGCATCATGACAATTTGTTGTTATTGGAATTTCTCTTTTGCCTGTATGCTTTTTTTAATCTTTTAATGTGTTTTTTCATTATCGTGTTTTTTGAGGTTTTTTTAAAATAATTTTACGAGGTTTGTCTGTGTACAAATAATACATTTTAAATGTTTTATATATTTGACAATAAATGCTGTGCAAGCAGCGCACTCAATCATTCAAAACTAAAGTAACGTTTCTAGAATTGCGTAAAATATGACTTGTACCATGTCATTTCGTTCCTCTTCCGTGTCTCCAAGCTTTCCTTTGTGCGTACCCACAATAAGAATAACAGGTAAATGAACTTTCTCCTTTATATTCTCAATAACGTTACGGCTATGAGAATAAACTGAGAGGATCGACGATAATATGAATTGGAGATTGGTCAAATGGTGTACACGTTTGTGCTAAAACATAAAACAAAATATATTATATATAAATTAGTTGTGTGTGAAATTTTCATTTCAGTTTATACAAAGCCAAACATACACTTCAACAATTGTTTTCACAATTAAACTTTTGAAGGTCATTATAAAAATAATAATTTAAAACAAAAATGATAATAATAATAATAATTCTTTCCGCGCTACGGTACAATATAAGCATAGTGATTTTTTTTTTTTTTTTTATAAATGATCTTCATCAACAGTTAGGATTCCTCGTGACTTGTTCAATCTACTCAACAATTGTACAAATGACTTAAAAAAACATACTTACTCCATTTGAATCTAGGACAATTGCAGGATCATAGAGGTTTTTACTCATGTCAAATACAACTAGATACACTGCTCCTAGTGTCATAAAGATCTAAATAAAAAAAACAATTATTTATACAGCTATTTACTATGACTAGAGGGTCATCTAGTAAGTGTAGACGATGGTTCTCGAAATGTTTAATAATGACTCGGGTAAAAAGCAGTCTGGTCCACGGACGTTTCGACAGCTTGTTTCGGTCTATTTTCGGGGGGCGGCTACCATAGCCTAATCTTTGTTATTGGAATTCTTTAATGAGATATTTTAAAATATACATTTTAAATGTTTACTGGATATTTATTGGTTATTTGTTAAAATAATGTTTCTTAGTGTCTTGATGAATTTATATTATGAAATACAATAAAAAATATCAAAATCCTTGATAAATTATCAATGAATTCTACTACATCTAGAACTATGTTTTAACATAACGTTGAACGTATATAAGTATAGTGGCAATTTATTTGAGGGGAGTTTATTCCAAATGTTGTTTTTTGGGGAGGAGGGGTAGGTTCGTCTGCTTATTCAAAGCAGTGCGTTTATTTTATTACGGTAATTAGGCATATTTCTCTAGGCCTAGTTGATTTCTTCTCTAATTTGATCATCGTTAATGATTGAGTGTTCTAGATATTGATGGATTACGAATAGACCAAGGAAAGCAGATATTACAGTTTTAGGCATAACGCAATTATAACATTCATAGATAATAAAAATTAGATGAGGTCTCTCAATTATTTATCTCACAATTATTATCGTATGTATTACACCGATGATTTCTCTATTGAACATAAACATGTGCGCTTACACTCTGTATTCTATGGTAGATGATCTGTCCTCCATGATCCCATATTTTGAAGGAGTGTTGCAATGGAGTCGTTTCTGCTTGTTTTTCAAAAATACCCTGAATGATATCGTCATCAAACTGGCCACGTACTTCAAATGATGCATCTTCAGTAACGTCTTTGGTCACATTCAACACTAGTTTAATTTAATTTTTTTTAAATGTAAATAAAAAAAACAGTCATTATCATCAAATTCGTCGTCATCATCGTGATTATCATCAATCATCATATATCAACGATTACAATAACACACTTATCTGTAATCTTCCTTGACATTTACCATCATGCAATCAGCATTTCGATTCATTATCATCATCGTTAACATTAAAGTCGTTGATAATGTATTGATTTTCTTATTCACTCAATAAGATGTTTTATAATAGTTTACGCACTGTCTTTTGTATTTTTGTGAGGGTCCCTAATGATCAGCTTCGGCTGGATGGACCACCCATATTTTTGAAATAAAAAAATAAAAATAAACTGCATATCAAACACAACAAACCTTCTTTAGTTGATTTTTGGCTAACATAAAACAAAAAGATTGGCAAATATCATTATTTATTCCATTCAAATCAGTTACTGTCACTTATAAAATGTATTACGGGTTTATAATAAATTTTTTTTTCAGGCTCATTTTTCTCTTTTTTGAATTAAACGTTCATGGTGTGTGCTGTAATGATATATGCATGTACGCGTACATCAACACTTCAAAACTATATCTACATTTCCAAAACATTTCGGGTTTATTTCGAGCGATTTGATCATTTATCCCACATTTAGTTGGATAGAAAATACCTTTTAAGTTGAATAGTTAATAACATTCTATTTAGGCCCTAACTTTAAAAGATATCCCGGAATTTTAGTAGATCAGAATTAACAAATGTGAGTAATAACATCTATAAACAATATTACCTATTTCAATTTAAAAGCAGAAAGGAAATACCAATGTATAATGATTTGATAACTGAATGGTACATTACCAATTTACATTGATAACTATACTAATTACCATTGGGAACTATTGATCATTGTATTTGGCTGTTATTTAGGAGACATTGGCATTTATGAGCAATTAAAATGTTGTACAGATGCTAACACACCATTGTTACAAATCCTTTAATACATACACAACATGAACATTAAGATACTACATAAGTATACATGTTGATGACAATAAAAATAAATATTCATATCTTAAAATTCATTCATAAATTCTAGTAATTAAAGATTTATCTTGAGAATCACATTTAATTTGTCGATTGCAAATTTGGTTTTATTTAATATTATTTTGGCAATCGATTATAAATTATAATACTTACATCTTTAGTTTCTGTTGATGTTCCACCTTTAGCACCTTTTGAAAAAAAAAGCATGTTTATTTCAGTAAGGAAGTAATTAATTTGAATGCCCACATTTGCTTGGTACCTGTAGGTAACAATAATGTCAGAAAATGTGTATTTTTTCCTTTTCAGATATCTGTTTTGTTTTCGGAATTTTACATTAAGTGGGCCATATTGTAATTGCAATATGACACACTATACAATATAAAACAACTTATGATTTTGACTAATTTCATATACAATTGTTATAATAAATATTGTAATAATAAGTAATAAGTAGTGTAATACGCTAAAAGCTAGTAAAGCATACACAAGAGCACAAATAAAACGTAGCCTACATGATGTCTATTTTATTTAAACTGTCGTAAGAAGCATTTATTTCAATTCCTTTGTCTTACCTTCTTAAAAAATAACATTGTTTTGACAGAAAACTACAAATAAACATGTCTATGATTACCTATATCCATTTATTATAACATTATAAATTATCAATATTTAGGTCTTGTGTGCATGAAAACAATTATTCTTAAATCATAATAAAATCATTTTTCCGATTTACAGAGAGTGAAAGAAATACACTCGTATCCATGACTACTATCCCTTCTCCCTCTATACTTCCTCTACACTATAAACATACGTTATGTTATGTGTCTAGCTAGACAGAGTAGCGTGCGAGAATCCGCTGAGAAATAACACTTTGTTAGATAAAAATTAAAAATTTGTGACGTCACTTTGTCTCTTATCTTATTTTTTTTAAAGGAAAAAAAACAACAAAGACGATGGAAATCAGGCTTCTTAGTTTGGGTGTATTAGCCCAAATAGATGAACATACAATGGTTAGCACAAAAAAAAACATCTTTTCTTCCGGCATCTCCATTTAAAATGTAAAACTTGACACGTAAACCTAAGCCTAAGCCTAAACAACGTTTAGGCTTACCATTGTTAAATAATTATTATTAATAAGAGTCCAAAGGAATTTATTCACTCACCTTTGATGACCTAATATATCTATGTGATGAAATAAATAGTCTACTAGGTTATTAAGTAAAAGCAAAGATTAAACCTTGTGTACAAAATATAATAAAATAATTTACCACTGTTGGAAGTCGTTGTTTTAGTAACGGTCTAAAAGAAATAAATTACAATTATTAATAAGCAGGTTAATGTGAATAGTATTATTATTTTACCTAATTTATATATATTGTGCATTGTTTCTAAAATCATGTGACTACGTCATAAAACTAGATTACTTTAATCTTAAATAGAATCAGGTCTAACTTTATTATGTATGCGCATACAATATAACGTCGTTTTATATAATATGTAAAGAGTGTGTATTTAACTAAACATTGTACAATATTAATGTGATCATCTTCTTACACTGTTATGATTCAATAATCATTATACATTATTTTGTAAGGTTGTGAATATTATATAAATATAGAGCTAAAAAAGGGAAAACATATTCAGACAATGTTAAATTGAAGCAAAACGGTTTAAAATATATTTACCTTTTGAGAGGAAACTTTTCGTATCATACCACGTACTTTTCTCGCGAACCAAAATGTTTCTTTAGACTTCGGATGCACCACCTCCTCTTGATGTGGCTCGTTCATTGTTGTTTTGATCTATGTGGTGCAGTTGAAAAAGAATATTGTATTTTATTAAGTTTGTATTATTCTTTTATTACTATGCGTAACTAATGAATTGAAAAATCAGTGGCTATCAAAGATGATCAATTTCATCCGGCCTCTAGTATGTTCCAGTTGATGCGGAGCGGTCGGCGATTTCGTTCTATTAAGGCCAATAAGGCACCATTTAAAAATAGTTCCTTTCCAGGAGCTATTAGAGCATTAAACATCATGTAGACACTTTTTGTAATGTTTTTGTTTTGAGTTCGTGTTGTGTCCGTTGGATATTGTGCTCCGCCAACAGAGCAAACAGATTTTCTATGTTTTTTTCTTAAAACAAATGACAATAAATGATACTTGACTTGACTTAAACTTAATGCCATAACATAACCTATAGTCCAATGTATAACATGCTTAACACATGTACTAGTTTTATAATATTGTCTTTATCCGGTATGTGTTTGATATGATTGCATTACATTGCTCAGTGCTTCAATAGAAAGTAAATTCAATTTTTTAAGACCGTATTATCAATTTAAAGATGTATTGTCCCTTTGACTAATTCCAAAAAAATAAAAAATAACAGATTTCGAAAAAAAATGGGTCAATTTGAAGTATCATAATAGTAATTTAACTTTCAATAAAAATTAGTCGAAAAAAAAATCATTCAACTGAATTACAAACGGTTTTTTGTTAAAAAAAAAACTGTGACTTCCAGTCAAAGTTTTCGATCAAAACATATCCCATAATGCAACGCGCTTGCTAATGAATTATGCATACAACTCCTTTTTTGGCTTGTTTATTTCTGTACGTACCGCAAGAGAACACACGTGTGAGTTGATTATCATCGTTCATCGCGAGAGAGACGAACCCGTGGTAAAGGATGGGTAAACGAGGCCCTTATTCTGGATTGAGATCATCGGAAAAGAAAAGGCGC
Source organism: Antedon mediterranea (assembly GCF_964355755.1). Classification (NCBI taxonomy): domain Eukaryota; kingdom Metazoa; phylum Echinodermata; class Crinoidea; order Comatulida; family Antedonidae; genus Antedon; species Antedon mediterranea. The sequence goes on from NC_092674.1 coordinate 13,256,959, forward strand.
AAACTTACACGTAATGTAGCGTCAAATGCTCGCAGAATTTTGCTAAACTTCGATACATTTCAGAGATGGTCCGTAGTAAAAGAAGCAAATAATTTAGCAAGTAATTCTGATGTTGCAAATTTTTTGCTTGACAGTAGGTAACTTCTCTCTTTAGAAATAGTACAGTGTCCATCGGCTCTAGGGATTAGTTAGGGCCTTTTATTTAGTAAAATAGGCAATACTAGTAAGTAATGATAATTATTATTATTGGTACTATAGTTCCACAGAGTTATAGATAGCCTAATAATTTTGAATTTAGTATAATACTAATAATAATAAATAGGTTAGGTTAGACCTCCAGGCTAGGCCTAGCTAGCCTATCTATACTAACTACTATAATAGCCTATACTACTACTACTACTACTACTACTAGGCCTGCCTACCTTTGCAATTAGATGAATCGTTCGAAAACAGGCGGATTGATAGGCCTAGGTAGATAGAGTAATACAACACACCTTTCGTAGTACAGCAGGTATTTTGAGACAGAAAGTATACTTTTAGTGTTAGTGTTATATATAATCTAGCATAGAATAGCTAGCCGCTAGGCCTATGCCTAATTAAAATCATAGATCCGGTTACCTAGCTGAACCAGGGAGTTGTTATAACAACTCCCTGGCTGAACATACACACAGCACAGGTCCTACCATTTTTTTTAAATAAAAAAATTGGCCACCCATGACGAAAAGGTTTACCTCCTAACCATTTGACTTGGAATTTTAAGTAGATAATTGATTACAATACCATCTGTTTGGTAGTGAGGGCCTTCACAAACAGGGCTGGTAAAATAATTATTTTCCTAGCTAGAGTGGGAATTAACTTTGGTACCTCCTCTGTTGTTACATTACTAGGGCTAGCCAGTGTCAATTTTAGTACAGTATTAATTTGATGATTTGGTATATTAATTTTTTTTTTAATTTAAATTGTAAAATTGTTTTCCCTTATTCTATACCTCTTCACACTGTGCTTTATTGTTTTACGTTTAGTCATGCAGAAAGACATAGCACAGCTTCTGGGCCGACCAGGACAACAGTTTCTACTCACCTTCCTACAACATCGACGCCTATAGAAGGTGCTTATTTAAGAACTACACTATCTGGTGGTTCAGATACAAGGTATGAAAATTTAGATATAATACAAATTTTGTTATGAAATATATTACTAATAATATTAATACCGTACTTAAATTAGATCACATGGGATTCACATAGTGAACGGTTGCTTTCTACACTCACGATTACATGGCTTCAACACTCACTACTAACTGACTTCTCAATAGGAACTCTACAAATATAACTAAAGAATATAGAAATTGTCATCGATCATAAATTGTTCTTTAGAATTTCTTCAATATCTGGAATTGATAGATTTTCCAAGTGCTTCTGAAGATGGAAGGTAAGTTTAAACTAAAATTGCAGCGCTTTAACTTTTCTGTTTCACTTAATTCCAATGGAATGAACACAGCAAAATCCTTGTCTGTGGCTTGATAATACCCTGCACTCTTTATACACTATGCCAATCTGATTACTGTTATTGAGAAATAAAATGGCATTAAAACTGTTATTTTTTTAGTATAAGCAACATTAAAGAAGAGGACAGACTCAGGCTCTGCTGAAATATTAAAGTAAATGAATTCTGTATACTTTTCATTTTATATGTTACAATGTATTAATTTTAATTACATAGTTTAAAATCCTTTCCCCCTCGATTGCTAGTGTTTCTAATCACACAATTAAGAGGTTGACATCATTGCACAAGTATTACTATTATTCTTTCAGTATGACCATTGACATTAACTTGTCAAGTGAATCTGAGTCAGAGAGCACTTGTGATGAAGATGAAGATTATGATTTATATGAACCATCATTTGACATAAGCCTTTGGTAAGTCATCATCTATTCCTTTAACCCAAACTTTATTGTGATGCAGTAAAGCATCATTTAAAAAAAAATTAATGTTTGAAATTAAGTCATACATACATTTTTCAGTCCCAACAATGCACTTAACCTCAGAGAAACCTCATTCGTTGAAGAGGAATTTGAAATTGAGGCAGAAAATGATGATCCATCCAGTCAGATTGAGGAGGACATTGAAGGTGTGGAAGTTGAAAGCCCTTATGTTAAACACATTGATATTATGGAAGAGTCTGACTTTCTTATAAAAGATGAAACCTGCATAGTGTACTTAAACTGTTTGAAAACCTTGGCAGAAATCAAAATCAACAAATCTTGTACTAGAAAATCCTGTAGTAGTCCTGTTGATCTGCATTCAAAGTTTGTTGGTTCTGCTGTGTATTTCAAATGGGTAAAAAGTCTTACTTTCAATTTTTGTAAACATTTTATCTTAATTTAATAATTCATAATTCTAATTAATTCCTGAAACCAATTTATGAACAAGTCTATGGTACCATCAAACAATGATGGTTGCTATGTAATGTGTTTCAGCTTGTCAAATGACTTATTTTATGAAATTGGTTTAATGGTTTATTTAATAAATATATTATTGTGATCTACTTAGATTTGTACAAATGGCCACCTGAACAACAAATGGTGTTCTCTACCAATTCTAAAGAACAAATTGCATGGAGGGGATTTGTTAATGTCTACGGCACTTTTAGCTTCTGGAAACAACTATGCAAAGATTGCTCTTCTGGCCAAGTTTTTAAAACTTCATATTCTGAATGTCAACACATACTATAGAATTCAGAGAAAATATCTTGTGCCTGCAGTTACTGAATTATGGGAAGATACCCAGAAAGAAATCTTGACAGCACATGAAGGAAAAGATGTTGTACTGCTTGGTAGGTATTATAATATAAAATGGAGGTGTATGGAAAAAAAATAAATGTGACTAAACTAAAGTTCATAGGTCAAGGCTTCATTGTGCAAATGAAAATGCAGGATGGAACTAAATTACTGAAAAACGCTAATATTGTTTTTGACGAGTTATATTCTATTAAAAACTGTTTTTAGTGGTGGTCAGGTACAAATCTACTTATATACAGTACAAGAACGTTATTACTGTAAATATTTTTTTTTCATAGGAGATGGAAGGATGGACAGTCCAGGACACTCTGCCCAATTTTGCACGTATACTATGATGGACAATGCTGACAAAAGTATTTTGTCAATTATGACAATTGATAAGCGGGAGACAGAGGGCAAAAGTACTTTAATGGAAAAAGTAGGATTTCAGAAGAGTGTTTCATTTCTCAAACAACAAAATGTGAATGTCGTTGAATGTGTAACCGATGCACACTTACAGATTGGCGCATTGATGAGTATGTTTTATTTTTACATCGTAATTCTAGATGATCACCAAAATCTAAAATAAATTTTTGATTAACATGTTTTTATTCTGTAAAATATGGTTTATTTTTATATTTGTTTTTCTTCATCACTCTAGAAAACGAATATCCAGACATCAAACACTCACACAATATTTGGCATGCTGCCAAGAATCTAGCAAAAGCATTGGTTGCAGTAAGTTTTTTGGTAATTTGCAGACAATGTAAATTATTTTATTATAGTTATACCCTAATTTCATAATATGTAAAATAGGATATTTATTATACAAATTAATACTAATCTTTTGTTTCATTGGTATTTTTTATACAATTTAACAGGCTGGTCAGAAGAAAGACTGCAAAGTCTTATTAAGTTGGAGCAAAGATATTGTAAACCATTTCTGGCATACCTGCGAGACTTCAAAGACATATGATGAATTTCTTGTATGTACATGTTTTAATTTAATGATGCACATACTGTATATACACTCTCAAAGACAAGTTATATTGTTCTTGAACATAAACTTTAGCACAAGATCTTCTTTATTGTGGAATTAATTTCTTTATTCTGGTTCTACTATGTTCATCAATTTTAAAGGCTCACAGCTATCTTCAGATACTGACATTGTCATATTATCTCTGTGTGTATCTGATATTGTATCCATTTTTTCCATATTTAAAAAAAGAAATCTGTATTTGAGATATGTATTTTACTGATTTTCTTGTTCAATGATAGGGAATATGGTGTGGAATTCTTCACCATGTGGTGGATGAACACCAGTGGGCTTTATCATATAGTGATGTTGGTACAGCCTCCTGTAGTCATGGACCTCTTGAGAGCGAGAGACAAAAGGGATGGATGACAAAGGGTCATCCAGCGCACAATGCACTACGAAAGATCGTCCTAAACAACAGATTTCTAAAGAAAATCCCATATTGGCTTAATTTTCGGTGAGCAAATTGATTAAAAATAGAGGAATGGTTTATACTGTACAAGCATTTCTGTGCATATTCTGTAGTATTGATTAAAGCTAAAAAAAAAAAAAACAGGTGCTCTAAACAATAAATATACATTTCAACAGAACAATATACACATAATAAACACATTTATTAGTATTACTTTAAAATTTGCATATTTTATTGCATTTGACAACAGTATTGACTTAGCTATTTATATATACATATTGTGTATTTTTAGTGGAACTGCTGAACTGGAAAATTTCCACCAATGTATTTTGATGTATGCGGCCAAAAGATTCCATTACAGTCCACCAATGTACAAAGTAAGGAATCTTCTGGCAGCATTGGATTACACAGCAAACCATCAACGAGAGATCAAGAAAAATAAAGATGGGACCACAAGGTACATTCCATAGTTTTTTACAGTTGAATATTAATTGGCTATATTAATTACTAAATACCGTACTACATATGAAACCGACAAGTCTATTCTTAAATCAATTGTATCTTTATGCCATGTACAACGGAGTTACCATGGAACTAGCTACAGGTATATGGGCAAAAGAAATTTGACAATTAATTTTAAAATCGGTTTTCCCGAATTGCAATCTAAGCAAAATATTCCAAATTGCTGTCAAAAATTATAAACAATTATTTTCTGTTGTGTAGATATCAACGCTTATTTAACAAAAAAAGTAAGAGGTGGACAGTGGTGCCTGTTAAAGAAGAAAAGGATTACAGCTACATCCAGAAATTGGTGGAAATGGTTGTATACAGAAGACTACTTGATGAAACTAGCCTGAAAACAGTAACAGGCTTAGGAGAAGATGACCCAAGAAGGCTCAGCAGAAACATTGCTTCAGTACCAGCACCACCAACTCATCAACTAGTTGAAGAGAAATTGTCAAGATTTAAAAAAAAACTATGATGTATCAGTTACCTTTCTATTCGTGCAAACAGTACTGGGCAATTCCTGTTAAGTTTTTAATGTATTCAGTTAAAAATGATTTATTTTTTTCTGTTATGGTACTAAAATGAGCAATTAAATTTGGAAATCTATTTGTGGGAATTGTACAAAGGGACAATACATCTTTAAATTCGTCCTGGTTGAAAACCAACATACTGGCCAAATGCATCGGGGTATTTGTCCCGTACTGCCCATACACAACTGGGTATTATATTCTGATGCCAATACCGAGACGACCATGTGGTCACAAAACATACTGCCGGTAGGCTGTATGTTTATGACCCCTACTCCATTTGTTGTCCATAGGCGCTGCTAATATATCTTGATGATAGGCTCGTGCCAATTGCAACATTGCTTCATTAAGAATGAGCAACTAAAAGTCCTAAAATGAAAAAAAAAAATGTTTATTTAGTATTTTTTGTTTAGTTTATGTTATGCACTATTTTTCAAAATAATATAAGCTGGTAACAGGTCTGTATTTTAACAACAGTACTTATTAAAAATAAAGCAGAACTTTTAAAATTAGTTTGACAAAAAGACAATTCTTTTTGTGTTTTTTTAGATACACTATATCGACACTTTATCATTGTAATGCATTTTATCAATAAGTATGTTAAATTAATATACTGTAATGTTTCACACGTGCAATTACCTGAAATTTGTTGTGTTTTCGTGTGTATAGCCACAGAACACTCTTTCATTTTCAGTTTGAATTTGCCAGCAGTTGTTGCAAACACACCAACTTGGTGTAGTTGCTGGTGGTACAGGATGATGACCTCCCTCTGGTACTTTTTCTCTGCTGCTTCCTTTAGTTAGTAGGTCTTTAGCCTCTACCTCTGTCAAGGCATTAATTTTAACCTAAAATAAAATTGTTATAAATTGTTTACTGCTAAATATGGAAATATGAAATATTTATCGTGAGGAATCTTTGCCATTTGCCACCAGAATTTCAAATGTTGAACCAGGTTTCACAATATCTTTTTACCTTTATGTATTACTGGTCCATTGACAAGTAACATTAACAGTGAAGCTAATTAGTTGCGAATATTTTTAAAAGTATTGTCACAAAAATAGTAAATAACCACAGATCCTATAGATTTTTATATATATTGTATATGGAAATTATAGTATTAATTATTAGTAACATATTTCTAATTAAAAAATCCCATGGATATGATTAGTGTATTTCTTTTTATACACAGTACAATTCAATAGTTAGGCTACTACTACTAGTAATAGGCTAGTCTTTAAAAATAGAACTGGCATCTATCGTCAAAATGACGAATCAGTTGCCAGTACAGTGGGCTAACTTGGGCACATTTTACTAGCCTATACTCGATAATTAGTAATGATGAACCGATCGGACCTGGCAAAAATTAATACGGGTAGCCAACGAATACTTAAAAATGAGTCTAAAGCATAGGCCTAATATTAATAAAAAGACAACGTGAACCTGAAAGGTAGACCTACCTACCTAGAGTAGCCTAGGCCTAGGCTAGAGTAGAAGGCTAGGCCTATCCTAGGTAGGTACTGTGCAAGTTACAGCTTAGAGCTAGGCTTAGTAGTAGTAGCCTAGAGTATCTAAACTAGGCCACAAGTATACATTTTATTTGAGAGAAACTAAGTAAAAAATAGTAATATATTTACCGATAAATCCATGGGTTTCTTGAATACATTAAAACAAAATTCGTTCCGCAACTAGGCCTAGGCATACACTGCCGGCCGCGCCGCAGCGTTGCCAGCGATAAAATTTAAATTATGCCGTATCCTGTCTCAAATAATGCCAGATTGGGAAAAATAATGCCAGATCCCCAAAATGTGGCCCTAAACAGCGCCACCAACGGTTGTATGTCTAATAAACGTTTGTAAAACCCCAACTGACACAAAATAGGGCCTAAAATTGTATCCCCATGTCGTACAAAATTTATATTTTTAGTTTTGTGAGTAATAACTAATAATTCTAAATATCTGGGGTGCGAAAATGTTAATTGCAAATGCAAATGACACCAACCCCCACCCCGCCCCCACCCTAAAAAAAAAAAAAAAACAGCCATGGAAATTTATAATTTTTGAGCTGAAATATGAGAGCTGCTCGATGGCCGGGATCTTTGCACTTAATTTAAAAAATAAAAGGATCTTATAGCCACCATAATTAGAAAATGGAAATTATAATTTAAAATAGGAAATAAAAAAAATTATTTTGAGTGTCTCCAGGACCTCAGCCCCACCACCATGGTTGATAAGAAAATTTGGAAAAATACAGCTACTCGATGGCCGGAAATGGCACTTAATTTAAAATATGAAATTAAAATATATAGACGTGTCTCCATGATCTTAGCCCACCATAGTTCGAAAATGGCAATTATAATTTAAAATAGGAAATCAAAATATATATTAATTGTGTCTCCAGGACCTCATGGTTGGGGCTGAGGTAAGAAAATTTGAAAAAATAGAGCTGCTCAATGGCCGGAAATGGCACTTAATTTCAAATATAAAATAAATTTATTAGTACCTCCAGGATCTTAGCCCATGATAGTTTTGAAAGTGCCAATTATAATTTAAAATAGGAAATAAAAATATATATTAAGTGTTTCCAGGACCTCAGCCCCACCATGGTTGGGGCTGAGGTAAAACAAATTGGAATAATAGAGCTGCTAGATGGCCGGAAATTGCACTTAATTTTAAATAAAAATGTACAAGAGTCCCTAAGACCTCGCCCCATCATGGTCACTGAGAGGTGAAGAACATTTGGAAATATAGGGTTGCTACGACGATGCAATGGAACATAATTTGAAATATGGAAAACAAAATCTCTAGAAGAAATTCTTTTTAAAATTAGAGCTTCTAGTTACCGGAAATTGCCATTTTAAGGGTTGGGGTAGGGGTGTGGCCGCTTATAATTATGAACTGAAAAAACAAAACCCCTTTCATAATGTGTTTTCGTTCAATTGTCTCTATATCTGGGGATCCAATAACCTGCATGGTCTCTGAAATAGAGCAACATAATTGGCCAATAGGTAGCCTCTTCGGATTTGTTGTGCTGCCTATATCGCACACACGGTAGTTTTCGAGCAGCCTTCCTATCCGAAGAGCCGATTAAGTCCGAAACGAAAGGATGGAAGAACTACTATTGTACGGAAAACCCGAACAGATCTGTTTTGTACGATATGATATTGCGTAAGGTGATATGTATTAACAAAATATTTTATTTTTGTTCTGTGGTATATTATTTTTTTGGTTGTTCAAAAAACACAAAATTATGCCAGATTATGCTAAAAACGGCTAAATAATGCCGCGGCATTATGCCAGATGCCGTGGGCCTCCAAATAATTCCAAAAAGCATAATAATGCCAGAAATGGCAACTATGCCGCGCCGGCGGCGCGCGTTACGTACAGTTTGGCTATACTGTATATGCATAATCATAAAACTTCCTCTCTCGATCGCGCGATATGTGTAAAAACATCTCCTCAACCACCGTGACAAGTTGTAAACAATCTTAATTAGCATATCATGCATAATTCATACTCGTGGTTTGAAATCTTTGTTTACTTTCGCTCGGAATGATTTTCCAGACGAAATTTAATCAAACTAATTTACCTGTTAATTACGTAAACTTGTTGTTTTTGGCTCGAATTTTTAACTTAAAGTGAATAACTTTAATATTACTTTGATATGGCCAATTTAAATTTAGAATATTTTGACCTTCATTTTTTGTGTTCAAAGGGACAATACAACTTTAAAGAAAGGGTCATGTGAGGTGGGTTTACAGTACATTGATGTAGGCCAAAGTATAATGTGATGCTTGTTTGATGGCTTGTAATTAATAAGTAAAAATATCATTATTTCTATTATATATTGTACGTACGTTTTCACACGAGGCGGGAGACGCCAGCTCTTCTACTTCAACATCTTCTTTACCTTCTATTCTTTTGTTGATATTTTCTTCAGCAAGTTTTCGATACAATGAGTTTGGGTTATCTATAAATCAGTAAATGTATTGTCTATAATAGAGTGAAGAAGCCTTCGGTTTCTGTATTAGGCCTGAGCTGAATTGAACGATTTTTTAGCATTAAGGGCAAATGTTATAGTATAGCTCAATATGCTCAGTTTACAAGCTAACTATAAAGGAAAATGATTTCAAGAAGAGCATAATTGATTTAATAAATCTAAGCAGAACTTCGATGCACGTCAAAGTGGGCACCAGATTATTTACACATCAGAGCTATGTATTGAAATTATGGCTCTGCAACCCATTGAGTAATGTGATTGGTAACATAATTTTGTAAAATTATTATCTGATTATTATCTGATGATTATTCTGACGGTTTGTCAATAAGAAGAACGGATACAAACAGACACATTCTTAGAAGTGTGGTCGATAAATAGTATACAATTCCTGATTCAAAACGATATTGTTTTATCGACATATGATAAACACCATCGCAATTTCTGCGACAAGTACGTGCATTTATTAACTTGGTTATTCGTATAAAAACGTGTTAAGGGGACTTATGGTAAACGAAATTGCTTTAATATAGGACAGAATGGTATTATTTATTCAAGTAAATTGAATACTGTGAACAGTAAATATATAATTCAGAAAAAATGAATTGATTTCCAATCCAATCTATTTCAATACAATACTTGTTCATTTTGTGATGAATGGTCTATTATGATGAATGAAACGATGGTGAAAACGTTGTTATTTATTTTTACCACTTTCGTCATTCTTGTCCCATTTGTTTAATTCTGCGTTTGTTTCTATAGTTTTAATAACAGCCACTCCGTCTGTTATTTCATGATTGACGTTAAATCTGAAATTTAATAATTTAAAAAAACTATATATACACAAAAACAATATTGAACCAAAATAATATGAATTAAACGCACAGAATAAAAAAAAACACATGCTTTCTTTTAGAGCTATGTTTGTGTTCCCTAATGATATAAGAAACGAGAAATTAATTTATTGATATCTTTAGATTCGTTTGTCTCTCCCAGTCTATAGTGAGACATCAACAACATATTATATAAGTGACATTGAACGCCAAGAATTACATTTATATATATGCCTACATATACTCATATTATGAAGTTTATTGTGCACAGTAATTATTTGATTTTGTCACATATGAAAAAAACATAATATTAATTCAGTACACATTTTACTTTATGAATTGTTGCCATACATTATATTCTGGAGTGCATGTTGTGTGCATTGATTTTGGTTTTAATTTAATGTAAATATACTTTTCTGAAATCGTCTACTTACTATACTTACTAGACGTAACAACAAAGCGGGCATACTATTTAGTATTGACAAGTACTCCAAATTAAAATATGGAAATTTATTATAAATACAATAATACTAATTGTTGGTAAATATTATTGTATTTTTAAAATATAACATAAATAATAAACACTGTGCTTATAAACAGAATATTTATTTTTTTTATATTATATGTAAGCTTATGAAAACTATTACTATTATGTTTGTGCTATTATGCTTAGCTATCTACTTACTCCTTTCCAAGACAAGCATTTACTAAACAGGTTTTACCCACACCTTCCTGTCCAATTACTTTAAGAATTCCAAGATTCACTTCAATTTTACCCTCTGTTAATGCTTCAATGTAAGTCTTCTCTACAAGCTTACCACGCGCAGTAATCACATATGGAATATCTAGATCTGTTAATTATTATGTAATTTAATACAATGAACAGTTAAAATGAGTATTAATGTTTTTGAGTAAATACATTACATTAAACTCATTCAAAGATGTCTCATTATTATAATGTATATTGATTCGGATTTATAAGAAGTAGCATAGATGATTTACACTCAAATCAATCGTCTTCGAAGTTGTAATGTGTTTGTAGCCTAATGATTGCATTACATGGTAAAACAATTAACGTAATAATGTGATTTGATGAAATACGATTAATCATTAGAATTTATAAAAGCAATACAGTAGTTTTTATTTAAAGACCAAATACATTATACGCACATAAGCGTATGAAATAGTGAAAAAAAGAAATGAAAAACACTAATTCAAATAACAATATTCTTCCTTAAAATTCTATTGTATGGAACAATTATTCATACCTGGCGTTTCAATATCTATGTCGGGCAATGGTCCACCTAAAACAAAGTTAGAATATATGTGTAAATAAAAGTACATGAAGCAAAATGCGAAAATGTAAGAGATAGTGTAAAAACCTCAGACCTCACTCACAACATACTGGTGTAACATGGGCTTTAAGTGCAGCGTTGGAACCAGTTATTCCGTGTGACATCATAGAGGCATCGCCCATCTCCAACAAAATGTCCACTAAAAATGGTTTTGTTTAAAATGGCTGATTTTTATATTTTTTTCATATTGATTTGTTTCCTGTAAAGCGGGCTATAGGCCTAAATGTGATAAAAAATATTATTTATAATTATTTTCTTAAACTCAAAGCCCACAGTATAAAATACACAGTAGGTAGTTAGATATAAGAAATACAAACATAGATTAAAGATCACGGTCCTGTTCATGGTTGAAAGGTGTTTTTATTGTTTGATTTTGATATTATATTTTTTTCATATTGCACAGGTTTTTGTTTGTTTTTTTTATTACGCTATAAAAAAATGTTTTTGTAGAATGTGCAAGTTATTTGTATTATTGTCATAGTTTTGATTATCTATCTGTCATATTATATGTGTATAGGCCTGTTTTGTTATTGTTATTATTAAAACAATAATTAAAAATATCTCAAACTTTATTGATTTAATTTGATTCTATTAATAATGTTAAAGAATATAATGTGAGTATCGAGTCAAGAAACTTGTATTAATAGAACTAGAACTAGAAAATCCTTCGTTGTAAATAGCATTCATATTTTTAATTCTAATGTAAGACGTTAATGCAATTTTTAAATAGTTTTACATTTTTAACAGTATTTTTAACTTTTTATCTTGTATTTTTAATCTGTTATAATACTGCACGTTTTTAAATTGTTGCAATATTGTTGTTTTAATCTACCAAGCAAAGTGAATTTCCATTTTTATGGACAAATAAAATTTCTTGAATCTTGAATCTTGAATCTTAATAATAAGCATTGGTTGAGAATTTACTTACATTGTTATTGTTTTTTTAAATATCTAAAACTTTATTTCTTAAATAATTCCAATTATATTAATACAATGTAAAAGAATATAATGTGATTTTAAAGAACAACAATCATTGGCTGAGAATTTACTTATATTGTTATATTTATTTTACTTAAAAAATTAAACAAGTAAAAACAAGACAATGTGAAACATTACAAACTAAACCTATTTTAGATATTAAGTGGTTTTCCATTAAAGTTTGTGTTATCTTTAAGCTGGACATACCGTCATTGTTTCAAGATTAGTTGTCAGCTGATTTACACATGTTTACAGCCTACCTCTTAGCCTACTTTGTTATAAACTCACCTTTCAATATGTCAATTATCTCGGCTTTTTGACCTGCCCTTAATTCGTTGTCATATTTCTTACACTCGTTTTCATTGTACAAATCTATTACAGATTTGCCATACTGTGTAAATTAAAAATGAATATGGTAGGTAAAAGAATACATTTTATTTTATTTTTTTTTTATTATATTTTTTTAACATTATTAATCAAAAAAGGAATCGAGTCAATATACTGAGATACTGATTCAAATTTATTCTAAAAAACAGAAGACCACGTCCTGTAATAATGTCTACACGTTTTGTTAAATCTTCTAATTTGGTATATAAATATAATTTTCAATCCATTATACAAACTATTATTGTAAATTAGGGCCTAATATTATTGTATTATCTTCGTTATTTATTTGTATTAATTATTACATTAAATATAACAAAAACTGTATACACAAATTAACAAAAACAAATTATCATTTTTAATTTAAATACTAATTACGTAACCTAATTTGATTTAACATTAAACCAACCTTATCTTCTTTTGAAACGTAAGATTTACCGGAACATTCCTTCATTATCTATATATAAATTTACGTAAGGGCTAAATTCGGTAAATCGCGCGTTATTTCTAGAATATTTATTTTATGGTATATACAGTTGGTTAGAATTTCGGTACTGATTTTAACCACCTGATGTAACCCCGTTTACTAATTAAATTTAGTTAGATAATTAGTTATTGACAATTAAAACGAATTTAGGTTCAACGATTAGCCCCAAATAGGGATGTTTTCCGATCGTGGTATACACTGTCTAATGGATGTCCTCATAAAAAATACCTGCACACAATAATACGAGGATACTTCCCATTTTCCTATCTCCTCCTACGATAATTATTTTTAATAGCTGAAAACCGGTTGAACAGCTCGAGTAAAGTATCATAATGTTGAAGACAGGCAGATTTTCTTTAAAAAATACTATTTTGATAGATTTAATATACGATTATACAAAATATGTATTGATTTGCGATGAATGAAACATTCCAATCTCTGTTCCACAAGTGTCTATTCCATCAGGCGTCGTAAAGGCAAGTACTGTATACTCATAACAGAAATTAGATCCATTTATTTTTCAATCTGTGCTGCAGAGGTTGGATATAGATTTTTTTAAAACGGATAATGAGCTAGCGTTTTCAGTCGCCGTATATTAATGTACAAATCTTTATTATTGCAGTTAAACCACCCACATCATCACCCTTTCTTCACTGGCATGAATAGCGTTGTAAAGCCATTAGAGGATAGGCCTGCGGTGCATCACATGCCCTAAACGCAGAACAACTTTGGTGGGTAGGGAAGGAACCAACTTAAGTATGAATTGGCTCTAAGAAGCAATTGAAACCCATTAGGCTTACTAATTAAGCTGAGTTAGATAATTTAATATTTATTGACGATTAAATCGAATTTATGATTTGCCCCGAATAGAGGTGGTTTTCACAAATTGTTTTACATTATATAAACATATACACGTCGTAGTGATGTATCGTTTCATGTACTGTACAATTTCAAACGACTAGGACGGTGATAGTTTCAACAAAGTATTACATCGCAATGTTTTACTGTGTTTAGTGGTATATTATTTGTAAACTAAATGGATAAAGAATATATTTAAAAATTGTTCCTCTTTGCACCCATCCTCTTCACCATTCCTCAACCCTAATGTAACATACAAAACACAAATTACGTTTATTTAAATTTGACACATTTTGTGACAAGTTTCTCTTACGGAAGTAATTCCCAGGGTGCTAATTTTAGTTGAGTACATAAATCACAGTGTCTATTTATTCGTTCCTGTAAACGACATGTATTATTGTCTTGCGGTACGTACATTTGAAATCGCCAGTTTTTTAACGCTGACATTATGTATTCGAGAACCATCTGTGGGCACGACCTAGATGGTACGCGAGCGAAGCGAGCGTACCATCTAGTATACACAATGATGGCTCTGTGATCGTTGTACGTGAGATCTTGTGTGACACATTCATGCAGAAGTGTTCGTTTATCCTAGTAAATAATATATTTTATTGTGTATAAAATATTATTTTGATTTATGTTAATTATTAAAATTAGTAACTTGTATCTTCGTCACAGGAATAACACACAATGACGTCAGATATGTGTCGATTGGATTTCCTCCGTTTGTGAATTTTTAAATGATTAATGGTGATGGACACCATTACCTGTCTACACAATGTACTACCTTCTGTACAACTTTAGGCCTTCTGTTTTTTTTTAATTCACTATCAGATTACAATCCATACATGGCTCATTATGTAGAGTACCTATTGAGAAGACGCGTGATGTTCTTGTACTGACATAGCGATTGGGGTGAGTGTCTGATTTATGTACCTATTGTGTTATGAATATATCACGCTGTTTTCTGATGTACGGAAGGCCCTGCATCACCCTCTCTAATGTAACAATCAACCCCTAGTGGTAAATTGTTGTTACGTTAGTGCAGGTTAATGTTACGTTAGTGCAGGTTAATTTTTGTTACGTTAGTGGTTGATTGTTACGTTAGTGGTTAATGTTACGTTAGTGGTTGATTGTTACATTAGTTGTTTATTGTTACGTTAGTAGGTGATACAGGACTTAGATGGTTAAAGTTTGCACAATACATAACACACAGTTGAAGTGATGATAACACGTGCGATTCATCGTGATCGAAAAAAAGTTGTGTGCAAACAGTAAAGTAGAAGAATGTCTAATGGAGTCCATCACGAAATAACAAGTTAATACAGATGGTGACGAATGATTACGAAAACAAAAATCTCGAAAACATAGACCACAACACAATCTTCTCAATATTAGGCTATATAATGTTTTCGATATTTCGCGAATACAACGACCTCGTTAAATCTTAGCAATACTACGTTATAGGGGTATGTTGAACTTACAAATTACTCACAGCTTTTCCTCCTCTACAAATGATATCAGAGAGAATGCATTGATTGTGTAAATATGAAATAGCTATAGCAACAGCATTACACTTTGCTATTCATTTTATGTCACAACAAGTAATATAACAATATAGTCCAACATCGATACAGGCGTTCTTACGGTAAATGTTTCTTAGAAATAATATCGCATTAGTCGATGTCTTCAGCCGTTTTTCATACATTACGATGAAGTTTGCTGATGTTATGACACGGTGGCGATACACTATCATTATTAATGCATTTCATATGTTCTGAAGCACGCAGGGATTAGGCTTGTATTTACACACTGAGTTATACAACTTTTTTTTGTTTACCTTAATGAAACATGAATCTTTTCAAGCTTCTGTTATATTCGTTGCAATAAACTGGCGCAATAGGCCTATGTATTCTCACTTCGTTTATGTTATAGGTTATTAGACCGACTTCAGATTGAGCTAGGTGTCACCCGGAAATGACATATATGACACAATGTTTTCTTGGGTTCTTACATGTGTATGAACAGAAAGGTTACAGGAAAACGCACATGGTTGAGGTGATAATTCAAAATGGCCGCCAAAATAGCAAAATTTTAACAATTATGTTGTAGCAATAAGCATTGCCTTAAAACAGAAATGAGACCATTAAATATGATCCCTCTGTGAACTCTAATCAAGCATATGTATATGCTATACCATGTTTAAAGTTTGGTACAGTGACCACCAATTAAGCACAATTAAATCGAATTGGTTTTTAATGACACGTATGACACACTAAATATTGCCGTATTGTGTAAATGACTTACGTGGTTCAAATGATTTACGTCTGCTCCAACTTTGATGAGATACATACATGTACGCACGTGACCAAAAGCAGCAGCACACATAAGAGGTGTTTCCCCGTCCTGAAAAAAAAGTTAATAATATTTCATAGAAAATGGTTGCTGGTATGAGAAGCGATACTGGGAGTACTGTACATTTATAAAATACATGTACACACGATTCACAGATAATTACCATAATAAGCACAGTTTGAATCTTTTATGTTATATGTTTTCTGGTTTTGCTAACGTGTACCGGGAATAGCGGAGATATACAATTAAACTAAGTATTTAAAATGTAAAATTGCTTAAGATTCATTAGATCAAAATGTTTGAATGGAAATCTATTTAGCTAACTTATAATGATGCATACATTTAGTTATAAATATAAGCTAAATAATATAATAAGTAAGTTATCAGGAATAGTTATTGCTTCAGGTTGACAAACCTTCTATCACTTAAACTATTAAAATTATGAACAAATACAACACCGTAATTTTTATTACAATACCTTTTCCGTTCCAAGTTTTGTTTTCGTTGCAAAAATAAAGATTTTATTGTTATTTCTATCATAATATAATCAAGAAGTGACAAATACAAAACAATGCAAATCACCAGTAGCCGTTTCCAAAAAAAAGGAATACGTTTTAAACGGCCTGCAACATGGGCCAATGCATCCCGGGTCTCAATGGTGATACAGTACATGCAGATAGCGCGCAACCTATTCAAACCTAACAGCAACTCAACAATTCGGCTACCATGCGGCTATATCGGAGTTTTACCTGATTTCAAATGTATCTATCATGGCTATAATCAGTTCTCCTGATATAAGCCTAATGTAATGTTTACCTAATTTCTGATATTTAAAATGTTAGGCCTATATTCATTTTACCATTTCCTCCGCGTATACTACGATGATGTTTAATATAATTGATTTGATCGTTGTTTTGCAGTATACTTTTATGTGACAAAAAATGTGACGTGCCCATATATGGACATGATGATGTCATATCACTACTATATTTGGGCACATCACACTCGTTTTGTTAAACTAATTTGATAGTGTAGACAGAGCTTTAAACTTAACACGTAGCCATAAAAAAATTAAAGCATGTATGTCGCCGCAAACGGCAAACATTGGATGGGAGCAAAAACTCGAAAGTCACAAATAAAAGGGATTATGCCTACATTACGGAAATCACTTTTATACCGCGGACGGTTGAAAATCTACCGATGAATCAGAAATTGTGTTTTAAAACCCTTTATAATATATTCCTAAGAAATATGGAACAATATCGTAATAGTGAACAATAATGTTATTATTACATCTGAGATAAATAAGGTAGGTATCGACGGCGGAGATCTTTACAAAAGTGTGTCCATTGTGCTCGTCTATGTCAGAATTAGGAACACTTTTTTATATATAGGCACGCTAACATTGATATCATGGAGCACATTTAGCTCGTAGTATCATGCACGTGCACATATAGCGCCTCGCGTTGATAAGCCGAGTCCAAAATATTAGTGAAACACGTAACATTGGAGTAATAATCATTCATTCATAAAAGTTAAGATATAATTAAATTAAACAAGTTAAGGTGTGTAAATGACTACTCCAATATTCTTTACAGGTAATTTCAAGTATTTCTTAGAATGAACTTGACGATCGCGCACGTGCGTAAAATCAGACTTAAAGATGTATTGTCCCTTTGACAAATTCCAAAAAAATAAAAAATAAAATATTTCGAAAAAAGGTGATGTTTTTTGAAGTATTATATTAGTTAATAACTTTCACAAACAATTAATCGAAAAAAAAATCATTTAACTTAAATACAGACGTTTTTTTTTTCAAAAAATAACTTTGACTTCCAGTCAAAGTTTTCAATCAAAACATATCCCATAATGCAACGCGCTTGTTTGGCTACTCTGTATGCATAATCATAAAACTTCCTCGCGATCTGTGTGAAAACACCTTCTCAACCAGGACAAGTTGTAAACAATCCTAATTAGCATATGCATAATGCATACTCGCGGTTTGAAATTTGTGTTTACTTTCGCTCGTGACGATTTTCCAGACGAAATTTAATCAAACTAATTTACCTGTTAATTATGTAAACGTGTTGTTTTTGGCTCAAATTTTCGGCTTAAAGTGAATAACTTTATTATTAATTTGATATGGCCAATTTAAATTTATAATGTTTTGACCTTCATTGTTTGTGTTTCAAGGGACAATACATTTTTAATCTTACAGGCAAAATGCCGACCCTTAATGAACATACACAGTAAATTCAATTACCGTGTTTAAAATGTAAATTTCGAATAATTCTTAAATGAACTTTGACCTTGCATCTACGAGAAAAACATCAACAGTTATCTAACAACACGTATACCTTACTTTAGCGCAAAACCGAAAGAACGAATGATTATTTATACACACTAGAGGGTGAGATCTCTTCACGTGCTCCCCTCCAGGAAGTGTAGATGATGTTTCTCGGAATGATAATGACTCGGGTAAAAAGATTTTAGAAGGACGTTATGGTTTGGACGGTTATCATTATTGAAATGCTTGATATTCGTAAAACTCAATTACTAACAAAAGGTCTTATCATCAGTTCTCCCTATGTAATGTTATATCCTATTCCCCACAATATACTCCGATGCTTTGTGAATATATTTAATTTGATCTTTATTAATTTGCAATATAATTGTTACTTTGATAACTACTATACCTTCACACGCGCGGTCCGAAAATAAACAAAAAACTAACATTGCTATCGCCACCAACGGCCAACTTAGAAACTAGGAAGTTGCAAGGTGATGACTCACCGAAAGCGTAATTTGGGCGGCACGGGGTGGTGGTGATGGAACCGCAGTAAAACAGTTGACTGTATTTATACAGTATAAGAACCACACTAAATAAATACAGTAAGACATTCGGCGATCGGGAACGCTAGCTCTGATTTAGTAACGCCTAAGGATCTATCTAGAATGTACGTACCTATCAGATATACATGTCTTGTGTTGTATAACAAATACGTATTGTAATAGTTACTGAAGTTAATATTACAACCTCGTCAATAAAAACACAAATATGTATATGTTCATTCACTTAGTTATGAAAACGCATACTATAAAGTTTCCTTTGTCTGTACAATGATGTAATCAAGCTGTTTACAAGAGTAATTAAAAACCAAATTGTAGTTGGAGAAAAGAAACTACGAAGCATGTTTATGTAATATAATGTTGTGTGCCGTTATGTTTTCACCATTGACAGCCATTGGAGTGGAGCTATATCATGGAGGTGGGTGTTTGCCCTCTAATCCCAAGGTCCGGGGTTCAATCTTGACTTTGTGCCATATATGGTTATTACTCTTCCAACTGCACCCCCTACGCTTCAAATGAGGTTTAGTTTAACTGCATGATGCATATTATATACTCTTCGATAATCATTTGATTTCATAACTTTTTATTATTATGATATTGTATGAGTAGGCCTAACAAAGTTAATTGTGTATTCTTGTTTATGTACCCATCAGTAGGACTAATTCACTGGTTGACCTAGTTTAGTTCTTACAAGCCTAATTACACTCCTGGATCTAAAATTATCCGAAAGCCACTCTTAGTGTTGATTAGAGTTTAATGTTCTGTATACAACACCCGGCAGCGTAATTTTTTTTTCCAGGACGAACGTGGGCAGAAATCATGAATAATTCATGAATAATTATGACATAATAGGGAACATTATAGAGGGCGCTATAAAAGCGGCACTATTTCTAGTCTAAGCATTTGCCGAAATAATGCGCCCTCTAGTTACCGAGGAATTTGAAGCTTCAAAATACAGATTGGAATGTTTCATTCATCGGAAATAAATACATTTGTATAAACATATATTAAATCTATCAAAATAGTGTTTTGTTAAGAAAATTGGCCTGTCTTCAACTGTATGATACTGTACTAGAGCTGTTCAACCGGTTTTCAGTTAATAAAAACATTTATCGTAGGAGGAGATAGGAAAATGCGAAACATCCTCGTATTATTGTGTACGGGTATTTTTGAAGATAGACATACATTAGACAGTGAATACCACGATCGGAAAACACCCCTATTTGGGGCAAATCATTGAACCTAAATTCGTTTTAATTGTCAATAACTAATTATCTAACTCAATTTAATTAGTAAACAGGGTTACATCAGGTGGTTTAAATCATTACCAAAAGTACGAACCAACTTTATATACCATCGAGTAAACATTCTAGAAGTAACACGCAATTTACCTAATTTTTCGCTTATGTAAATTTATATATAGTTTACCAACTACTTAAAATTACCGGTCGTAAGAAAGTGAACTTTTCGTAGTCCGATTGTGATGAAATTAAAACAGAATTGTTCAACAATATATTGTTGTTGTCAATTAATCATCGACGAAAACATGTCAGTAGAACACCCAGACTGCACATACGATTTCTACATGGCTACGTTTGGCTCTCAAACAAGACCATATAGATTGCTACAGTCGCGTGCTCAAGTTAGTGTTTACCGCCTGACCAACCGACCAACTGAGTGAGATGTAGAGTCGCGTTGCGCATGACTGAAAATGTAACAGTTGCAGCGTTCTATAGAGGGCCTCGGTTAGAGACAATGAGCGTGTTTGTTTGATTGGCAGCAGGGCAGTAGTATAGGCAAGCGCGTTGGAAAATCGTTTGATGTCACCGTCGATGAATATCCTTCTATGCTCAGACTGTTTAAAACTTTATGCGACAGGTATTACAAATTACTACAAAGGGTGACGATTATTAAAAAATGCGGCAGTACAAACGGTGTTTACAGATAATAATTATATGCGATGTGTAGGCCTACTTATTTTATGTCCTTGCTTAAGTATCGGGATCATTAATTTTACAAATATTATTAAGTTCTTTAGTGAGATCTTGCATAAAGGTATTCAGGTCCAGGGCTTTAAATGATCGCGACTTATAAACTATCTTTGCTTGATCTGACTTCCCGATGTCAAGATTAACCTTGATGAGGCAATGGTGTTCCAAACCATTTGAGGGATACAACCGTGCAGTTCTCTACAATAAAGTCATCCTCGCTACAAAGTAGGCTTTTGTGATCTATAATATGACCCGCAATGTGAGTTGGTTCATTTAGATTTGTTATTACCGGCATGCCCATTAAATTATAAAATTAAATACTTTTTTTTTGTAATCACACTGCACCCCTTATAATTAATTTTTGTTAAACTTACATTGTCTGGAAGATCCAATTTATCACCTGCCTTGAGCAAAATAGTGCAAACATCTGTGTGGCCGTTTTGTGCAGCCAAATTTAAAGGTGTCGATCGATGCTGAAAGATTAAAAACATTAATGTCATAATATTTTTCACTCTACAACATATTTATATCGTACTGAAATCAATTCGATGTGATCAATTAAAAATAACTTTATGGATTTAAATAATGCTACATTGCTACAATTAAATAACGATTTTTAAGATGATGTATTGTTACGTATACATTTATTTTGCTTCTATAATATTTTTTAATTTTTTTTTATTCATCACTTCATCCGGTACACAGCAAAATTTGAAATTCTAAGCAAGAAAAAAAAATCTTGTTTTAAGAAAAATTTCTTAAAATAAGCATTTTTTTTCTTGTCAAGATTTAAAATTACTTAAAACAAGAAATAATTTTCTAGAAAAGACACATTTTTTAAAATTAAGTTTTGCAATATTCTTGAAAATGCTTATTACAGGAAATATTTTACTTAAATAAAGAAGTCAATATCATTCTCTTCTTATTAAGAATAGTTTTGCAAGATTTGAAAATACTTAATTTGAAAAGTATTTTACTTAAAATAAGAAATCTATATTATATTTATCCCTATCAAGAATAATTTTTCTTAAATCAAGATTGATGAATTCTAAAAAATACTTAAAACAATAAATATTTGTCTAGGTAAGACAAAGTTTCTTAAATTAGGTTTCACAATAGTCTTGAAAATACTTGTTTTGAGAAATATTTTACTTAAAATAAGAATTCAATTTCACACTACCCTTATAAAGATTATTTTTACTTGAATCAAGATTCGCAATATTCTTGAAAATGCTTATTACAAGAAATATTTTACTTAAAATAAGAAGTCAATATCATTCTCTTCTTATTAATAATAGTTTTGCTTAAAACAAGATTTGAAAATACTTAATTTGAAAAGTATTTTACTTAAAATAAGAAATCAATATTATATTTATCCCTATCAAGAATAATTTTTCTTAAATCAAGATTGATGAATTTTAAAAATTACTTAAAACAATAAATATTTTTCTAGGTAAGACAAAGTTTCTTAAATTAGGTTTCGCAATATTCTTAAAAATACTTATTTTGAGAAATGTTTCACTTAAAATAAGAATTACGGCTGAATACGTATCCATGGCTCCAAAATGTGTTCAGGTAACACATTTTGACTGCTAAATTCTTACTATTGGTTTCATTTTCCCGTTAAATCAAATGGATATCTCGGTTCATATCCCTTTATTGTATATATAATTTACATAAAATACATAGTGTTGCTCTGTACGACACAAAACAATAACAAAAACCGACACACCCTAACATTCTGTTCTCTAAAGGCAGATGGTAAACACTATTACGGAATCTATTTGTAAATAAATCTCAAGACTATTTGGTTACCAATACATTTATTGAGCAATAGTATAGGTCGATATTACATAGTTTTAATACGCAAATTTCGCTTAGTAATACAGTGTAACACCGTGGTTTAAAAATATATTGTTTATTATAAAACATAGACATTTGCAAAAAAACACTATTATTTATGAAAAAGAACATAATTAAAATATATTGATATAAAGTTTGCAGTACATCACGTATATTTAGTTCTGAAAACAACTGTTGGGTTTCTCGACGTTTCGATTAAAGCATATTGATTGAAACGTTAAGAAACTCACAAGTTCTTTTCAGAATTAATATACGTAGTATGCACCGCAAACGTTACAATATTTATAATATCAATATTTAATTTCGCCATGCAAGCCTTCAAAAATTTAAATATACATTGGAATTAGGTGTACGTGCGTGCAAATAAAACATCTAAATGAATATGTATTTACAAAAAGCTCAAATTATGTTTTAGAGAATTTTTTTTTTCGGACCACAGTAAGTGGTTGGTGTAACTTCACATTAACGATATTGAAACATTATAAAGTTAATAAGTACGTCACCTTAACATAGACCTTTGCCATATACGATGATTTAAAATTCAGAGTTTTAATATTACAGTATTAGCCTACAGTTGAACTTCGTCAGCGGCCACCTGTAGAAAGCGGCCACCACTCGTATGCGGCTGCGGCCACTTTTTATTTACTAAAAATTAGATTGTTTGTATATTAAATTAATCCCCTTAAGTGGCTACCCAATCAATTTATATTGACTTTTGACAACAAACATACAATTTGGGTACTTATTATTGTGCTTTATATATTAGTATTAGCTTTATTTCGAAGCGATTTCAAAAATATTCCTGTGTTTTTTAGATGCGATGAAAACTATACACGACATCTGCCACTTGTTCAGGTCGCGAGGGAAGCGGCTTACGGAAGATTCAACTGTATGTCAATGCGGCTTAGAACTATGCCACATGCAATGTGCATTAAGAGAAAAAGTAAAATTATTGAAAATTATAATATTATTATTGTAATAATAATTATAATGTTCAATTTACTATAGCGCAAAATGCATGACGCCTCTAAGCGCTGAACAATCAACAGAAAAAAGAAGAGCAAAAACTATAGAAAATGCAAATTAAAAAGGTGGGATTTCAGGAGTTGTTTGAATGTCGTGAGTGATTCAGAATTCCTGATATAATTTGGAAGGGCTTTCAAGAGAACATCAGCTGACCACGAAAAGGCACGTTGTCCATAACATTTTGTTGAAGGCCTGAGTATAACCTCAGATGATGACCTCAGAGTTCGTTTTGGCTTGTATGGAGAAATGATATCAGATAGACAAGTTGGAGCCATGTTATGAAGTGATTTGAATGTAATGAGAAGAATTTTAAACATTATTCTCTTCTCAACTGACAACCAAATTGTTTTATGCCAAAATGATGTTTCACCTGTTTTGTCCGGATACCATAGTTCTTGTTTATTTGCTCATCCTCCGAAAAAGTATGTACAGTGTGACGTATTGACAAGAAGAAGCGATGACGTCATTAATATGCAGGGTGAGATGCAGTTTCCTCCCACACCCCCACATAAATTTTTCATATGCAACGTACTAATCCAACTATTTTGCACCGTCATTGAATATCTTAATCGCGGATCTCGTTCAACTCATATTGAAACACAAACTGTGCTTACTTTACTTCGCCAATGGGATCGTTTAGAATAGAAGGACAATGTACTTTATCGTAAAACTGTTGTTGACAATTTTCCGCATTTTGAACTTGTACTTCTGGCTGATCAGAAATCAACTATTTTGTCAAAATTACATGATGAACTGGTTTTGAAAGGACACTGGCTGATGATATTTAACAACATTGTATAACTTGTAAACGGCTCAAACTAAAGCTAAAGCTCATAAAGTCGACGTAAGCATTCGACGTGTGTTTAACAGACAAAATTTCAAATTTCGGGAGCAGCATAAATACAGATGTTTCTCTGCGGCCCGACACGATCTTGACTAAGGTCAACGACGTCAATTTCTTGTCAATTTTCGTAAGAGACGTAAGAAACGTATGAAACGCAATAATCGTTGCAAAATTCGACTTCTTACGTCGACCGGAAAACAGCCTTTAGTAGGCCTACCAATTTTTACATCCAAACCAATGGAGTTGGTATGTATTGATTTCCTTAAACTTGAACGTTCAGGAGGTGGTTTTGAAAATGTTCTAGTTGTTACAGACCATTTTACTAAATATGCTTAGGCATACCCTACCAAGGATCAAACAGCTACTACTGTAGCAAAAGTTTTAACTAATATTTTTTTTTTACATTATGGGTTTCCCAAACGCCTTAATTTCGACCAAGGCCATAATAAAAAAAAACATGAAACCACTGGTTATGGCCCTTTTTATCTTATGTTTGGACGAAACGCTAGATTACTTGTTGATGTACTATTTAGTATAGTAAATAATAATGGTTCAACAGATGATATGAGGAACAATAATGACGATTATGTAATTAAGTTACTTAAACAACTGAATGTCAACTTATGTCACATCCCAAAATTCAGCTAGTGAAGCCAAGGTTAGGCAAAACATAATTATGATAAACGAGCTACCAATTCAGTACTTAAAATAGGTGACTTGTTCAAAAGAAAGCTATTGTTGGTAAACATAAACTCGCTGACCAATGGGAAGAGAAGCCATGTTTTTGTTATAAACACCCCACTCTACCTGTGTATACAGTTGAGAATGATACTCATAGCGTATCCTTCACAGAATGTATGTTTCTGCCTATTGAAGACCCTATCGATGTTAATGTAAATCAACACATTATTACGTAACGTAGTTGGAAAATAAAGAAGGGTCGTCAAATGTTTTAATCTTGGAAAAGTAAACTAGCCCATCGTATGATTCATAGCATTTTAATGTTGACGATAATTGTTGTTATTTGTGTATGATTATTTTTCATTTTTCTTTTACCACTTGAGGTTTCTGACAATATAGAACCTCCAACGTGTTTGTAGTAACTCTTTAATTTCAGTATTTAACTAGTATATTCATTATTTAAGTTAGATTTATTTTGCTTTGATTTCTTTTAATAATTTAAGATTGATTTGAGTATTTTACTTTATATTTGTTTGAAACATGATTGTTTTGATATTTATGTACGGGTAATACGTACGTGCCTTGAACACGCTCTATTGTCCGTGGTTTAGTGTGAAACTTGTTTCTGGAATGAGATATTCGTTCGTTTGTATGCCCATTTTTTTTTTCTTCCTTTTGATTTTGCCAATATGCCGCTGTTAGTGGGTTGTCCTGCGACATGAGTACGGCTCTACAAACATGAATTTTTCAAGTTTGTTTATCTTTTTTATTGGTGGTAAATTACTATTCCGTTAATATTTATATGCTTGAACATACGGCAGTGGAAAGTTATGTTATTGTTCTTACTTTAGTTTGCTTGTAGATTTAATTTGATTTTTATCTTAATTTTGTAGTTTGTAAGTTATTTTGATATATTATACGGTTTAGCTTAGGATTTATGTTTTTTATTATAGCAGCGAGGGCGATGTTATATCCTGTAATTCACGTGGTCGGCCGAACTTAACTAATGTAGACTTATAGACCTGGGCTGTAACCACTAAGGTTTCAACTCCTAATAACTAATTGCCTTATTTTATGGAATTGGTACCTACTAATTACTTGGGTGTGACATTAATGGATATACCAGCTCTTAGGAGGGGACAAGTAGGGTCGCTGAACTGAAATGTCACCTCACTGGACTACTCCTTAAAGAGTCATGTATATTCTGTAATTATCACTTTTTGATTAACACACTTTGGAAATAACTTGAACTGATAGATACAACTTAATCACACTCTCTGTACATATAGTGTAAATAAAGTGCCATTGAGAGAATTTAACAACTTTCTGTGTCATTGATATACAGAGTGCTACATAAGTTAGATGTTAACATTAATTCCTATTTTATTATGAACGCAAACATTATAACGAACAATGAATACTAATTATAGTTTTCCAATAAATTCTACTTTGAACTCATCAAGCCCGAACCAGAATTTGTTTTCATTTTTTCGCAACTGAAGAAAATACATATTTAAGCCTATAGCCTAGATTTCAAAAGTTAAGCCTTATTTATACCTTTCACTGCTGGTCTAAAAAGATGAACTATACGAACCCCATAGGCTAGAGGCTTACTGTCACCGTGACAATTATGGTTATTCGCGTTAATGAACACAGTGTACCAAACATGTTGACCTGAAAACATGTTTTGTTTTTGTTCTGAATTGTGTATTTTTTGTGTGTCATATTTAATGCGAATAACCAATAAAGTAATTTTGTTATGTTTTCTTCGTAAAAAATAGTGCTTGTATGTTAAATTTTTCTTCATAGTATAATATTCAATTTGTTGGTGAATTGTACTTTTAAGAGTCCAGCTAAGCATAATTGTGGCACTTATTGACCAATTCCGAGCCTTTTATCGTCTGACTTGATTGGTGTCCTTTTTCGTGACATGATCTCCAGTTAGTACGGTAGATCTCATTGACCAACTACTGGCTTTCGGCCAATTGTTCTCTTCACCACAAAATCACATCCCTCTCCGCTTCAAAATCCTTTCTACATTCTTGTTGTATTTTGACACCGTGATACCTTTAAAACATTTAAGATGTCGGTGTCTCAACAACCTACGCCAACATCGGCAAATAGGGCATCACCTGTTTTGACTCTACTTCCATCCTCTGTTCTATTCTTATATAAGCGTTTACTAAGTTTATCCAGTAAGTTTAACTTAGCTTTGTAGGCATTACTTCTATTACTATAAACGCAATTCAAATGAATATGATTTTTTTTTTTTTTTTTTAGTTGGCTGAAATATTAACTTAAATTGACGTAAACGCTCATATACTGTCAGTATTTCTTTTATTTAAACCATTTCCCATTTGTACAGAGAACTTGAAAGGAAACATTTTGACTTTTTTTCATTTTATCGCCAAACCCGAGTGTTGTCACACGAAAATTACACAGTCAATATCATCGTACTCTAGAATTTACTGGATTTTATATGTTTAATGATAGGGACTCGATAATGACGCAAAAATTACTCAGTCAATATCATCGTACTCGAGTAAATATATACGATTTACGATCCTCGCAAAAGTATAGTCATGTGATGCAGTTTCAACCAATCACGTTCACGTATTTACATATATATAATATAATAAAAAATGATGTGTTCAATTTCAATTAGTTCCCCTCAATTTATAGTTCTTTAAATTTTTCTATTATTATTATTTTGTCCATCTTGTCTGAAAATTGATTACACCACATTCAATTGGGTTGATGTAGCCTACTTACTTGTCCATAACATTGAACAGTTGCGTTCTATCACTTACACTATTAAGATTACACACCTGTTCATGTGCGCCATAATATTGCTCATAATAATATTCTATACCACAAATGATTGTGCAAGCACGCGTATGTATTGATTCAACATTACTTTATTACCAATTTGGGGCTGGTGCAGTATATTCATGTGAAGTATATCAATATGGTCAACATTCGGGACACCAAAGAGTTCGGTAGTTTACCGTGCTTGCCGTGTTAGTCAGCCGATTGCAAATTCCTGCCAAACGCAACGAACACAATCAAATGAAAACGAGATAAAATATACCAAAACACACTGTACATATCTATAATAAAAAGTATGGATGGAGTCATTTAAGTGATACATATTGCACTTAGATGTTAAACAGATCACCAATTGAGTAACGATTCCTCACACAGTACCGTTTTACGGTCTTTATGAAATCAAGGCATTATCGATTCTACACCTTTGGTTATACTACAAATGTTAATGTATAGTAACCAGACCGTTCAATGGAGTCAGCTAATAGTGTAAAAATCAACGATCGGTGTGTTTCTAACAACAAAGGCTAAGTTTTTCATGGGATTTACAACGACGTCTTAAGTGCTAGGCATATTTTAGGTATGTTATTACCGGTTCGCCCTTTAAATTTGAAAATTAAATCATTTGTTTTAATCACACTGAATTATATAGCACCCCTTATTAACAATGTTTGTAAAACTTACATTGGTTGTAAGATCCAAATTAGCACCTGCCTTGAGCAAAATAGTGCAAATATCTGTGTGGCCATTAATTGCAGCAGAATGCAAAGGTGTCCATCCGTCCTGAAATATTACAAACATTATGTTATAGTATTTTTCACTTCACATCAAACTATCTAATATTGCAATAAAATCAATTAGATGTGATCATGTGTATATACAAATTCAATTAAATAATTGAATTTATATAATAATTTAAAGTATGTGTAATCAGTGCTACTAAGCACCTTTGATGATTACATTGTTTACTTAATTATGGCAACACAAACACAATATAAGTATATGAAAGTTACTTGGTGAAACTTAAAATTCAGCACCCGTCTATTTACAGGAACTAATTCAGAAGTATAACCCTGGTCGCCAGGGACTCGGATCTACACAAGATATTACTCGTTTTGCTGTTCCTAAAACTAATAGACTATTTAGTGATAAATCATTTTCTGTCATTGGACCTAAGTTATGGAACACTTTACCTATTAATGTGCGTATTGCTCCAAGTTTACAATGTTTTACAACATTGTTAAAGAGTTTTCTTTTCCCTAAGAAATAATTTAGATATGTACTGCTCTAATTAATGTACAACTTTTGAGAAAAGAGCTTTATAAATCTCTATAGCATAGTATAGTATAAAATAAATTGCCATAAATAGATTGTTAAATGATACTGGTATGTACTTCTTGTATCTAATTTGTAAACAAAAAATATTATTTTAATTATAAATTTGTAATATTAAACCATTGGACAGTGTGTGTGTGAAATATGTAAGGTACTTCCTCTATCTAATTTATAAAAAAAATAAATGTTTAATTAGACTTGTCTTTATTCATTAGGCATAATGTGTATGTACCAGTTGTTCCAGAAACGAATGAAACACGATTATTAATAAAAGTATGAAAGCACACATAAAACGAACAATGCTTAATAGTTTTCCTAAATATTTAACTCAATCATCACCGTGATGAATTCGGGAAATTTGCGTCATAACATGAAATACACATAATACTCTATGATCTGAAAAAAAATGTTTATAGTGTGCTGAGTGGTGTCTATCAATTGTGTACATATAGTAACAATGTGGTCCAAGCATGAGCTCTTTTCTTTTCCTTCTAATTAATTTCATTTATTATAAGAAATTCCTTAAATTCGTGTGATAATCCCGCGATAATAATAAGTAACATCAGCAAAACTAAATCTATATATAAATTTACGTAAGGGCAAAATTCGGTAAATCGCGCGTTATTTCTAGAATGTTTACTCGATGGTATATAAAGTTGGTTAGAATCTCAATACTGATTTTAACCACCTGATGTAACTCTGTTTACTAATTAAATTGAGTTAGACAATTAGTTATTGACGATTAAAACGAATTTAGGTTGAACGATTTGCCCCAAATAGAGGTGTTTTCCGACCGTAGTATACACTGTCTAATAGATGTCCTCTCAAAAAATACCTGCACACAATAATACGAGGATGCTTCGCATTTTCCTATCTCCTCCTACGATAATTGTTTTTAATAGCTGAAAACCGGTTGAACAGTTCGCGTACAGTATCATAATGTTGAAGACAGGCCGATTTTCTAAAAAAAATACTATTTTAATAGATTTAATATACGTTTATACAAATGCATTGATTTGCGATGAATGGAACATTCCAATCTCTCAGACTCCCAGTTTGTAGGTAAATTTATGCGCCCTCCATGGTTTAACACAAGTAGGTAAATTTATGGGCCCTTTGAGAATAAACTTAAAACTGAGATTAATTATCGCAATACTTTGACAATATTTTAAATACTGTACGTAACAACCATTTTGGTCGCCATTTGAAATGAAATTTTCTTGCTGTGAATGTGGTTACTGTTTATTGTATTAATTAGTAATTATAAAAAAGATAAACGTCGTAGTGGTGTACTTTACTATTTCAATCGACTATGACAGTGACAGTTTTAACAAAGTATTAAATCGGAAATGTTTTACGCTATTTAGTGGTATATTATTTATAGGCCTATAAAACATGAAAAAATGTTACTGAATGGATAAAGAATATATTAAAAAATTGCTCCTCTTTGTACCTATCCTCATCCCCAACCCTAATGTTAGATACAAAACACAAATTGGGTTTGTTTAAATGAGTCAAAATAAAAAATTTGGGCTCATTTTGTGACAAGTTTCTTTTCCAGAAGTAATTCCCAGGGTGCTAATTTTGGTTGACTACATAAATCATTGTGTCTATTTATTCGTTTCTGTAAACGACGATATTGTAGTACTGCGGTACATACATTTGAAATCGCCAATTTTTTTACGCTGAAATTACTATATAGGGCCTATTCGAGAACCATCTGTGGGCACGACCTAGATGGTACGCGAGCGAAGCGAGCGTACCATCTAGTACGTACAATTTTCATAATGGAGAAATTATATCCAGGATATTAGTGTATTGGTAGTAGCACAAACATCATTTATTCTGGTGATTAACGTAACTAATCACAGTTTAACGTTGGGAAACATGTAGTGTTAATTTAATTATAGGCATAATATAAAAAGACAATTTGTATTAATCATTACCATTATTAATAACGATTACGGTATAAGTTTACCTTATCAATAAATGATTAGGAGAAGAAAAATAATAAACATGTCAGCCGATTGCAAAATTGAACCAAATCAAATGAAAACGGAATAAAAACAATGATCAATATTGCACTTGTTTAGTGAATTTTAGATGTTAAAACGGCCACAATACGAGGTAGGCCTACTTTGTAGTGGCATTGAAGTAGAGTATGGCTTACGTGGTTTAACGTCTGAACTGTACTAACTTTAAATCAACTGGAGCTCATCAGTCATACATTTCGGATTTGACAAAGAATGTTTGGAAAATCAAAACTGATTACATTCCGATTTTCAGGATGTTTAAATATTGTCAAAAACGGTAGGAAGACCTAAACTTACTGTGATTTGTTTGTATTTAAATTATAATAGTATGAGGTTAATTTGGCCTAAAACAGTTTAGTGAATTGTGTTACTCACGCTCACGATCTCTTTTCGCGAATTCTAATCTCACATAAATAGGCAATGAAATCATTCATAAAAACATTCAAATGTCTTAAACTGAATTCTACAATGTAATGAATTAGTGACACCTCAAATAATTATAAGCCTATCGGCCCGGTTGTGTATTATTTGCAGTTTTTTTACCAACAAATAGCGTGTTACATTAGTCCAGTCTATAAAGGGACTAGTGACATTATCGCACGTCGCATTACCTATAAACGGTCTAATTCTGCCTCTCGCTCACCCTCTAGTAAGTGTGGACGATGGATCTCGGAATGTTAAATAATAACTCGAGTAAAACATTGGTTACCCTATTTATTGCAATGCTTGCTATTCGTTAAAATAAACATAATCTGTTTATCAGTGTCTTTTTTAGACTAAATAAGATGAGGAATATAACAATTTAAAGTACCATGTTTATTATTCGGGGCGTGGTGGGTGTTAGGGTGGCGGCGTTCATTCAAGGGAGGCGTTTGTTGGTAACATTTCATAATTAATACATACCTCTAGATATGGACAAACCTGCCTTTAGATATAAAGAATATTAAGACTAAAAATAATTTTGTTAAAAATATAGCAGAACTTGTATTATCAAGATACTGATTTATGGTGGCCCATCTTGTTTTTGTGTTGTTTTGTTTATGTCCTTTATTACTGTATGTTAATTTTCATTGATATGTATGCTTTTGCTATTTTAGTGTTAGTCTTTGAAGTAAATGTATTTGTTAGTATTGGGTAAGCCTTCAACTATCGAAAGCTATTTGGTTTGCTCCAATTTGCTTTTGCTATTCGTGAATAAAGAGTAAAAACACAAAACCGTATTAAAAAATTATCAAGAAGTGATAAATAAACAAACAATTCTATCAAAATGCTTGGTAAATTGTAAATATAGCAGTCAATGAATTCTTCTACAAATATAATTGTGTTTGTGTTAAAATACAATATTGCGTTGATAGTATTATGTGGCGGGGCGTTTATTAGAAGGTGGAGGTTGAATATTCCAAATATTTTTCATGTGGGAGAGGCGTTTATTCAAATAAATGCATTAGACCTAATTGGTATAATCAATACATTATTTAGTTTAAATCAAACACCAAATAATGACAATCATCAGTAGGCCATTTCGGCATAAGCAAGACGTTTTCAAACTGATTGCAACAACATGGGCCAAAGCATTCCGGGTCTCACGGCGATACACATGCAGGTAGGGGCACAATTGATTTGATGTGTTTTTTTGCAGTATATATTTTATTTTGCTTAAGTTCAATCTACACTATCAAACTTTATGTGAAAAAAAAGTGATGTACCTTTTTATGGACATGATGATGTCATATCACTACCATATTTGGGCACATTACATTTTTTTTTAAATTGATGTTATCTATATTTGTTATTCAACGTATAAAATGGAACTTCGAGTAATCGCTGACGGGATAGCGACATAACATGACACTTTGCTGGATTCAATGACAGTAGGTTGGATGTAGACCACTTTGCAATACTACTACTACGACGTACTCTTGTAATGATAAAATATCACAATCTTAGCGAACACATCTTGAAAAGAACGTGTCATCCGCGTATTGTCAGGGTTAATTTAGTAAATGTAGTTGCAAAACATAAATATTTAATATTAATGACCCTTGTGGTATTAGTGAGTTGGTTTATTTTAGGTATGCTATGTACGCCGGTACGCTCTTTAAATTTTAAAATTAAATATTTATTTAATCACACTGAATTATATTATAGTAACACTTATTATTAATGTTTGTAACACTTACATTTCTTGGAAGATCGAATTTAGCACCAGCCTTGAGCAAAATAGTGCAAACATCTGTGTGGCCGTTTTGTGCAGCCAAATATAAAGGTGACGCTCCATCCTGAAACATTACAAACATGATGTTATAGTAGTTTTCACTCTAAACAAAGTATTAATATTGTACTGAAATAAATACGATGTTATCAATTAAAAATAACGTTATGGATTCAAATAATGCTACTTTGTTAAATTAAATAAAGATTATTAACCTCTGGTGTTTACTTTAAGATAATGTATTGTATACGTATACATTGGTCTTGTTTGTATAATATTGTTCATATAAGTACTGTACAATTGTAAACCAAATAAGTGTTTCTTTGCCTTTATCAGGTAGTGCTGACAAGTGTAAATTATGATAAGGTGGCGTTTGAACTGGCAGTTATGACAAAAAATATAATACTAGGATCCAAATTCTGTTCAACTAAATACTTACTATTGACTTTGTTTTAGTTACTGGGCTGCAATAGTTTTTTTTTTAGTTTTTTTTTTTTTAAAGATGTTTTACTAAATCAAATTGATATATCAATTCATATCCATTTAATGTATCATTTTCATAAATAAATAATGTAGCTCTGTATAGTACAATACAATACAGAAACAGAAAAGTCACCATTCAAAAAAAATCAGTCTCTAACATTCAGTGTTCTAAATGCAGATGTTAAAACTATTACGGAATCTATTTGCACAAGGGGTGATGGACCGCTTCCTTGAACTTCAAAAATAGTACATGCGATAGGTTGGGTCTTGTTGAATCGAATGTGTTTTCTTAGTAAAGTATCTAATGATTCAAATTGAGATCTGCTTGAGATCTGCTCTGCTCGTGCCATGTTTATACCCTTACCCTTTATTGGTCGTGCCTTTTTTAAGATCACTAGTGATTTATTTACAATCTTCAGAGTGGGTACCGTATTAATTTCATATTGTAGGTGAGTTTACGTTATAAAATGTCTTCATTGTTTTCAATTGTTTTCACCTGCTTTGATAGAGACAATACTGTTAATAATTGTTTATTAGTAAACACATAGTGTACACAAAACCAACCTAGTGTATTTTGTGCACATAATAGTGTGTAACATTTGTAATTTAGAGCGTTTATTTGACACGACAAAGCATGTGAACTCCTGAAAACGTACAGAATCATAATAATGTAGTACATATTGAATTTTGACGTAATGATTGTTGTTGTTTTTTTAGACCACACTAAGTGGTTGGTGTAACTTCACAATAATGATAATATAATGAAACATCATATGTTAGTCACCTTAATATGGTCATTTGCCATATACAGTTGAACATTCGTGAGTGGTCACCTCCCGTAGTTTCAAAAGCCCGTTTGTTCTTCATCAAATTAGTGGACCTCCTGTAAGCAGCCATCTCATGTGAGCGGCCGCGGAACTTTTTTTTTTCTCTTTTGTGAGGTTCACTCAACTTTATTTCATTTCAAAACATAAATAAAAAATTGTATTATGTTTGTATATTATTTTTTTTAATATATACTATTTTCATTCATAGACATAAAGTTTTCTCTTACATCTAAAAAAAACTCTGCAAGATATCATTTAATTTATACATTTACATTACATTTAAACTGAAAACAATATCAATAAATATGGAAAATCAAAATCAACTCAATAACCGGTTGCTTGTAGAGTATAGCATTTTCTATGCTCTTTTTTTTTTACTCTGTGAGTAAGGAATGTAATACATTTGTTCTGAACATTAGAAATACGCCGATATTGTGTACAAGAAATTGAATTAAAAATGACTGAACAGTATTCCGGGCGGGGGCGCACGACTGATATTAATGCTCCATCGAAAAACAACAATTTAACTTACTATCAATCAAAACTCCCAAATCCCGTTGAAAATTAACACAATCTAATTCCTGATCATTTAACTTATATTTGGTTAAAATAGGCTTTCGCTGATTATACTATGCCCAAGAAAAATCCGTCGTGTTATTAAACATTCTTACTACATCAAGACGTAACTGAGATTTCAAAACAACAGTCCTAAGTAGCATTTCTGTTACCAATCTCAACTTTTTGTTGCCTCCAAATAATAACCCTAGGTATATTACCCGGATCGTTATATGTTGGGTTTTGTACATTATGTTGGGGACACCTCATGAAACGTCACCAAAAACATGCATAATTCAGTAGTCATGCGTCTTGCCCGGGTCGCGAAATTTTCTTTACTCGTCAGATAAGGCAGGAATCATGAATAATTCATTAGAATAATTATGACATAATATGCCACATTAGAGAGGGCGCTATATAAGCATGCAGAGATATTAAAGTGCTAGTCCCACAGACTTTAAATTCAGATATTAATGATATTATGAGTAGATTTAATGTCTATAAATCTTGACCGAAATTTGCATTGACCTACTTTTAACGGTATGGCCGTAATCACCTCTTAATTAGGAACGTTAATATGCCCTCGTACTTTATAAGCGTGACGTCACAGGCAGAAGACATTCTACTTCCGCCTTTTAAAACAACATACGTGCATGCATGAGACGCTGTTTTACTACTAATAATATTATTGTATACAGTACTGCTTTCTACTGGTACTAATTGTTATTGTTCAACTATTATTATTGTCAGCTACTTTTTATTTATCTATTTAAATAATAAATCAATATGCCTTCTCGCTGTGTTGCTGCGAATTGTGGTCATGAAAATAACTTATTGTTTCGGTGGCCAAAGGACAGTTTCATCACCAGGCAATGGACAAGATTTGTACGTACAAAACGCGATATAAACCCACAGCTCGATGATCAGTCCTTTGTTTTAAGCATTTTTCAGACGATTCATTTACAAACATGGGTCAATTCAAAGTTGGTCTAGCTACAAAGTAAGTATTTGTTAATTAGATGAATTTCCTTTTAATATTTTACCTTTAAAAAAAGCTGAATAAAATACGTTCGCCGTCGCTATTTTTAGGCCTGCTGGGCCAAGCCTAGCTTCTATCTAGGCGCGCGGGCAGCGATTTTTTTTTTCGTACATAAGTTGGGGACCCCCTCATGAAACGTCACAAAATAAACATGAATAATTCATCAGTTAAATGTGTTGTTCCGTGTGCACCCAAGCGTATAGCAACAAGAAGCGATTACACAACTGCGATACGATACTTTCTACAGTAGGCCTAGGATTCTAAGTCAATTCACGCGATTGCCTTCGCGCACTCTTCTTCAAAATGTGTCGAGTCGAGGCTAATCGACAGGTAGGCAAGACATTAAACTAAGTAGTAATTCATTGGACATAGCCCAAAGAAAGCTTAGACCCACAAGAATAAAGAATGTGTATAATTTGTGTAGGCCTACTGTATTTTTTTTAAGTCTGCTATTTATTATCAAACAATGCACGTACTCAAAGGAACTTTAAAAATGCGCGTATATGAACACATGAGATGGGAAGATTAGACCCACGAGAATAAAAAATGTATTTTTGTGTAATGTTTATTGTTTAATTTTGCTGACTTATTACTCGGATTGTGTCATACCTATAACACACACACACACACAGCTCTACTACTAGAATAGACATATGTTTAGAGACTAATAATTAGGCCTAGGCCTAATAGTATTAATAGAAACTATAATTTTAACACGTAATTCTTTATTAATACATTATATTATTAAAAACACTATCATAAACTAAAGGCTGATTATTTCGACAATCCACACAAAACGCCGCTATTCTTCTATGAAATCGCACGCCGCAACAACAGCGCGGAGATAGGCCTAGAATCGTACCGCACTTGTGTGTAATCACTTCTTGTTGCTATACGCTTGGGTGCACACGGAACAAGAACATTTAACTGATGAATTATTCATGTTTATTTTGTGACGTTTCATGAGGGGGTCCCCAACTTATGTACGAAAAAAAAAATCGCGCGCGGGCACAATATGGCGTAACATTAAAACTACATACATACAGTACAGTTGCTTCGCCTGATATGTGTATAGTATTTACTTTATGTTGGTTTATCTTTAAATAAACATAAAATAATAAGTAATAGTAACTAGTTTTGCATGCACACACAAATATCTCAACTAGGCCTAGTTGTTATGTATTTGGCTTATTTATTATTAATAATAATGGGATAGGGCTAGGCTAGCCAGGCCTAATTAGTACTACTGAATGCTGTACAATCATGATGGAGGGTAGTCAATGCCTACACTGTTATGCTCAGTAGGAGAATGTCCTGTCGGTGTAAGTGGGAATAACAACTATATTATAATTATATTGCTTACGTTATTTTGCCCTATAATATTAACTGGACAACGGTTTCCTCACTACTTTTAGGCTTTTACTGAATGCCAAAACAGCGGTACCAACAATACATGTTGTGAGGGAGACATCCGACGATGGTGGTCAGCACAGAGGTTAGTGTAATAGATTCAATAAATAAAAGAAAAAATGTTTAGGTTTGTCTGATATTTATTTATTAATAGTATTAATATTCAATCCAACAGGTCAGCATTTGTTAAAAGAGAAAAGGCGAGAGTGATCAAGGAGTTTATTACTGGAACAGAGGATGAGGAAGAGGATGAACAGGAGCTGGCCAGTGTATGCGATAAGCCTCTTATGGTGTCCAGAGGCACACAGACACAAAAGCAAAGAAATAATAAAATTGTTGAAATATTCACAATGTAATGTATTTTCAGACTATTTCATTTTTTCCCCAATAACAATGTATTGGAGATGTATATGATGAGAGAAGCAATAAAATCAAAATGAGTTGCAAATTGTATAAATTATACTGTACTTTATTTAATTTCAAAAAATTATTAAACCAATACAAAATAGTATAAGACAATTAAAATGCTGCTATGGCTGTTTTAATTTAGGTCTGGTAATTTAAATCCTGTAAACACTGGGTCATCTCCAGGTGGTGGGAAATGTGCTCTTATGCAAGAGACAACACAAGACGGAAGCACTATACGGATATTTTTTTCGACATATCCATGTATCCATCGGGCATACTGTTCTGTTTTTTTGGTCCGTTATAGATAACTTTCTTATCATAGTGTTGCTTATACAAAAGCCATGCTACTTCCAGCACCCAAGGGTCAAGAGCAACAGACTTGAAACCTGGATGATTTGTGATGCAGGAGAATGGAGCATCATTGTTGAACAGATTGACATTGTCTTCAAGTTTAGCACTTGTGTTTTCGCACTCCTTGCAGCAGATGCACTCTTCCCCTGAGCCCATGATTTGGAAATGTTAACAGGAACACCTGAACAAGATGAAAAAATTTATTTAGTCATTATAAAACTAATTATTATGATAATTAGTTGGTCATATCAGTAGTCACTCAAGCAAGTGAAATTCAAATGTTTGCTTAATGAAAATATAATTAGCACTTGCCCATTTGAACTATGACCAGAATATTAATATTAATACTTTAGGCCTAGTCTATCTATTATTATAACCCAAGTCAAGGAGTAGCCTATTATTAAACCACCGTCCCAAATCCGACCCATCTAATAATCATCAAACAAATTACGATGGGGACTTTATATTAACGTATGGCATCTCACAAAATTAGAAAAAAAACCCTATTGTATATTTAGAATTTAGAAACACTGAGGTAGCTCTAGCTTCGATTGATTAATTAGGCCTAGCCCAATCAAGCAGACGCTTCACTACACAAACCACCTACCATTCTAAATTATCCAGGCGTGCAGCCATCATGTGAGTCAACATCTTCGCCTTGGGCTTCTTCATCAATGTCTTGTAATGTTCCTCAAAACGTGGTTTGAAATTATATGGTATCATAAGGCCAGTACCATTTTCCTCATCACTTGATGATGAACTACTACTACTAGGTCTATCTGATGAAACACTTTCTAAATCGCTTTCGGAATCCATAACAAATATTCAGTAAGCTTGTTGTGATCGCCGCGGGGTGTGTTATAAGGCGCAAGATGCAGGTTAGTTCCTCCTCGCGATCGTCGGTGTTCTGGCTGTGACGTCACATACAAATGTCGAAAGGTAACATTTCGTGACCAAATAACGACACACATAATGAATTGCTTTTTTTTTCATATATATAACAATTTATTATTGAAACTCAATTTAACATAGTATCTACATATATTATTCTTGATACTGATAATAGTAAATGTCGTATTTGTCGAAAGTGTAGCACTAGCACTT
Source organism: Antedon mediterranea (assembly GCF_964355755.1). Taxonomy (NCBI): domain Eukaryota; kingdom Metazoa; phylum Echinodermata; class Crinoidea; order Comatulida; family Antedonidae; genus Antedon; species Antedon mediterranea. The sequence continues at coordinate 13,297,302 of NC_092674.1, forward strand.
TAAATAATTTGTGTAAACAGCGTTTGCCAACTGAAAAGTTTGGACTAGTGGCGAAGGCTTTAACCTATTACGATGGAGCCCTCGGTTCGAGGTCTTTCAAGAACATGTTTTTTTTAAATAGTTGAGAGAGATTATTTAGAGGGTTAGGTTTAGTATATTTAGGAAGTAGATCAGCTATCTTGCAATTCTTTATAATAGAAAATAATTAAGGTAATGAATTATTCATGATTTCTGCCTTATCTGACGAGTAAAGAAAATTTCGCGCCCGGGTCTCTGGTTTCCAGGGGCGTTGTCATATTATCGAGAACCATTCATATACACTCACTAGAAGGTGAGAGAGCAAAGCAAACGAATCTAGTTATTATAAATACGCTAACATTTACCTCATGGAAGACATTTAGCTCGTAGTATTATGAACGTGCGCTTATAGCGCATCGTGGTGTTAAGCCGAATATAAAAAAATATTAGTGAAACGCGTAATAACATTGCAGTAATAATATTTAATTCATAAATTTAATGAAAATATAATCAAACAAAACAATTGTTCTGGAAGTTGTTTAAGGGTTATTTTAAAAAAAAACACATCGACTACGATTTATTTTTAAACAATGTTAATATGTTTTGGTATCGGAATATGTCATATTTTCGATGAATTAAATACACTTATTTTGATAGCTAAAAAATTTATATTCAACTGTAACATTAAAGATGACCCACTGTATTTTAACAAATTTAAAGTCATTGTTAAAAGAAATATTGAAATAGAAACAAATGTTGATTTGAAAATGATAATATGCATACAACCTAAATGAACAAATTAGGAATATAATCTACCTTTTAACTACCATGATATGTATAAATGTTCGTTTGATTGTGTTTTGTTTTGTATGTTGTTGTTGAGAAGCATTTTGTTTGTCTTGTTGCTACAGCTGGTGGCGCATTGTTTCTTTTTTTGGAATTGAAATAATAAAAAAAAATATTACAAAGTGCGACAGGAGTTATTACAAAGTGCGACAGGAGTTATTACAAAGTGTGTGAGCTCGATTACTACAAAGTGCAAAGGTTATCACAAAGTGTGACAGTTGTGTAACCATGTGCGCACGACAGTTATTACACAGTATTATGTGACGATTAAAGTGCGACAATACAAAGCGGGTTTAAAGATAGTTATTATAAGTAGAGAACATGATGGTATAGTCAGTCGTGGTTATAACAATGGTTAACAATGGGGATAGTATAAGACAATAGAGTATATCATTTCACTAGAATTGTTATATAGATTTGTTATATATTAATATACATTATAATATAAAATTAATAAATATTAAATAAAAATGATATGGTGATTTAGTTGCTTGTGAACAAATGGTTTACAATGGTTGAAGTCAATAGGTGTTATGTTTCGGATTATAATACAATGGTTAACATAGGGTAAGGAAGTGAGACAATAATAGTTTTTGTAAGATTTGAATTAGTCATGGATTCAATAAAGATGCACCTGGTTAATTAAAACTAGTTAATTGAGGTTTTTGCTTGATGTATGCCGACATAATACAAAGACATAAGTTATTTGATCCGGATATTATAACAATGACTAAAACAAAAAGATAAGAATGAATAGTTAAATAGCGTTTACAGGCAAAATATAGGCAAAATTGTAAGTATTAGTCAGATGTACAAATTACTGAAAAACAAAATATTACTAGGAAGTATGAAACAATAGGTATTGTGTTTCGGGGTATATAACAATATATGTTAAAGGTGTCTTCCGACATATAATTAATACGGGGTATTTTATAACAAAGATAAAAATAAAAAGAAGACTATAATGAAGTGATATAATAAGTATGTCTTGCTTGATCTTTGGCGACATAATCCAAAGACATAAGGCATTTTCTTCCGGATATTTAAGATTTGAAAATAAACGTTATTTAAGTATGTACAATTAAGTAAATAAAAGGTAATCTTCTGATGTCATGCATAAATTAATTTATGTTTAAATATCGGGGGGGGGGGGAGGGGGTATTATTTGAAATTCTATGTCAGTGTTTTCAATTACATCGAAGTCACTCAAACTCTAGTACTAGTTCCAAAGTATTACCGTTACACGAGGTTAAAAGATGAATTCTAACGTGTATACCGGTAATGAACAAAAATTTGAAAACAGCAGTCTTAGCGGTAACGAGGAATTTTTGTTAGAAATTCTTGATGACAACGATGAAATGGTAAGTTGAATCAATTTGTACAAGAAAAAAAAAGAAATTTACGTATATTATTTTCAAAATGTTATTAAGATTTAATTTGTTCTGTCTGTTACATGGGGTCTTGTTATTTAATTTTCAGATTCGATGTATAGAAGAGTTAATTGATGATCAGAACGAATTATGTAATGAAATGGTAAGTTACTATTTCTATAAATTTATTTTTAAAATGGTAATAATATATGATATTTAGTCTAATATAAACAACATTTTGTATTACAGTACGGTATTTTGATTGAAAGTAGTAATAACGAAAGGGAAGAAACACTTCAATTAGAGAATGACATGGCAGTTGCAGAAATTTGCCGCATTGCAAGAAACAAAAGAGGTAATTTAGACGAAGAAGAAAATGATTTATGAGTATGATTGCACTTCGACCAATGTTCCGACAGGAAATACAACAATGACAATTGGCTGAAACAAATTTAGTAAATGCCGAATGTAATCATTTGACTGTATATAACTCTCGATTATTTTGTAATCTTTACCTCATTCTACAACGCTACAGAGCTCGACAAGACAGACCAAAAACCAACAACTAGTTACTATGGTTTCCGTGATTGAAATCATTGATCTTACTATGGACTCTCATGTCGAAGAAGATGTTACATATATATAAGCAGTGATTCAGAATTTGAAGACGAAGACATACTAGCTATGACTGGTGCCTATTTTACAGCAGAGGAGGAGGAAGAGATGAGGGAAGAGATGGGGGATATGACGTGTTTAATGGTGATTCAACCCCCACCTCCAATGAACGTTGATTTCAATAATGTATCTAATACTGAAGAAGACGAACATTATAGATCGAGAATAATTTCTGAAGAGGAGAGGATTGTATACGACGACACGTCATCGGTAGTTGACTACCACCTATTTCTGGCAAGAAAAGCCGATATAGAAGATGAGGTAGAAGATGGGGTGTTTGCGGAAGAGTACCTGAACCCTGTGCTGGGGATGGAAATTTAGAAAGAAACTACCGAACAATGATGAGGTGTTTACGGAAGAGTACTTGAACCCTGTGCTGGAGGCGGAAATTAAGAAAGAAACTACCGAACTTAAGTACAAAGAAATAATGAGAACAATTGAGAAGGTTTTCAAAGAAGAATTTATATTCATTCTGAATGACATGGTTGAACGTTATAACTTTCACGGCTCAAGATATGAGCAACTTCTAACAATTTTTCGACCAATTCTGGCATTGAAACTTGTGGACAATAGCGCTATCCATTTTGAATGGGCGCTAAACTACTTTCATTTACGTTGTATCAATGTTGATGCGTTCGATAAAGCCATAAAGTTGATTACAAATGATTCAGAACTGTTTAATAAGATTCTTAACCAGTTGTAATTTATATAAATTTAAATATTATCATAACACTTTTAATTAATGTTATATATTTTTATAATTCTTATTTCTTTTCGGTAAATTTATTATTATTATGGTTGTAAAATATATTGAAATAGAATGTGTGTTAAAATAAAGGTTGTGTGTTTTTTTTAAGGCAACAACGAAAATGAAATTTGATCTTTGCGTGGTATTTAAGTATTTGATTTATTTTTTTAATTTTAATTTGGTTGAATGAGGGTAATGAGTATGGATGAGTACATAAGAAAAGTATATTACGATCTTAAGCATCCTGATAGTTTAGGTGGTGTGGACCGACTTTATCAAAATGTAAAAGACGATTTAAATATTACCAAGAGACAAGTTCAAGACTGACTGTGCAAGCAAGATACATTATACATTACACAAATCCATTCAACGTAAATTCAAACGAAACTGGGTACTTGTAAGTGCTATTGATGAACAATGGGAACTGGATTGGGAAAAATAACGTGTTTGCAAAATCAAAGGTTTGACTTTAAAGGAAGTCAATTTTGAAATAGTTGGTAGCATGGTACGGGTACTAATCCTAACAAAATAACCCGTAAACCAAAATCTAGCTTAATATTTATTTTATATTATAAATTTGTAAAAGTAGTTACCATATTTTAATTTATGGTAAATTTATTTTTCGAATTAATTTAATTTGTTTTCTTTTCTGTTGAATTTTTATTATTATTATGTTTGTAAAGTGTATTGCAATAGATTTGTTTAATGAAATAAATTAATTATGTTTTGACTTAATTTATGTCAGTGTAAATTTGTAAAAGTAGTTTCCCTATTTTAATTCATGATAAATTTATTTCTTTTCTGTTAAAGTTTTATTATTATTATTATGTTTTGTAAAGTGTATTACAATAGAATGTGTATTTCAATAAATTTTGTTTTTAACATCAACAACAAAAATGAAATTTTATCTTTGCGTGTTGTTTAATTCGTGTATGATGTTTTTCTAATTTATTTATAAAAAAAACAAAAATTGACTTTAAATTTCAAAAAGTCAAAGGAATTCAATTTTGAAATAGTTAGTAGCATGGTACAAGGAATCGACAAGGAAAAAATAACAACAATTAATTTAATTTAATTCTTCTTTTCTGTGGAATTATTATTATTATTATTATTATTATTATGTTTGTGAAGTGTATTGCAATAGATTTGTTTAATGAAATAAGTTAATTATGTTTTGACTTAATTTATGTCAGTGTAAATTTTGTAAAAGTAGTTTTCCTATTTTAATTCATGGTAAATTTATTTCTTGACTTAATTTAATTAGTTATCTTTTCTGCTGTTATATATATGTTTTTTAAGGTGTAGTGCAATAGAATGTGTATTGAAATAAATTTTGTTTTTAACAGCAACAATAAAAATGAAATTTGATCTTTGCGTGTTATTTAATTCCTGTATGATGTTTTTCTAATTTATTTCTACAAAAAGAAAACACATTTTTGAATTTGTTAAATGTAATTGCAAACACGCATAATAAATGATTGTGATTAAAAATATTCTGTTTACTTCTTTTATTTTAAACAGTAGGTCTATAATGTAAAGTTATATTTTATAATATAATAAGTAATATTACAAAAATAAACATACACAATGTATAATGCATATATTTATTACATTTAAATACAATTTTTTTATTTCAAAATGAATTTCATATTCTACGTGTTTTTCAATTTTAAATCTTTTAAGAAAGACACAATACGTACTGCTAAAAAAAAAACACGATATGTAACGACGGTTTCAATAAAAAGTCATATTATAAATGTATTTTTACCAAATTTATAAAGTAAAGGGTTATTATTGAGAAATATACATTTTAGATAAATGATAACACATCTAAAATTAATTAGAGAGATCAATACAATATGGTGTTCATAATAATTTGTTTTGATGACTAGAGGAAACATCTGAAGACATTCAACAAAAAACAAGCGTTAACACCATACCAGTCACTAAGAATGCTACTACTCTGAAAAAAACATCTCCCTTCCTGCACACAAAAATTAAAATAATTAGTAAACGAAACACGCGCATTTTAAATAAAATGAATAATTTAAGAATATTTGTTAAAATACCCACGAACAAAAAAAAAAGAAACATACTAACCGATTCATCGTCATTACGAAGTTCAAATAACGAAAACTTTTCCTTGAAAAATCCACAAGAGACACGTTTTACATTTTCTAACTGCATTTCAGTGTCACATTGTTTCGCAACACATGTACATACAACGAGTCCTGTCACAAGTCTGCCGAAATTTATTTTTTTATCGCTCATCATTTGTTCTAATACATAATACAGCGCTTCCGAAGAAATATCTTTACACAATTCTAACACATTAAAATTGTTTTCCAACTCTTTACAAGCACGAATAGTACTCTGGAGGATGGGTGAATCCAAAACAATTAACCCCGTCAATTTATATTAAATGTATGCTAAAACTACTTCCTCTAAATCAACCATAACGCTCGACAAAACAAATGATAATGGATGTAATTACCATGAAAGTTACAACTTAAAACATTTTAAAGAAATAAATTTATCATGAATTAAAATAGGGAAACTACTTTTACAAATTTACACTGACATAAATTAAGTCAAAACATAATTAATTTATTTCATTAAACAAATCTATTGCAATACACTTTACAAACATAATAATAATAAAAATTCAACAGAAAAGAAAACAAATTAAATTAATTCGAAAAATAAATTTACCATAAATTAAAATAGGGTAACTACTTTTACAAATTTATAATATAAAATAAATATTAAGCGAGATTTTGGTTTACGGGTTATTTTGTTAGGATTAGTACCCGTACCATGCTACCAACTATTTCAAAATTGACTTCCTTTAAAGTCAAACCTTTGATTTTGCAAACACGTTATTTTTCCCAATCCAGTTCCCATTGTTCATCAATAGCACTTACAAGTACCCAGTTTCGTTTGAATTTACGTTGAATGGATTTGTGTAATGTATAATGTATCTTACTTGCACAGTCAGTCTTGAACTTGTCTCTTGGTAATATTTAAATCGTCTTTTACATTTTGATAAAGTCGGTCCACACCACCTAAACTATCAGGATGCTTAAGATCGTAATATACTTTTCTTATGTACTCATCCATACTCATTACCCTCATTCAACCAAATTAAAATTAAAAAAATAAATCAAATACTTAAATACCACGCAAAGATCAAATTTCATTTTCGTTGTTGCCTTAAAAAAACACACAACCTTTATTTTAACACACATTCTATTTCAATATATTTTACAACCATAATAATAATAAATTTACCGAAAAGAAATAAGAATTATAAAAATATATAACATTAATTAAAAGTGTTATGATAATATTTAAATTTATATAAATTACAACTGGTTAAGAATCTTATTAAACAGTTCTGAATCATTTGTAATCAACTTTATGGCTTTATCGAACGCATCAACATTGATACAACGTAAATGAAAGTAGTTTAGCGCCCATTCAAAATGGATAGCGCTATTGTCCACAAGTTTCAATGCCAGAATTGGTCGAAAAAAATGTTAGAAGTTGCTCATATCTTGAGCCGTGAAAGTTATAACGTTCAACCATGTCATTCAGAATGAATATAAATTCTTCTATGAAAACCTTCTCAATTGTTCTCATTATTTCTTTGTACTTAAGTTCGGTAGTTTCTTTCTTAATTTCAGCCTCCAGCACAGGGTTCAGGTACTCTTCCGTAAACACCTCATCATTGTTCGGTAGTTTCTTTCTTAATTTCCGCCTCCAGCACAGGGTTCAGGTACTCTTCCGCAAACACCCCATCTTCTACCTCATCTTCTACATCGGCTTTTCTTGCCAGAAATAGGTGGTAGTCAACTACCGATGACGTGTCGTCGTATACAATCCTCTCCTCTTCAGAAATTATTCTCGATCTATAATGTTCGTCTTCTTCAGTATTAGATACATTATTGAAATCAACGTTCATTGGAGGTGGGGGTTGAATCGCCATTAAACACGTCATATCCCCCATCTCTTCCCTCATCTCTTCCTCCTCCTCTGCTGTAAAATAGGCACCAGTCATAGCTAGTATGTCTTCGTCTTCAAATTCTGAATCACTGCTTATATATATAACATCTTCTTCGACATCAGAGTCCATAGTAAGATCAATGATTTCAATCACGGAAACCATAGTAACTAGTTGTGGGTTTTTGGTCTGTCTTGTCGAGCTCTGTAGCGTTGTAGAATGAGGTAAAGATTACAAAATAATCGAGAGTTATATACAGTCAAAGGATTACATTCTGCATTTACTAAATTTGTTTCAGCCAATTGTCATTGTTGTATTTCCTGTCGGAACATTGGTCGAAGTGCAATCATACTCATAAATCATTTTCTTCTTCGTCTAAATTACCTCTTTTGTTTCTTGCAATGCGACAAATTTCTGCAACTGCCATGTCATTCTCTAATTGAAGTGTTTCTTCCCTTTCGTTATTACTACTTTCAATCAAAATACCGTACTGTAACACAAAATGTTGTTTATATTAGACTAAATATCATATATTATTACCATTTTAAAAATAAATTTATAGAAATAGTAACTTACCATTTCATTACATAATTCGTTCTGATCATCAATTAACTCTTCTATACATCGAATCTGAAAATTAAGTAACAAGACCCCATGTAACAGACAGAACAAATTAAATCTTAATAACATTTTGAAAATAATATACGTACATTTCTTTTTTTTTCTTGTACAAATTGATTCAACTTACCATTTCATCGTTGTCATCAAGAATTTCTAACAAAAATTCCTCGTTACCGCTAAGACTGCTCTGTTTTCAAATTCTTGTTCATTACCGGTATGCACGTTAGAATTCATCTTTTAACCTCGTGTAACGGTAATACTTTGGAACTAGTACTAGAGTTTGAGTGACTTCGATGTAATTGAAAACACTGACATAGAATTTCAAATAATACCCCCTCCCCCCCCCCCACCCCGATATTTAAACATAAATTAATTTATGCAGGACATCAGAAGATTACCTTTTATTTACTTAATTGTACATACTTAAATAACCTTTATTTTCAAATCCTAAATATCCGGAAGAAAATGCCTTATGTCTTTGGATTATGTCGCCAAAGATCAAGCAAGACATACTTATTATATCACTTCATTATAGTCTTCTTTTTATTTTTATCTTTGTTATAAAATACCCCGTATTAATTATATGTCGGAAGACACCTTTAACATATATTGTTATATACCCCGAAACACAATACCTATTGTTTCATACTTCCTAGTAATTTGTTTTTCAGTAATTTGTACATCTGACTAATACTTACAATTTTGCCTATATTTTGCCTGTAAACGCTATTTAACTATTCATTCTTATCTTTTTGTTTTAGTCATTGTTATAATATCCGGATCAAATAACTTATGTCTTTGTATTATGTCGGCATACATCAAGCAAAAACCTCAATTAACTAGTTTTAATTAACCAGGTGCATCTTTATTGAATCCATGACTAATTCAAATCTTACAAAAACTATTATTGTCTCACTTCCTTACCCTATGTTAACCATTGTATTATAATCCGAAACATAACACCTATTGACTTCAACCATTGTAAACAATTTGTTCACAAGCAACTAAATCACCATATCATTTTTATTTAATATTTATTAATTTTATATTATAATGTATATTAATATATAACAAATCTATATAACAATTCTAGTGAAATGATATACTCTATTGTCTTATACTATCCCCATTGTTAACCATTGTTATAACCACGACTGACTATACCATCATGTTCTCTACTATTATATATGAGATTTTTTTTTTTTTCAAGACAGTTTATCAGGAACCGATCCATATTTTGTTCTTTCTTGAGTAAAGTTTCGGGATCATTAATTTGACAAATAATAGTTCTTTGGTGAGATCTTGCTTGGAAGTTTCCAGGTCTCGGGGTTTAAATGACCGCGACTTTTAAACTATCATTGGTTGATCTAACTGCCCAATGTCAAGATTAACCTTGACGAAGTAGCGGTGTTCCGAACCATGTTAGGGGTACAACCGTGCAGTTCTCGACAATACAGTAATCCTCGATACAAAATATGAAATGATATATGACCCGCAATGTGAGTTGGTTCATTTAGGTATGCTATGTACGCCGGTATGCTCTTTAAATTTTAAAATTAAATCACATTGAATTATATAGTAACACTTATTATTAATGTTTGTAACACTTACATTGCTTCGAAGATTCAATTTAGCACCAGCCTTGAGCAAAACAGTGCAAACATCTGTGTGGCCGTTTTGTGCAGCCAGATATAAAGGTGACGCTCCATCCTGAAACATTACAAACATGATGTTATAGTAGTTTTCACTCTAAACAAATTATTAATATTGTACTGAAATCAATACGATGTTATCAATTAAAAATAACGTTATGGATTCAAATAATGCTACTTTGTTAAATTAAATAAAGATTATTAACCTCTGGTGTTTACTTTAAGATAATAGATTGTATACGTATACATTTGTTTTGCTTGTATAATATTGTTCATATAAGTACTGTACAAATGTAAACCATATAAGTGTTTCTTTGCCTTTATCAAGTAGTGCTGACGAGTGTAAATTATGATAAGGTGGCGTTAGAACTGGCAGTTATGACAAAAAATATTATACTAGGATTCAAATTCTGTTCAACTAAATACTTACTATTGACTTTGTTTTACTTACTGGGCTGGAATAGTTTTTTTTTTTTTTTTTTTTTTTTTTTTTTTAAAGATGTTTTACTAAATCAAATTGATATATCGATTCATATCCATTTAATGTATCATTTTCATAAAATAAATAATGTAGCTCTGTACAGCACAATACAATACAGAAACAGAAAAGTCACCATTGAAAAAAATCATTCTCTAACATTCAGTTTTCTAAATGCAGATGTTAAAACTATTACGGAATCTATTTGCACAAGGGGTGATGGACCGCTTCCTTGAATTTCAAAAATAGTACATGCGATAGGTTGGGTCTTGTAAAATCGAATGTGTTTTTTTAGTAAAGTATCTAATGATTCAAATTGAGATCTGCTTGAGGTCTGCTCTGCTCGTTTGAGTTCAAACGTGTCATTTTGTGCCATGTTTTTCCCTTACCATTTATTGGTCGTGCCATTTTTAAGATCACTAGTGATTTATTTACAATCTTCAGAGTGGGTACCGTATTAATTTCATATTGTAGGTGAGTTTACGTTATAAAATGTCTTAATTGTTTTCAATTGTTTTCACCTGCTTTGATAGAGACAATACTGTTAATAATTGTTTATTAGTAAACACATAGTGTACACAAAACCCACCTAGTGTATTTGTGCACATAATAGTGTGTAACATTTGTAATTTAGAGCGTTTAATTGACACGATAACGCATGTGAACTCCTGAAAACGTACAGAATCATAATAATGTAGTACATATTGAATTTTGACGTAATGATTGTTGTTGTTTTTTTAGACCACACTAAGTGGTTGGTGTAACTTCACAATAATGATATAATGAAACATCATATGTTAGTCACCTTAATAATGGTCATTTGCCATATACGATGATTTAAAAATTCAGAGTTTTAATATTATAGTATTACAGTTGAACATTCGTGAGTGGTCACCTCCCGTAGTTTCAAAAGCCCGTTTGTTCTTCATCCAATTAGTGGACCTCCTGTAAGCAGCCATCTCATGTGAGCGGCCGCGGAAATTTTTTTTTTCTCTTTTTTGAGGTTCACTCAACTTTATTTCATTTCAAAACATAAATAAACAATTTTCCTATGTTTGTATATTATTTTTTTTAATATATACTATTTTCATTCATAGACATAAAGTTTTCTCTTACATCTAAAAAAAACTCTGCAAGATATCAGTTATACATTTACATTACATTTAAACTGAAAACAATATCAATAAATATGGAAAATCAAAAGCAACTCAATAACCGGTTGCTTGTAGAGTATAGCATTTTCTATGCTCTTTTTTTTTTACTCTTCTTTTTATTGTTTTTCCCTTTTTTTTCTTCTTTTTTCTGTTTTATTTGCACTATTTACATTTTTGTACAAATTACTTTATTTACAGTAGGCTTAACCTTCAAAATAAAAATTAATAAATACATTCATGTATGGTATACTCTTGTGTAAGTATATGTTTAAACATTATCCATGAGTTTTTACAGACTGACTTATTTAATTCTGACAATATTTTTATTTTGTATATAGAATATAGAGCAATTGAGTATAACTTATTTTTTATGTTGCATTCAGACCCAAAAACAAGTTCTTCAAAAGTACAGTTACTATTATCTAACCTTTTTAATATCTCATTGATTTTTTTCCATTATAAGACATTGCTTTTACATTTGAAAAACATGTGCTTTTCATCTTCAGTTACATCACATAACTCACATTTTTTTGTGTTCTTAATATTCCATTTATATAATTGTACATTTGTTGGTAAAACTCTAAGAAGCAATTTGTAATTTAGTTGTGCATATTTTTGGTTTTTCTAATTTTTTACTTTTCTTGACCAAATATTAAACCAGTTCGTACTTTTAATATCAATTTCTTTTTCCCATTTGGGAATAGTAATAGGAGCAACAAACCTACCTTCTATAAAACTTGAATATATCTGTGTTGTTTTCATCTGAAATATTTTATTTATTTTATAATCATCTGAATTTAATTTAACACTATCTCCATTATAATTTTTTACGGAAAATTTGTTTACAACACATTAGATTGTTTGTATGGTAAATTACCTCCCTTAAGCGGCCACCCAAAAAATTGGTTGCAGTCGCGTGCGCAAATTGTTCATATTTCTGTAAGGAACATTTCTGTGTGATTTTAGATGATATGAGAAAACTACACAGATTTTGATTGACTGAAGAAATGATTTGCACATTTGTAGAATACCTTTTGCACATTTAACCTCAAAACTGATCGTTTTTACATTTAACGGCGAGATGTTTGCACATTTGCGGGTAATGAATGTTTACAGATTTGCACATTTGAAGGTAAAATGTTTGCACAAATGTTGTTGTTTGCACATTTGAAGGTAAAATGTTAGCACAAATGTGGTTGTTTGCACAAATGTGACTTTTTGCACAATTAACGGCTCCACACGGGCACTACACGAGAGAAGCCCTTGATCAATGTTAGGACCAATCAAGGAACTTTAAACAGTCATGGCTTAGTCATCACTCAGATAAATGTAAGAATAAAATGACACTGCTGCCACTACAGACGTCGTATGCATAGTCTATTAAGACTGATGCAGGCCAAAACAATAATAAAAAATGCTGTATAAATTTAGTTACACAAATAAAAATATTAAATCATGAGAAGAAACACTCGGGAATTTACCATCTTAGAATTATATTCATGGCGGCTAATGCCTCTATGTTAATATTTGAAGTAATCATCGGCTTTCGCAGACGTAAACACCTACATCGGATGTAGGCATAGGTGTTTACACATGTGTTGGAAAATCAAATATTCTTTAATAGATTGTATAGATAGATAGATCGTTGTTTTCTTTGTTTTACTAAATAATGAAAATAAGGATTTAGTCGAGTCGTCTTTAGATTTGCAAGTAACAGAGAAGCATTTCTTTTGTCCGTTGTCAGATGGTTATTGAATCTTTGTTATTGATTTATCTAATACTTATGTAATTAACCGCTTTACGTCACCCTGCATAGTAGGTATTAACAATATGTATTAGAACTATAGTAACTGCCATTTTCCGATATCTATTTTCGACTCAATGTGTTTAATTTCTTTTATGAATATGAACAGTTTGTCTTAAATGAAAGTTTAATTGAATTTGAATTGCGTGTTTATTGTATTAACAATTGTCTGTAATTTTAGTATTAATTTGTTTAACATTTTCTGATTAGGGTTAGTTTTACAGGAACAAATTGGTACTTTTTTTATATTTGTTTGGGAAATTAGTGTAATTAAAGCGTAATTGTAATTTAATTAATTAATTTTGAATTAAAATTCAGCAATCGTCATTTGGAATACTACGTCCTGTAAAATGACTAGAATTTACTCATGGTTGTATCGTGGCGTCTTTCCACGTAACATTTTATCGCATCTCATCCTATTACTATTGAAAGCGAATTGAAACATTTTCAAAAAGCTTTTTATGATGGTCACAACATGCCAAGATACATTTAAGGAACGCTCATCGTTAGATCTAAGTATAGTAATGAGAAATATACAAACAATGATGTTGTTGTGATGTCGTTGGTGGGTGTTAGGTGTGGCGGCGTTCATTCAAGGGAGGCATTTGTTGTAAACATTTTATAAAAAAATAAATTCCCCTAAATATGAACAACACTGTATTTGATATTATCAAGAAATGATAACAGTAAACAATTGTACGAAAATGCTTGGTTAAAAAATAGACATAGCAGTAAATGAATTATTCAACAAGTATAATTATGTTTGTTTTATAATACAATGTTGTGTGTATAAATGTACGTGGCGGGGCGTTTATTAGAGGGTGGAGGTTGTATATTCCAAAGATGTTTTATTGGAGAGGTAGCGTTTATTCAAATAAATGCGGTAGGCTTAATTGGTATAGCCAATACATTATTTAATTCAAATCAAACACCAAATAATCATCAGTGGGCCGTTAATAAGAAACACGTTTTAAACGGCTTACAACATGGGCCAAAGCCTCCTGGGTCTCAATGTCGATGCAGTGCATGCATATAGCGCGCAATCTGTTCAAACCTAACAGCAACTCAACAACTCGAGTACCATTCGGCTATATCGATTTCTGATATAATTTTATATATTGATTTTACAATTTTCCCTGCAAAATACATAGATGATTTTTAATATAATGCATTTGTTTTTTTTTTGCAGTATAATTTCATTTTGTTTAGACTACAGGCGTGGCCCGTGAAAAAAAAATATATGTGTCGCCGTCAACGGCAAATATTGGAGGAGAGCAAAAACTAAATCAACCCGGAAATCACTTTTATACTGCGAACGGTTGAAAATCTGCCGATGAAATCAGAAATGTTGTTTTAAAACCTTTTATAATATCTGCCTAAGAGAGAAACATTATTTAAATCTACGTTTCATCTGAGATAGATAAGGTAGGTATGCAAGGCGGAAATCTTTTTCCATTGTGCCTAGAAGTAATTATACTTCAAATATACACCCGATTCTGCTACTGTCCACAGGTGCTATCTTTAAAACTATAGCAAGTTATACACGTTGTTGTCTGCTATAAATGCTGTACTTTTAACACACGGTACACTGTCTGTAGCACAGTGTGTGTTGACAATTTACAATGATGTACAACCATAGGCAGGTTTTCGTACTGCCATGCAAGAATGGATAGGTGTTTTCCGCCGCTTTTAGGCCTTCTAGTCAGTTATTGTTATTATTATACGAATTACGTAATTGGTCTAGTAGCTCATCTACCTTTTTAGCAGGGCATAATGAATATTGTAGCTAGGCTAGGGCTACTAGTCTAGCGGAAAATCAACCAATTATTTGGTTGGATACGAGTTTAGGGTAGGAAGTTAAGTACGAGTTGGCATGGGTACGAGACGACCAGGGGTGAATCGACCAGAGTACACCCGGCTGCCCTACTAGAGCATAGGCTACAGGCCTGCAGGAATGGGAAATCTGTCTTAGCTATAGGCATAGGCCTACATTGGGACGCCCAAAAAAGCCATCATATGAGCATAAAAAGGCCTCGTAGAGCCAGACATGTTAACATACACTACACAGTACTAGTACGTCTACCATTTATTATAGTTCCATGGTACTACGGATCACTACTATCTAGGTCTAGTAGTAGTAGTAGGCTAGCTAGGGTAGGGTTCCAGTAATTTTGGTCGCGTTTTTTCAGGAGGGCATGCGAGAGGTGAGGTAGGTTAGCCCAGCTAGGCTAAACTAACATGTAAGTAGTATTCTACCATGGGATGGGAACGAGTCGGCATGGGGGTACGGGTTGATCTTTATCCGTATTCTATGATGCTGGTCAACCCGTAAAGTACCCATGTCAACTCGTACCAAACTTGGCTAACTCGTACCCAAATAATTGGTCAACTCGTACCAATAGCTTTATAGCTTTATTGATAGCTGGGTTCAAATCTAGTTTGGGACGTTTTTTTCTCATTCTAAAACAGATTTCCTTATAATAATAAAATAATATCGACCTATGAATTTAACTGTAATATTGTATTGTATGCATAATATTAGTAGTAAAAGTAATTCCCATTGAATTTATTATTATAATATATTTTACGGTAACCCCTTAATTATACTATAGTATAACTTCCTTGTTATATTTTACAATATTTTCTTCATAATTCAACAATTTTTTTTCACAGCTAATTATCAAACTGAATCATCACACACCAAATCTCATGAAATCTCTAGTGTATTTCTCCAAGCTAATCCAGCTACATGGTATTGCCTTGAGGCTAAACTACACTGTATACTGGGCACTACCATCATTCCTGGCCCGTCAACCTGGACCACATTATGGTCCAACACAGTCGTGTAGTACTGATTCCAAATAGTGAATTACATCCTGTGGTCAAGGATTTATTTGCACTTATGCTTATTTCCTCCA
This sequence comes from Antedon mediterranea, assembly GCF_964355755.1. Lineage (NCBI taxonomy): Eukaryota > Metazoa > Echinodermata > Crinoidea > Comatulida > Antedonidae > Antedon > Antedon mediterranea. The sequence continues at coordinate 13,313,589 of NC_092674.1, forward strand.
ACATACCGTAGAGTACGTAGGGCTTTTAATTTGCTTTTATACCTGTTAATTAAAAAATCGTTTATGCCTATTGTTGCATAAAGATCAAATTTAGACTGTAAATACTGGGATGATCACCCTACATTTTCTTTTTCATTTAACAATTTTATATTTCACAGCCAGAAAAAAGCATACAGAGTTTTTTTATTCATAACTGTTGAATTGCATCCCAATACATGGTACCTATTGGTATTATATCTATAATAATAAAGTACTCTCTTATAAATAGATCTTTCCAAACCACTCCAACTACATAATCTAATAATAGTACTATTAGCATACTACTGTACACTTTGTAGACAAGAAATAAGTTGTATCCACCTAGATGACTTATGTTAGTATTGTACAGTCGATCGTCCTCTCACTAGTCTGGTCAACATAATCTACGCCTAGATTATTACAGTAATTAAAGTACATTATTACAGAGATTTTTTTTTTCAGAAATCAAAGTTATGTGTATAGAAAGCAGTACTCGTATTAAAAACTAAGCAGGTTGTACTCTTGAACGCCAGCTGGCAGGAATATTTTGAATATTTGTTGTTGTTGAAATGATGGAATCCTAACTTCAATTTCCACGAACTGGAGACGAAGACATATTACGACCCTTTTATTTAAATTTATTTGGATAGACATCCATGTAAATTCATTAAAGGCTATATGATTGTTTTATATTTTAATATGTGATAGTAGAAAATCATTGTGTATAATGAGGACTATGAATCTGATATTTACTTGCATTCTCATCTTTTTAAAATTTTATTTATAATGCTGGTAATGAATTTACTATTGAAAAAGTCATGTGTCCACTTATCTCAAATTGTGGCACACCTCTAACCTTGGTAGAACTGACTGTGTTCTATATGAGTACATTTAATTTGCCATTATAGTAGTGTTTCCACCATACTTGAACCTGGTAATTGAATACATTTCATCGGGGTAAAATTATCACCTTTAACATAAAGTATCCTCCTGAAACATGTATTTGTACTGTACTTCATCTACTATTCATTTAATTACTTAATACTAATTTGGGTGATTTATGTCTAACTTCAGGAATGATCTGAGGCTAGAAGAACGAATTTCTGCACATATAGTTTATATAAAAAATAAACCAATGTTTTCCTAAAAAGTTAACCCCTAGGTTGATAACTAACAAAGAAATTATTAAAATTGTGTTCTCACAATATATGTGTACTGTATCTACATATGCATACTGCTGTACTTGTTTTTAACCGCATAATGGCATTTAAAAAAAAGAATGTTTTATAATTATTATGTTATTTCCAAATATTAAAGGTCTGAAACAGAAACTAAATGTTACCAAACTATGTTTTTGAAAATCTCTATGATATAATATAATAATATGAACATAATATTAAATTATATTGACTATTTTTGATAATCGTCATGTCCTTATAAATTCATTTATATTTCTTTTGTGTAATATAGTTCATATATTATGTATTAAATAAATTGGTAAGGCCCTATACTGTTTATATTTAAGGAAAGTTTATTATACACTATTATTTTATGCCTACCAATATTAGTATTAATTGTTTATGTAACTATTTTGTCTAATTGCATTGATTTTTTGTATAGGCCAATGGAATTAATGTTTTCTCAAATCAAATTAGCCTATTATAATGCCATATTTAGACACATAGATCATTGATTTCTGATATTCTGTACTTGTGTATGCATTACTAAAATAGTAGATATTTTATTTCATTTATAATGTATGTATAAACTTTTATTCAGTTTTTTTTTACATTTTTAAGTTTAAAAATTATTAGAATACCTATCTACGTTTCTGTTATTGTTACTATTATAATATTTTTTGAGGCAGATTGATTTCATTAAAAACATTTTAAACAATTAATTTGATTTATACTGTACTATGTTAGTTCAGGAGATGAAGTGTGTGTTGGTAGAATCTGGTGTGTTGGAGGTTGGTGATGTGAGGTGTACTTTTGTCACTTTAAGACCTAAATTAGATGTTTTCTGAAGAAAAGTGGATAGGATTTCAAACAACTCCAAGAAGATTCACACAAAAATAATTACTTCCCAATAAAATAGTATGTAACAGTGTATATTACACTACATTGAATAAACTCGAGCGGAAAAATAACACACATAAAAATCATTAATTTCCTTGTCGAAAAGCGCCCTCTCTAGTTTTCTATTAATTTATTAATAATTATTATTAATTAATAAGTAATATAAACTTATTTTTAACATTAATGCTGGAAGCTGATTCTACTCCTAACAAGGTGTCATACCTCCAAATTTCGTCAACGTATTCAAAGCACTTCAATAAATATCACATTGAACATTAAAAATTAGGGTTATGGATAGAATTTTGCTTAAAAACATATACAAAAAACATCGATAAAAAATACTTTTCGAATTTAAAAACATTTGAAACTTCTTTTATATGTTCAATATAGGTTGCTCTATTCACAGAAACAAAATTTCATTCATGAACGTTTTTTGTTGGTTGTTTTTTTCAAAATCGTTATTAGGTTTAAAAAATGCATTGGAATTGTATGGTCTTTCATAAGTGTACATTTTGTAAAAACTTAAATTTAAAAAAACAGTAATATGGCTCGATAGTTTTTTTTTGCAATATGGATGGAGCAACCTATATTGAACATTTATACCAAGTATCAAATGTTTTTGAATACGAAAACTATTTTTTATCGATGTTTTTTGTATATGTTTTAAGCAAAATTCTATCCAAAACCCTAATTTGTAATGTTCAATGTGATATTTATTGAAGTGCTTTGAATACGTTGATGAAATTTGGAGGTATGAAACTTTGTTTGGAGTCGAATCAGCTTCAAGCATCAAATGTTAAAAATATGTTTATATTACTCATTAATTAATAATAATTATTAATAAATTAATAGAAAACTAGAGAGGGCGCTTTTCGACAAGGAAATGAATGTTTTTTTATGTGTGTTATTTTTCTGCTCGAATTCATTCAATGTACTTTAATATACACTATTACATACTATTTTATTGGGAAGCCTATTCGCTTCAGAAATCAATGAATTATGTGTCTAAATATGGCATTATTAGGCTAATTTGCTTTGAGAAAAACATTAATGCCATTGGCCTATACAAAAAATCAATGCAATTAGACAAAATAGTTACATAAACAATTAATACTAATATTGGTAGGCATAAAATAATAGTGTATATAAACTTTCCTTAAATATAAACAGTATAGGGCCTTACCGATTTATTTAATACATAATATATGAACTATATTACACAAAAGAAATATAAATGAATTTATATTATAAGGACATGATGATTATCAATATAATTTAATATTATGTTCATATTATTATATTATATCATAGATATTTTCAAAAACATAGTTTAGTAACATTTAGTTTCTGTTTCAGACCTTTAATATTTGGAAATAACCTACAGTATAATAATTATAAAACATTCTTGTTTTCAATGTCATTATGCGGTTAAAAACAAGTACAGCAGGATGCATATGTAGATACAGTACACCTATATATTGTGAGAACATAATTTCTATAATTTCTTTGTTAGTTATCAACCTAGGGGTTAAATTATTAGGAAAACATTAGTTTATTTTTTATATGTGTACAGAAATTCGTTCTTCTAGCCTCAGATCATTCCTGAAGTTAGACATAAATCACATAAAATAGTATTAAGTAATGGATATTAGATGAAGTACAGTACAAATACATGTTTCAGGAGGATACTTTATGTTAAAGGTGATAATTATTTTAAATGTTACCCCAATGAAATGTATTCAATTACCAGGTTGAAGTAGTATGATGGAAACACTACTATATGTACTCATGTACGTACTCTGTATGTTAGAGGAAATAAGCATAAGAGAAAATAAAGCCTTGACCACAGGATGGAATCAGTAGTACACGACTGTACTTATGTGTGGGCTAGGAATGATGGTAGTGCCAGTATACAGTTTAATTTAGCAATACCATGTAGCTGCATTAGCTTGCAGAAATACAGTAGAATGATTTCATGAGACTTGGTGTGTGATGATTCAGTATGATAATTTGTGCTGTGAAAAAAAAAATTGCTGAATTATGAAGAAAATATTGTAAAATATAACAAGGAAGTTATACTATAGTTACTATAATTAAGGGGTAACCGTAAAATATATAATAATAATAATAAATGCTATGGGAATTACTAATATTATGTAAACAATACAATATTAAGTTAAATTCATAGGCCGATATTATTTTATTATTATAAGGAAATCTGTTTTTGAATGAGAAAAAGCCGTCCCAACCCAGATTTGAACCCAGTATCAATAAAGCTATAAACAGAATAGACCGGAATTTAGCGTAGACCTACTCGAGGCCTAGTAAGATTAGCTAGAAGAATACAGGTCAACCCGTACCAATTCCAACTCGTAACCAAATTTTGGTTTATTCGTACCCAAAATGTTGGCTCACTCTCGCAATCATCAAGGGCTGGCTCGTACTCTTCATGGGCTGACCAGTATCCATGTTTAATGCTATTAAAAGTTTGGGTACAGGTTAGCCAAAGTTGGTACGATTTGACCAATTATTTGAGTACGGGTTAGCCAAATTGGGTACGAGTTGGCATGGGGGTTGACCAGCACCCTAGAAAATGATAAGGGTCAACCCGTACCACTGTGCCAACTCGTTCCCATGCTGGAATACTACTTACAGGTTAGTTTAGCCTAGCTGGGCTAACCTACCTCACCTCTCACATGCCCTCCTGATAAGTAGGCCGAAAACGCGACCGAAATTACTAGGCCTAGCCTAGATAGTAGTGATCCGCAGTATAGTACCATGGAACTATAGTATAATAAATGGTAGACGTACTAGTACTGTGTAGTATAGGCTAACACGTCTGACCTGTTTATGCTCATGGGATTGCTTTTTTGGGCGTCCCAATGTAGGCCTATGCCTATAGCTAGGACAGATTTCCCATTCCTGCAGGCCTGTAGCCTATGCTCTAGTAGGGCGGCCGGGTGTACCCTGGTCGATTCACCACTGGACGACTCGTACCCATGCCAACTCGTACTTAACTTCCTACCCTAAACTCGTATCCAACCAAATAATTGGTTGATTTCCCGCTAGACTAGTAGGCCTAGCCTAGCTACAATATTCATTATGCCCTGCTAAAAAGGAAGATGAGCTACTAAACTAATTACGTAATTCGTATAATAATAACAATAATTGACAAGAAGGCCTAAAAGCGGCGGAAAAGACCTATCCATTCTTGCATGGCAGTACGAAAACCTGCCCATGGTTGTACATCGTTGTAAATTGTCAACAGGCACTGTGCTACAGACAGTGTACCGTGTATTAAAAGTACAGCATTTATAGCAGACAACAACGTGTATAACTTGCTATAGTTTTACAGATAGTACCTGTGGACAGTAGCAGAATCGGGTGCAATATAGGCCTAGACACGCAAACATTGAACTAATGGAGCACATTTAGCTCGTAGTATCATGCATGTACACATATAGCGCATCGCGTTGGTAAGTCACAAACATATTAGTGAAATGCACAACATTGCAGTAATAGTTATTAATTTATAAAGGTTATGCAATAATCAAATTAAACAAGATAAGGTCTATCCTTACACGTACAAAAAAAAACACCAACAGTTATCTAACACGTCTTTACTTTAGAGCAAACACTGAAAGAACGAATGATTATATTATGCTTAATTGTTGAATAGGTATACATAATGTAAAACGCATAACACTAACTCCGTGTAGGTTCTTACCCTAGCTGTTCCATGTGTCTAATGTCTTAGAAAAGATAGTATTAGGGTTTTTAATGTCTGATGTCATCGGTAGACTGTTAACAGTCGGCGGTAAAGTTACTTCCGAGTTCGTTATCACTTTGCGATTTCCGGGTGGCAACCAGTGTGGCCAGCGGTTGTAATGAAAATATGCTAGGTGGCAGCACAAAATTATGCCAGAATATGCCAGACACGTCAAATACGGCCAAAATAGCACAAAAACAACGTATCTGAGGGCGGTGTATATTTATGTTTTATGTACCACAAACGTCAGATGCCAAAAAATTATTCAGGTTTTCGGATAAATTATGCTAGATTTAGTACAAATTATGCTATTTTTTAATTATGCCAGATAATATGCTAAACGGTAGTAAATATGCTGTAAAATTGGGTTTTTCAAATTATACCAGATTATGCTAGATTTTCTAAAATTATGCCTAGCATAAATGCCAGAGGCCAGATGGGTCAAAATTATGCCAAATAGCATCATAATTATGCCAGATTTGGCCACTATGGTTGCAACTAAAACTTCTCTGTAGTCACAATAAAACCTCTGTATAAAACGCGTGCCGCTGTCCCACATGTGAACGTGACATGTACATTTGATTTACATATGAGTCAAGATATTCCATGGTGTTCCAATTTATTTTATGTACCCAAAAATCCGGGCGGTTTCCTCTAAACTGCACGAAATCACCGAAAAACAGCTATTTTTTGAGAATTTCTTATAAATTGACCGATTTTTATGGCTGTTTCGACATTGTAATGCCTAATTAAGTACCTACAATGTCATGTTATTTTTAATTTAAAAAAACTTTAAACGTCGTCGGCATTGATTTTTAAATTAGACAATTTGAAAATTGCCCTGTGTTAAAGAATAGGCTTGTGTTGCCAATTTGTTAAGATTTCTACATAAACGTTCATAACGTTTGACCTAGTTATCCGATGATATTGGCTGTTCCATCATGCAAAAGAAGCTAATCAATCAAGCTTTCTAATGACCTAAAGTAAAATAGTTAAGATACTTTGTCGACACAGCTCCTTTTTTGAAGCAGTGTTTTGGTTGATCAGTGACCGACTAGTGTTAAAGGAGAGGCGAAAATGTTCGAAGTCGCCAAACCTTTCCTTAGCGGTCAGAACGTAACGTTAAAACTAAAATGACAGTTGCTGAAAAACTACTTATCTAAAACGCTTTATTTTTTTACGAAATGTAAGAGTTATTATCCCTTATTTTTAATATGTTAAATGTATTTAAGATTAAGGTACAGGATTCTTTATATAAGTAGTTTTAAAACACTTGGTTTATTTGAAAACCATCGGCGTGGCTTTGCCGTATTGGTGGACTCGTCCATTGTACTAATATGAATAGGATTGTAGCACCTTTATATAAAACGTTGAATTTGACCTATACGGTTTCCATTTCTGTTTTCTAATGTAAAATTAAAATTATATTATTAGTATCTCTATGTAATATATTCATATTGTACTGTACTAGTTAGCATCTACATACCGTTATACTGCACTTTGTTTTGGTGATTTTTTAATGAAATTGTATACACAGGGAGTTGGTATACCATTGGTTCTACTAAAATTATTATTACTTTTATTTGTTTGTGCAATATTTGAAGATTGCTACAAAAATAGAAATAATTTAAATATAATATATTTAACAGATTAAGTGTACGCACTATGCCTATGGAACAGATTACCTATCGGACGTAGTTTAGTATGACACATCTGATATTCTATTATTATAATTATTTTGTTTCAGTTATTGTAACGCACCGTGTTCTTTATATCTTTGATTGTATATTGTTTTTCAATAAGCGTGCGGAGGATTCAGGTAATTTCTCTTAGTAATAGTATTAAAGGGTGACACCACGGCTTTAAAATGTATATTGCTTATTATAAAATATAAACCTTTTAATCAACATTGGTAATAACCGTGCCTAATTTTAGACAGCACTCAGGCAAAAGTTAAGTAGCTTCTTAAAAAAAAGTTGTTCTATAAGACAATACTACAGTCTGTACGCGTGTGAAGTGGAACTAATTCGCCTTAAAATACTAGTTTTAAAATATCATAATTAATTAACCTTTTAAATACCTGATAATCAAAGATGTGCGCGCGTGCAAATTAACAAAATTGACTATTTATTTACTAAAGCTATAATGATGTTTTCTATTCCAGAAACTTTGTTGTTATGGGAACACAGTAAGTGATTGGTGTAGCTTCACACTAACGATATATTGAAACATTATATTAATTAGTCTCCTTTACATAAACTTTGGTCATATGCGACGATTTGAAATTCATATAGTTTTAGTATTGATATTATTACTGAGGTGTAGTAGTATGCCACATGTAATGTGGATTGTTGAATATTGTAATGTATTGATGATAAAAAGTATATTATTATTGTCACCGAATTAGTCATGATATACGATGAATTTAAATCAGTTATAAGGTATAGTAGTATTATATCATTATTGTAACCGAATTAACATTGTTAAAGATTTATAGAATACAAATACTGGTACGTAATGTCCCACACTCTACACTAAACATGGCCATGCTTTTAATACTGAACATTTTATTACATTGACAAGTCAGATTGTAATAATGTACTTTGTATCGAAACTATACTAAATGACCAAAAGGTGACATACACTTTTATCAAATCATATCCTGTTTTGTATCGTTGGATAGATATAAACTATGCAATTATTTTAACAATAATATTGTTTGTACATTATAAGTATGATGTAGTCATTATTTGTTTATCATTGAAAGTGTAAAATGTTAGAATTGATCATGATCTTTGAAATTATAATCATGAATATTGTCTCAATGTTAATAGTTAAAGTAATCTTTTCTTTATTTTATATTATTTATTTTATATGTCATTTGACCTAAGCCTAAATAATATGAAAGCAATATTTAGAAAATAATTAATATTATATATCTATAATCCGAATGTGGATATTGGTATAATATGAATAATTAAACGATTTTCTCTCTGGGCTTCCGCTTTAAGTGAAGACATTATTTTATTATGACCTACATTAGTAACGTTCTACCGCTATTTTTATTGAAGATAATCATGTAACTACTAATCACCAGATGTAAACAACAAACGCAGCGCATTAGAGGTCATTTTTATCCGACGAAGAAGAACCCAAACCATCAACAGAGACGAAGGCGCCCATCAGACACGTGAATGAACCTGTCATTTCTTCTGAAGGATCTGTCTGAGCAGGAAAGCGAAACTCCCAAGCAGGTTAGTCTCACTAATTTTTTTTTCGAAAATAATTAATAAATTTCACATGCCTTACCGTTACATAAAATGCAGAGTGTAAATAATCTCCGCGAAGCCATAGTAATTATGTCATTAACATGCATACTAGTCTAGAACAAAAATCTGAAAAGAGGCCTAGAAATCAAGATAGGGGAAGTGGAATGCTACAGGCAGTCAACATAGCCAGATATCAATCCCTTCTGATCACTCTAAGCTTTGTTGACACAATGTTTTGCCTAGACTATACATCACTTCAAGTAGTCTTCTAATACTAATATCGGTACGTGTAATTTTCACATGATATCACGATTTTCCGCTAGACAACATCGACCAAATTTGCTTCACTCGTAACATCTCATCCCCTCCCCTAAAAACTCATGTCTACTATTCTGTTGTACCATATCATGATACATTTCAAACATTCTTGTTTTGAAGATGTCGATATCTTGTCGTCTCTGCTTATCATTACTGTCTCAAAATCCACGTCAACATTGGCAAATGGTGGGGTACCGCAGGTTTTGACTTATTTTTCTCTTTTCCATTTATATTTAATAAGAGTTTGCTCCGTTTATCCAGTAGGATTCACTCAGCTTTGTTGGCATGGTACTTCTATCACTGTGACCATACTTGAAATGAGTATCTTGAATAACGAAATCAGCAACAGTTGGTCCCATAGAAATGAAAATTGGTTGCTTTTTAGTCGGCTGGAATTATATTGCTTTTATAGCCACAAAAATTGTAAGTACTCTGGTTTTCAGTGTCAACCACAAAAACATCTACCCTTGCGCGTGTACTTTTCGCAGAAAATATTTGGACGTTTAGCTTAGCACAAAAATTCTGATTAAAAGTATAAATTCGCACTACATTGTGCTGCATCGACGGTCGAAAATAACCGTTGAACAAAAGGTCATGTAGCTAGATCATTACGTAATCTTCAACACGCCCGTTAATTAATAGAACCATGGAGAAATAAGGTAGCTAACTTATTTCTCCATGATAGAACAAAAGAGTCTTAACACTATTATCGGGTCCTGAGTTGTATGTCCAACTTGTAAAGGAAATATAAAGTTGGTTGAGTATGTTTCAATGTTTCGGAAGCTTTTCTGTACTTGTTTATTTATAAACTGCGTCATCAGTTATTTTTCTCATATTGTACTTAATTGATTTTAAATCAATTGGAGCTCATCAGTTATATACATTATAATGATTCCAGATTTGACAAAATAATCAAAACTGATTACATTAAATGTTTTAATATTTACATAAACAATGGTACGAAGACGTAAACTTATTGTGAGCTTCTGCATTTAAATTATATTATTAAGAGGTTAATTAGGTCTATTTCAAATAACAGTTCCGAATATTTGGATGTGTTGCTTATTCTCGAAATTGTCTTTTATTTCAAACTCACATAAACGGGCAATGAAATCTCCGTTATTAAACACATTATTTTAAGCTTATTCAGTATTATTTAATAGTATTATTCAATTATTATATATATATATATATATATATATATATATATATATATATATATATATATATATATATATATATATATGTTGTTCCTTTTTCTTCTTCTTCTTTTTACTTGATTAGATAAAACATGTTAGTGAGAAAATGCCAATATTTTAGTTAACATTTATCATCTAATGATATTATTTTAAGTATACCCACAAATTGCACTTTTTATGTATACTTAAATAGGTTGTTATTTTCGCATATTTGTTGCTGTTAAAATAATAAATATTACACTTCAAAAAACTTTCCAAAAACAGTGGTACACACCAATGACAACAAAAAAGATGTGAAAACAAACTCTATTTTACGTTCTTGTCACTATTAATATTTTGAACGATTGAGTTGGAAGAAAAGGTGCGTTATGTGCAAAGGTAAAATAAAAAAAAGATATTTTAAAACCAATGTTACACTGTAAAAATGATTTCGGAAAAGACACAAATAAAGCATTAATCAGCAATTATCACTGTCTACTCATCAACCAAACTACTGCACCAAACGTGCCGCAAAGCAAATATTCAATTCACAGTCATTCATTTTTAATTTTGTTAAAAATAATGTATGTATTATGAAAACATTTCTTCTGGTTTCGATTCGTATAATGATATAAGACTAGTAGTTCTTTGATAGTAAACCAATAAAACTTACGTTGGCAAGACAGTTTCGTCTAGCTGTCATCTTGACTTCTTCAGTTGCTATGATGCGTTATGTCTACGACTGGTCTACTTTCCATCCACTAGATGTTTTTGTTGTGTAGCCAGGGGACCAGTCGTCGTCAGAAGCTGATCGTAAATGTGAGATAGTTGGTGCGCGCCTTCGTCTCTATTCATCTTTGTATTTTTATTTTGCTTTCTTATGCTGATGCTTTCTTTAATTTTACGTTTAAGCCAAACTTGTTCTTTGTGTAGTACCTCTATCTTATCCCAGTTAGGTATGTGGTTGTGTGTGGTCATATGGTCCGTGATCGCTGATTTATGTAAAATGGAGGACGAAACTTTCCGTGATGCACGCGTCTGTATGTTCTGTGTGTTTTCCTCAACATCTTTCTTGTGTTCTTTAATTTGGTTTTGAGTGCCCTACCCGTTTCCCCAATGTACACCATCTCACAGTTGGTGCAACCCACTTTGCAGACAACACCACAGGAATCCTCTTTGCATGCTTTATCTTTCGGTCGGACGATTAAGTTTTTTATTTTGTTAGATGGTTTAAAGTATGTTCGTATGTTATATTTTTTAAATGTTCTCTTGATTTTCTCTGACAGGCCTTGAATATAAATGGGATGGATATCGACCCTCTTATGTCTTCTGTTTCGGGGTGTGTGTCCGTTTTTTGTTTATCTTAGTTACGTTGTACCTTTCTAATCGTCCATGTAGGGTAGTTACATTGTTTAAGTGAAGTATGTATATTCTTAGTTTCGTTCTGTTTGTCTGTATTATTTGTGATTATCGTGTTACATCTGTGTAGAGTGTGCGGATAACGGATAACTTGTGTTGTAGAGGATGATGTGAGTTAAAGTCCAAGTATTGATTTGTGTGGGTGGCTTTCCTAAAAACTTTAGTGTTGATGTTGCCTTCCCCATCAACTAAAACTAGTGTATCCAAGAATGGGATAGAGTTGTCTGTTAAGGACATTTCTTCGCAAGTGAAATTAATGGCATCATCGAAGTGTTGTAATAATGGTTGTGTCGCATCCTTGGGAATTATTGTTATAATGTCATCTACATACCTTTTCCATATCCTCGGTTTTATGTCGGTATGAGCTGTAGTTATTGCCTCATTTTCCAGCCATTCCATAAATAAATTCGCAACAATCAGAGAACATGGACTACCCATGGCCATACCTGAATTTTTCTGGTAGATATCCCCTCTGAAATATGTGGTGTTGAGTACCAATTGAAGCAATTCCATAATGTCGTTGATATGTAACCACGTTCTCTCTGATAGTTGTTTATCACAGTGTAAGCGTTCTTCAGTTATTTTGAGAGACTTGTTGTCTGGTGTTTTGGTAAATAATGACACTACATCATAAGAGACCAATGTTTCATTTGGCTGTAACTATCAAAGAACTACTTATATCATTAATGTATGTATTTTTGTATATTATTGTAATATTCGATGTTTTTTTTTACTATTATAATGTCAATTATTATCCTATTGGAAATAAGGATTTAGGCGAAACCAGCCTAGTAATTTGAATTTCTACAGACGCCCATTAAATTGTAAAATTGTTATTATTTTTTTTAATCAAACTGAATTATATAGCACCTGTTATTAATAATATTTGTAACAATTACATTGTTTGGAAGATCAACTTTAGCACCTGCCTTGAGCAATATAGTGCAAACGGCTGTGTGGCCCTTTTCTGCAGCCGTATTTAAAGGTGACCATTCATTTTGAAATAATTACAAACATCATGTTATTGTAGTCTTCTACAAAAAGCTAATTAATATTGTATTTAAGTCAATTCTATGTGATCAAGAAAAATTATCTTAAAGGCCAGATGAGGGGAAAGAATTCCTATTAATCTTACATTCCAATATCTATATTTTCCCCTATGTTTCATAGTTGATGGGATTTTATTTGTAATTGGTCAGATGTTTTGCTCTACTCTGACGTAATTTATTCTTCATATTAAGTACATTATTGAGAACACTTTCGCATTCCAATTAGTTCTCGGGTGGGACTTGAACCCACGACCTCCAGATCGCTGATCTTTCGCTGATGACTAGTGGTTAGATTCAAGCCCAAAGTAAGCAGCGGGTACTGTACCAACAGGGTTGTAATTTTATTAAACAACTGTGGAGAGTAGGGCAAAACTCCATGACGCAAAGCTACTCCAAAGTAGTTTAATACAATTACAACCCCCGATTTAATTTGTGTTACACAAGATTGTTGAAAATAAGCACTTTATTATCAGTCAAATTACACAATGTAATATCTATTCTTTTGTACACAAATGTTGAAAATAGAGAGGCATTTTAATTTATTGATGATAAAAAGTTTATTATTACTGTAACCGAATTAGTCATGATATACGATGAATTTAAATCAGGTATATTAAATTAGAAGTAGTCGTGATCTTTGAAATTATAATCATGAATATTGTCCATGTTAATAATCTAAAGTAATATTTTTTTTAATGACGTCACCTTTATACAATAGGACACCGGTTTTTGTAGAGAGTTCGAAATAGAAATGGTTAGGTTAGTCAGTGTGTGCTCTAAATTGAGCTGTTTTTACTTCACAATATCAATTTAATTGGATCTACCAATTAGGTCAGCTGCTGTTGATTCCTTGTTTTAATGTACGCAGCTCTCACAACATACAGAAATTAAAAGAGTAAAATTAATGTTTAAAGTACTTCCTTTAATATGCACCATCCACAATAATGTCAACATTTGCAAAGTAATTCCAAAACAAAGTAAAATCCCAGAGATATCCAATAGTAATAAAGTGTAAATAATAAACTGTAGAGCTAGAGCTGGTAAAAGAAAAATAATGGCTGCGGTGCACTTGCACAGACCTGTACCCTTGCACAGGCAAACAACAACTGAACAGATCAAAAGAAAATTAGGACAAAGGAAAACAAAGGAGAAACAGCACACTGTGCACACTTGGAAAATAATATGTAAATGAGAATGCAAATAAGAAAGTAACAGAATAAATGAATATTCATAGGGCAGAAACTTCTATAATAATAGGAAATAAAGCAATATAAAATAAATACATGCACTCTGCAGTAACATGGCTCCCTCAAGGACGTAAACTAATTACATTAACATTGAAGTCCTTGTAAATTAAATATAAAAGTTCTTGTTGAAACATAACATATAAGTACACTCAAAAGTTCTAATGCATATCCAAGCAAAAAGTTCATATTAAAATAAACAAATTTCTTGATTCCATTTTCTCAATACGCATCAAACGGTTGGCTCCCTGACTGGGATTGGACCACTTCAAGAATCACTAGCCACTAACAATATCAACTTGTGAATAGGTCGTTCGTAATGACCACTCTGATGACGAAGTTTGACCTTCCATACGAGATCATCCTTGCTCTTCATCACTTCCACAATTCGACCAAGCTTCCAATCATTGCGTGGTGCATTTTCATCCTTGATGATAACTATGTCACCTACACAAAAATTCCTTCTAGTGACGTTCCACGTTTGTCTGGTTTGAAGAGTGGTGAGATACTCGTTACGCCACCGATGCCAAAACTGATTGGCCATAAACTGGACCCGCCGCCATCTCCTTCGGCAATATATATCACTTGCCTGGAATTCGCCTGGTGGTGGTAACAGAATATTTGACTTCATTGTCAACAAGTGATTCGGTGTGAGTGCTTCTGGAGCTGTAGGATCTGAAAGATTGTTTACAGTTAACGGACGTAAATTTACAATACTCTGTACCTCACAAAAAAATGTGCGAAAAGTTTCGTCACACAGATGATCTCCACAGCTATTCAATAATTGTGTCAACGCACTGCGCACAGTCCTTATTTGACGCTCCCATACGCCTCCCATGTGACTTGCTGTGGGAAAATTAAGTATCCATCTACATTGCTGGTCACGTAGAAAGTTTTGCACTTTACAGAACTCGTTGATCGCCCCAACAAAATGTGTTCCCTGGTCCGATCGCATCTGGTATACTGGACCTCTTATGCTTAAGAAACGTCGTAAGGCGTTTATGAATGAATTTGTTTCTAGTGAGTTGACTGATTCAAGATTTATTTATTTATTTCGTTTTCTTTTAGTAGGGTAGCCCTCTCTGTAATAAAATAAAACTGCTCTTCCGAGGGGCCCTACGGCACATTTAAACAAAATTTGAAAACAACTTAAACTAAACTTAAACTAAAACTTAAACTAAAACTAAACTTCAATGCATGTTCTCATTATTATTATACTTTTATACCATATTTAAATATATTTCACTGGAACCATCCTAGACCACCGGCAACAATAAATGAATCTTAACAAGTGATTTAAAACGGTTATAATTGTTTTGTTTTCTTAATTCATAAGGTAGGCCATTCCAGAGTGAACTTCCATAATAAACAAAACTACGTTTGTATATTTTGAGGTTACATCTGGGCAAATACAACAGATTATTTTCATAGTTTCTGGTTTGAATATTGTGTACACTACTAATATATTGCAAAACATCACATAAGTATGAAGGTACAGATTCTTGTAAACATATAAATATTGTACAAATTGTATGATATTCAATTCTTGTCTTAATTGTTAGCCAACCTAAATCATAATGCATTTGTCTAACAGGAGTTCGAATATCAGCACCTAGTGTTAATCGTGCAGCTCTATTTTGTACCCTTTGCAATTTTAAAATATGGGCGTTTGAACCAGTACCCCAGACTGTTGAACAATAGTCAATATGTGATAAAAATAGAGCATTGTATAATCTTTTAATAATTTTAAGAGATGTAAAACTTTTCAATCTATAAAATAGATGTAGAATTGTTGATAGTTTTGCACATATAGAATCAATATGTACTTTCCATGAGAGTTGTTCATCAAATGTAAGTCCCAAATATTTAAACGTTTCAACTTTCTCATCTCAATCGGAATGTTATCAAAAATTACTGTTTCATCTGTTGTTTTATTAACACGTGCATGAGTACCAAAAAGCATGTATTTGGTTTTATCAATGTTTAGAGTTAATTTATGTTTATCTAACCATTGTTTTACATTTTCCAACTGTTCAGTTAAAACTGTTGTAAGCTCTTCATTTGATTTACATGCATAAAAAAGCGCAGTGTCGTCTGCATAGAGGACTGTTTTACAAATCCCATCAACACTATCATGTAAATCATTTATGTATAAAATAAACAACAAAGGGCCAAGAATTGAGCCTTGTGGTACCCCATAGTTGACATTTAAAATTTCAGATTTTTTTCCATTAAAATTAACAAATTGTTTGCGATTTTTTAAATAATTACTGAACCATGCAAGCTCAGTGTTTATCATTCCAAAGGTGCATAATTTACGTAATAAAATATCGTGGTCTACCGTATCAAACGCCTTTTTTAGGTCAAGAAAAATTGCTCCAGTTACCAAGCCATTATCAATATTTTTATATATATAATTGCATACATCTATCAGTGTAGTAGAAGTTGAATGTAACGACCTAAAACCAGATTGATTTTTACATAATAAATTAAACTCATTTATATGATTCATAACTTGATTATGGATGCATCTTTCAAAAACTTTCATAACAATAGGTATAACAGATATTGGACGGTAGTTGTTAAGTTTATGTTTACATCCTCCTTTATAAAGCGGAGTAACCTTAGCACATTTCCATTCACTTGGAATAACACCAGATCTTAATGACCAGTTAAACAAAAAGGCAAGACTTTGAGAAATTTGTGAAGATGCAATTTTAAGTAACCTAGCGGAAATCCCATCAATTCCAGTAGCTTTTCCAATTTCTAACTTTTCCAACAAAGCTTCAATTTCATTTTCATTAATATCTTTAAAGTTGAAACGTTGTTGAAATTGTGATAACGATTCAACGGTAATATCGTTTTGGTTGTCATTAAAATGGGATGCAAGTTCATTAGAAATTGAACAAAAATATTTATTAAAATGATTAGCAATATCAGTTGGATTGTTTATTTCATTACCGTTTACATTGAGAGTTGTTTTAGTTTGTTTCTTTTTACTGCCTTATTTGTCAAAAAGACAGCAAATTGCGCAAAGGATGGACTTATTTGATTCTTTTGACACGAAGCCACTATCCCTCTCCATTTGGTCTCAATGTAAACTGGCAACTTATTAAGAATCTTGCAATTCTCCGCAGAGTAGTTAAGTATGCCTAAATCTGGGATTGTGGCCTGAGCAGCTACAATTTCATTGATGTAGTCAGAAAAGTCGCGTAACCCTACGTGATATCTTCCATTAATCTTGGGCCAGGAATCCAACTTCTTCAGGAATGCCTGTGCTAAAACGGAGCTGTGACCATAACTATTGCGCAACTCTTGCCTAGCCTTCAAGTACGCATTTTCCGTTCCAAGTAACAAGTAGTTCTCCACCAAGCTTTTTGGTTTACCATCCAGATGTTGTCTTAGCAGATACAATTTTTCATTAACTGAGACCGCCTTACATTCTATCAAGGAAGAGAATGCTGCTTCCCACGTAGGAAACTTCAGTGGGTTTCCATCAAATTTCTCCACTACAACAGGCGGTAGCTTAAATGAATCGGTAAGTTGACGTAAAATGTTAGTGTCATAAATGGATACTTGATCTGGTCGCACATCAGCTGCAGGCACACCTACAGTAGACGACTGAATAGATACTACAGGTACACTCTTAGATGATGATATAGAAGTTGTGTTAATTGATGAAGTATATAGATACGTCGAAGGTGTAGGCCTACTGCCAGATGACACACACACCGGAACAGGAAGGTAAGTCATTGGTACATTCACTGGTGCTGCA
Organism: Antedon mediterranea; assembly: GCF_964355755.1. Classification (NCBI taxonomy): domain Eukaryota; kingdom Metazoa; phylum Echinodermata; class Crinoidea; order Comatulida; family Antedonidae; genus Antedon; species Antedon mediterranea. The sequence goes on from NC_092674.1 coordinate 13,331,706, forward strand.
CTAAATGGCACCTAAGTACTAGGTACTTCTGACGACGCACGAATTGGAACGTAATTTGACGTGGGATGTATACTCACTGATGCTGTACAAACTGGTAAGTAATTCACAGGTACACCAACTGACGACGCACTAGTAACGTAAGTTGACGTCGCACACACAGGCACGTAGGTAGAGGTGTAAATTGGAACGTACAGTGATGGTACATTAGCATAAATTGAACTTGCAGGAACTGTGTACGCCTGAGAAGCTGTTGAATTAATATTAAAGTTAGTTGCAGGCATTGTACTAGAAGCAATAATATTTGGGACCTTGGTAACAGTAGTGTTGCGTACCTCTGCAAATGATAATGGTTGGTTAATGTTAGTGGAAATAATATGGGTGGAAGTGTCTATTGCCGACTTTGCAATATAAGTAGAAGTAGAAGTGGCAGAGGTACGTACAGTCACACTCGTGGTTGTAGATACATTTGAGGAAGGAATAGTAAATTGAGCTGATTCTGCAACAGATTTAGATCTTGCCACAACTGCTGTTGGTTCACCAACCGCCTTTGGTAGATCATCAAGGAATTTCTGCAACCCAAGAGGAATGTAATCATCGTCATCGCCACTGCGATGCCTGTGAGTCATCACTCACTACATCCTCCTCACGCAAGACATCTATTCTAGCTTCCATCTTTGCTAACTCCTTCTGTTGCTCAATCAAAGAATTCTCAAACTCAATTTCTAACATCTTCTCCTCCATCTTAAATTTATGTTCTGCCGCTTCACGTTCAACCTTAAATTTATGTTCTGCCGCTTCACGTTCAACCTTAAGTTTATGTTCTTTAAGTTTGTGTTCCATTCCACTAAATTCTAATTCAGCTTTCAATTCTGTCCTTTTGGCTTCTTCGAGAACTCTTAAGTGTTCCCTTTTTGCACTTGACGAAGATCTCCGGGAAGTAGAAGAAGCATTAGATGAAGGTTTCGACTTCCGAAACGAATGTCTTGATGAATGAGAGTGATGTGAAGAATGTTGTGTTGAGTGCCTAGAGGAATTACTTTTCACTGAACGACATGGTTTCCCACTAGCTTGTACATTACCAGATGTATCTACACCTAGATTCTCAGCTTCGGCAACTTGACCTCGTCGATGCAGATCTTTTGTCACTTCATTATGCGACAACTGCAACATATTAGTGTATTCTTCTCTTTCAACAACATTCAAAAGTGGACATAGCTCTGAGTATACTTCACGTAGTATTATCTCCTGGTCTACCATGTCACTTATGATACCCTCATTTGGTTCTACGGCATCACTCACAGCGTCTATAAGTCTGTGCAACCGCCTCCTTTCACTAGTAAAGGCCCTAATCTTCACATCACGATTATATTCGAGACCCTTCTCAGTTAACGTTCTCTCTCTTTTCTCCATAATTATTACTATATAATTATTTTTCTTTTACTTTAATTGGATCTACCAATTAGGTCAGCTGCTGTTGATTCCTTGTTTTAATGTACGCAGCTCTCACAACATACAGAAATTAAAAGAGTAAAATTAATGTTTAAAGTACTTCTTTTAATATGCACCATCCACAATAATGTCAACATTTGCAAAGTAATTCCAAAACAAAGTAAAATCCCAGAGATATCCAATATTAATAAAGTGTAAATAATAAACTGTAGAGCTAGAGCTGGTAAAAGAAAAATAATGGCTGCTGTGCACTTGCACAGACCTGTACCCTTGCACAGGCAAACAACAACTGAACAGAACAAAAGAAAATTAGGACAAAGGAAAACAAAGGAGAAACAGCACACTGTGCACACTTGGAAAATAATATGTAAATGAGAATGCAAATAAGAAAGTAACAGAATAAATGAATATTCATAGGGCAGAAACTTCTATAATAATAGGAAATAAAGTAATATAAAATAAATACATGCACTCTGCAGTAACAATCAAATACCTCAATTTGTTTGAAATCTATTTTTTGCGATCATTGATTGTCTTCAATTTTTAATATTGGTTCTGATTTTTAAACCATCTTGAGAACAATGTGAGCAGAGTTTGGATTTGATTTACGCATTATCTTTATGAGCTTAATTGTTGAAGAATCACGTACAGCTATTACTGCATCGGAAAATTTTGCATATTAAAGTTTAACTAAAATACACCATAGTACCCTGTGTTATCGGAGAAATATTCGGGAAAATATTACACACCTGTAAGTTTAAGTGCGCAATCATATTGCTTATAATAACTTTGGAAGCACGCTTCGGTATTGCCAATCGCAATGGTTTAGAGCAGGACGCCAAACTGTAGGATATAGCTTTAGGATTGGGTGCAGGTAGTGGTGGTAACTGCTGTAACATCAACAGGGCTTAATGTTAACGAGAACACGGGGTAACGACACATTTATCAAGAAAGATGCTCTTGATCATCATTTTTTAAATACGATGTATTTATAATTATATGGACCTCAACAAAATCCATCTAAAGTACCAGCAGCATTGGTTGACAAACCCTTAATCTTTGGTCACATACTGACCGTCATAAAGCTTTATAACCAGTCACATCAATGAGGAACTTAATTACACACTCCATTGTTTGCAAACTGGTAAGTAATACAACCCAACAACACTGTCATGATGTAATTAGGAAAAGAATGTTTCAATAAAAATACATACAGGAGCTATTTTGGCTTGGTATTATGTACAAAAGCCCTAGAAAACATCTTATTTTATTGTTTTAGTTTTCTTCAGAAATATAACTTTTGATTTCATATTTTAAACACGATATTTGTATTCGAGTATTATAATACAGTATGTATAATTTTTCAATACAGGTAGTTTTTTTTTTGTGTCTACTTGCTTAATTTCTGTTGCAAAACGCTGTGATGGAAATGTTGCTTTCCACGTAAACGTACAATAAGTGCAGATAATATTAGAGAGGTTTCGCAATCTTAGGAATACGATAACGAAAACCTGCTGGAGTTTTGGAAAACCAAGAATGCGTACAAAAAAATGATGCTTCAACATGCTTATACGTGGGCTGAAGACAAACTTTTAGTCCTAAATTGAATTGGCTTATTTTTATTATAATTTATAGTTTACTTAAAGTTATTATTTACACAATAAGTGAAAATATTTTGCTAACAAATTATGATTACGTTATTGTGAACCTTTTGTTATCGTTAAATTTATAAACACAGTTCAACAATTGTTAACACGTATTTTATTCCTATTCATGTCAATCGAATTTCATTAAACTAAAATGTTTCGATTTACCCTTTTTCTACCAAATCGGAATTGGAAAACCTTATTCTTGATGGTAATAATTATTATGTATGTATTATTACACTGTATAATCGATGAAGGAAACATTCATGTGTAAATATACAACAAAAATATATATATATATATATATATTCTCATCCGTTAAGTTTATCATTTATTCAGTGTATGGCTTCACTGGTAATTGTCTTAAAATAAGTGCAAAGTACAACAATTTAGACAAAACAGTACGGTATTCAGTACATTCAGTTCCTCAATAACTGTTACGGAGCCTATTTGTACAAAAGATGGTGGACCGCTAACGTACACCTTAAACACAGAATGGATCTTTTTTTCATTTTTGGAGGAGATGGTAATAACAGTCCGTCGTCGTTTCAGCAAAGATATCTCCGAGTTGGAATAAGAAACAACAAAACATATCCATCTAGTGCACTGTTTTACGATGAAGTTATGTGGAGAAACCACTGTGATCTACTGTAGCTAAAGTAACCGATATTAGCTTCGATGATTCACTATGGCAAGAAGCATTACTGTTTTTGATGATCAACTTTAGATAGCATGGTAACCAACGTGGTGATGTTGCAACATGTTAAGATGCATAGCCCTTAATGATTTATATGAAGTAGGATTTTTTAAAAAGAAATACTTCAATAAATAGTCATAATACTGTAGGTTGAAGCCTTGCAAGTACCAACACAAAGCGTTACTGGAATTCATCAAATCCACAAGATATAATAACAGAAATTTAATGTATGAAAATGAAATGTGAACGAAATTTGTATGAAAGAATGAATAAAGGTGGTGGTTAACCACAAAAGAGAAAAAAAAAAGATATAATAATGTTTGGAGTATCAATCTTGACTTCAACTGATGGATGTGCTGTCTATAACGCAAAAGCTAAATAGACCTATCATCCAACGTCATCTCTAAAGTGAAACTATTTGCCAATTATTGCATTCATAACACAATTCCAAGTACTGAAGACGTTGGAAATTGCAAACAGACTTTGTAAGTGAACGAGAAAAAGGTGTTAAAATGCTACTAAATGCTTCTCCGTGAGAGTTAAACACAGGAAGACACCAATCATATACGAACACCATCCTTTCTAGTATTTGAACTCAGTCAAGTTAGATTCAATTCAATTCAATTCATCGACATTTTTATTCCATAATCAAAATAAAAACATATACAAATACAATACAAATAATAAGATAATGGAATGGGATACAAAATAAGCACAAGTGCTTTAAGCATGTAACCCTAACAAAAAGATCAAACAATTAGTACAAACAAAAAGAACAAACCAAAATAACATAATGTGATTTACTTAACTTAAATATTTCTATTGTTATAATATTGTTTTAATCTCTGTTTAAACAAACTTAAAGTGGGGGATTGTTTTATATAGTCTGTTAAATTGTTCCAAATATGTGTTCCTTGGTAGGAAATACATTGCTGTCCGACTTTGGTGCGTTTTAGTTGTGGACAGTAGTTTGACCTGTTTCTAGTTGAGTAATTATGGAATGAGGCAGATGTACTAAATAAGTTATTAAATGATTCAGGTAATAGATTATGTTTATATTGATACATAAATATAGCAGTGTGTTTCGTATAAAGGTCAAAAATATTTAATGTTTGGGTTGAAATAAAAAGTGGATGAGAAGGATGCATAAAATGAACATGACAAATATTTCTAAGTGCTTTTTTCTGGAGAATATGTATACGGTTTAAGTTTGTAGCAGAAGTAGCACCCCATACTGTGATAGCATACGTTATTCTAGGTAATATAAGTGCATTGTATACCGTTAACAATATTTTACTTGATAACATAGACTTCACTTTGTTTAAGACACCAATTATTCTAGAAATACTGTTTGCTACCTCATTTACATGAAAATTAAACGATAAAGTTTCATCCAGAAATAAGCCTAGAAATTTAACTTCAGTAGCTTTTACTATACATTCATTTCCCATCTTTAATTCTAGTGAGGTAGTGTCAGCTGACTTATTTCTAGCCTTAAATATAACATATTTTGATTTGTTTACATTTAGCGTTAATTTGTTAGCAATAAACCAGTCCGAAAGTATAGATAACTCCTGGTTCATTGTATCAAAAGCTTGAGTAATATCATTGTGACTATAAAACACATTTGTGTCATCTGCATACATAATCATGTCTACATGGTTACATGCTAGACTAATATCATTAATGAATATAAGAAATAATAATGGACCCAATATGGATCCCTGAGGAACTCCAGTGTTTACTGTCATTTTACTAGATGCAGTATTAACAATAAATGTGTATTGTAGTCTTTTTTTAAGATAGTTTGAGAACCAGTTTAGCGGAACTCCTCTTATACCATAAAATCTTAACTTATCTAATAATATATCATGATCGATTGTATCAAACGCTTTTGATAAATCAAGGAAAACTCCTAGTGTGAACTCTTTATTCTCAATAGCGTTTGTGATTTTTTCAATCGATTGTATTAAAGCATGACTAGTTGAATGGTGTTGTCTAAATCCATACTGTGTTTTACTCAGTACGTTATATTTTGAGAGGTAACAAATCGTTTGATAATACACAATCCTCTCAAATATTTTGGAAAAAAAGGGTAAAATGGAAATAGGCCGATAATTATTTATATCGGAGATGTCACCATTCTTAAATACCGGGATAACTTTAGCAATTTTTATATCAGCCGGGACACAGCCCGATGATAATGACGTATTAATAATATGCAATAAAGGTTTTAAAATAAACGGGGAAGCAGATTTTATGAGTTGGGCACTTATACCATCATGGCCAGGAGAAGTATTCTTTGTGTTTTTAATATAGTGGTTAAGTTCATGTTCAGTAACAGGTTTAAAAAACATTGAAGAGGTAAAATTTCCCTTTAAGAAAGTTCTGTGGGTGATTTCTTCATTTTGAGATTCATGCCTAAATTTATTATTTAGTTTTTCTCCAATATTAATAAAAAAAGAGTTGAATGCATCAGCTTTCTCATCATTATCAGAGAAAGTCTCAGTACCCAATTTTATTTTTGTAGGCAAATTGGTAGTCTTTTTCCTACCCATTATATCATTTAGGATTGTCCACGTTTTTTTAATATCTTGTTTATTTCGTTCAAACTGGACCATATAATATTCTTTTTTCCGATTTCTAATAGTAGTGGTTAACTTGTTTCTAAAATGTATGTACGTACTTTTATTAGTAGTGGTGTTATTTTGTTTGTACTTTTTATATAATTTATGTTTTTGAGAGATAGCTCTGGCAATTTCAGCAGTGATCCAAGGAGATTTTAACTTGTTCGCCTTATTTCTAATTCGTTTTAAAGGGAAACAATTATCAATTGTTTTATTTAAAGTGTTTGTAAAATTTTGATAAGCAACATTCGCATTATTTGAGAATAGCACATCATTCCACTGATTACTTTGTAATTCTTGCAAAAAATACTCCGTTTGTTGAGGAGAGTATTGTCGTTTATATACAAATCGAGGATATTGCTTATTATGTTTTTCCAAAGTATCTACACAGAATATTGGGAAGTGATCAGAAATATCAGTAATAAGTATTCCACTTTTAAGGGACGTAGTAAAAGAATCGATGTTGCAATAAATGTTATCAATTATTGAAGCACAATTATCGGATATTCTAGTAGGACTTTTTATGATTGGCTGAAATGACTGAGAAAATATTGTGTCTAAGTGTGATTGGATAGTGTTGTCGGTAGATTGTTGGAGTAAGTTTATGTTATAGTCTCCCACAAGGTAAGCTTTCTTTTTTTCTAGATTAATCATTTGCATTACACATGTTAATTCATCATCAAACTTTTGCAAGGAACGTGAGGGTGGTCTATAAACTATACCACAAATAACATTATTTCCTGATTCTAACTCAATCTCAATAAAAATAGTCTCTGCTTCAGTCATACAAGATGACAGATCATTTCTAATAATATATGTTAGTTTGTTGGTAACATAGAACGCTACCCCACCACCTCTCTTATCTTTCCTATCATTGTGAATCAAACTGTAGCCTGGTAACTGGTATAGATTAATATTATCTTTTTCGGTTAACCAGGTTTCACTGAAGGCAATGACGGAGAAGGCATGTACGAGTGAGTCTAAATAGTTTGAGATTAAGTCAAACTTATTAACAACACTACGACAGTTTAGTCCAAATATAGAAAAGTTTGATGATAAATTAGAATGTTCAAGTGAAGAAATTAAGTTATCTTCGTTAAAATATTCTGTGCTTACATTTACATTATCAAAAAGGTCACATTCAAACATTTAAATTAGACAGAAAAGGAAATGACAAATGAATAAAATTGAGCAAGCTGCTTACAGCAGAGAATAGTTAACACTATATAGCCTAAGTTAACAAGTATGTACAATAAATTACAATATATACAATGTAATATGAATTGTTTTATCATGACATACCAACAACAACTAAACGACAGGCAGTGAAACAATAATGATGATCATGGACGCCAATTAAGTATTTGGTTAACTTAAAAGATTTTGATCAATCTAACTCACCGATGTCCAGAATGTATTATTATGGCAAGTTATCGTTACTCACTGGTAAGTCAAACATCGCCGGTAAACAGCTACGTTGAAACGGTCTAGAACATGATGTCTCAATAACGGCGCTCACTTATTAATCACATCAGCCACTTAATGTTGTTATAATTTGTCATTATACATCACTAGTAAAGTACGGATAGTATAACTTAAATACATTTAGTTGTGTTGTGTTTCATTAAAACGATGTGTTTAACGTTTACGAGTTTGATCAACCCAGTAACTCATCGATGAATTACCGGTAAACAACTACGTTGAAACTTACATCGTCAACAGCCACTTAATTGTTGTTGGTATTTCTCATTATGTAACACTATCGTCGCACACCTGCCGTGGGTCACATGAATTAAAGTTTGAATGGACAGAGATATCCAGAACATAACACTAACAGCCAGGTGCGCGACATAAACAAACAAACTTCGTTTATTTACAATTTATAACGGTAGAAATACTAATACAACCCATATAAACTAAATCACCAATAAAGCAAACAGAATACTAAGATTGGACAACATAAATCTCTATAGTACAATTGTAGTAGGAATATTAAACTATAGCGTATAACTATCTTATTCAACCTTTAAGCTTGAGTAATGTGTTGACGCTTGGCCAAATCACGAATCGGACATTTACATATCATGCTAATATTTGCAGCTAAACACATAGCACAATAATACGAGGATGCTTCGATGCAACCGTTAGCCTAACAGTTTTGTGATTTTACGAATTTTAGCACCGTGACCTCTGACTGCAGTTGATACAAATCGTTGCTCATTGTTTTATTTAGCTTAGATATTATCCTATTATATGCCTAGAAGAATAGGAGTTAGGCCATGTTATATTATATAGGCCAGGAACTTTGTCTGTGTTTTGTATGGTAAACACATACGCCCGTATTCTTAAACCGGACTTTAGTCGTAGTTCGAGCTAAAACTTGATGAATGACATCATTTTAATTCATAAACAAAACTTCAACTAAATCTGCGACAAAATCAGGCCAACCTCGACTAAATCGAGACGGATTTTGATCGATGGGGCAGGCTAAATCGCCGACTAAATGGTATTTAATCGAGGTTTATAAAAAATATAACAGTCCTTGAGTTGTTATATTATTGGCCAGATATTGAAGAATGAAATATCTATTTTTATATTAGTTGAATTAAATATGCATTGGTATAATGTTGATGCAAATCATGTTTATTTACAACCGTATACAAATTACATAAATTTCTTCACGCAAGTTCGCGATGGAACGTTTATAGCGTTTTCTTGTCACGCTATGAAGTACGTGATTCGTCGCGATCATACTTTGTTGGAGGCCTATAAAATATGGAAGTTTTTGTTTGTTGTTACTGAAAAGTACTTTACTTTTAAATTAATACTGATCTTGTTTCTATAATAAACGATTAAGATTATTTTTCATGTATAGTCCTGATGCGTAAAAAGTTTTGTTATAACAAAATGGAAAGTGATATTAATGCGCAAAATTTCGTTATTTATCATTGGCCAATTTTAATTTATGATATTTTTTAAAATAGCCTTTGTTACCCAGACGTGTAAAACTCGACTAAAGCTCGACTTCATTAAGTCAAACTGCAAACTTCTTCTATTAATCGAATTTGAAGTATTAGCTCGAACTAGTAATGTTTGAAGTCGAAGTTCGAACTGCGATTAAATTTCGGTTTAAGAATAACGGGCGTAAATGGCTATTTAAATTATATGGAGTAGGGAAATATATTATAAAGAGCGTTACCTTCGCAATAAGCAATTCAAAGTTTAATATTTTTAATGTGAACGTACCCCCCCCCCCCCCTCCCCAAATTCATCAAATGTGCCATGACAAGGACAGTAATCGGTGATACCATACAAAGCACACATTTGGTTTTGATTAAATTTAATTCAATAGTTTGGAGTCATGTTATAACAAGTTCCTCTTTCGGATGTAATTTCCAGGGTTCAAATTGTATACGATTAATAATTCAACGTGTCTGTATTATTTGTTCATGTAGTCGACATGTATACTGTTGTACACAGTCTTGCTTACACTTATTTATTTACGCCTAAACTTCACTACAGTACAATAGAACCTCTCTTAATTTTCGAACACTCCTATTCAGGGAACGAGAACTCTGACTGCTAAAAGAAACAACACCACAAAAGCAAACAGGGATTAAGAACTATAACTAAGAAAAAAACAAAATCATAAAAGCAAATACAAAAAATGACTAAATAATTATATTCATCATTATTAATACAAAACTTCGGTACTTTCTCTGGTTCGAAATTTGTTATTGGCTAATCGTTGGTTGCAAAATTTTCAATTCTTCTAGATTTATTAAGTCAGTCCATATCAATTATTAGGAGACAATTTTCGAAAGGTGAGGTTCCAAAGGTGACCTTTTATTAGGTGTTCTTTGTATTCTATAACCATCTGTGGGCGCGACCTAGATGGTACGCGAGCGAATTGAGCAATGCATCTAGTATTATTAAATATCGTCAACAAAATGATAATGTTACTACTGGACAAGTGGTGGTCAATACAAACATAATAATAACCACCAAATAAAATTGTTATTATTGTTACTCACTCTACCCAAAGACAATTCCTTATAAACGAATCGTATAGAGCAAAAGACAAGCAATGCACCAAACGTTGCCACTTTTAAGAATAAATTGAACACCATTAACAATTAATTTCGTAAAAGCATATTTTGTCATTAATTATCCCTTTTTTTTAATTGTTTGCTCTTTTTGGAAGTCAACAATACTAATACAGATATATGTAACTTGTATTATCATATTTTTGTGACGTCGTTTGTGGTACACAATACTTAGTTGCATATTTTCCACCTGTGGGTTGGTTTAGATAGACGAGGTATTTATAAAAGAAAAAGTGAGGTTGTGCACAACGAATGAATAAAGTGAACGGTACCAAGTAAGATGTGTTGTGTATTTATATTCTAAGCATAACAGTATAAGCACTTTATTACTTGTCTCGCTGTTTGCGTTTTTTCACGTTCGAACACGGTATCGTTGACCTAAACGCAACTCTATTACTGTTCGCCGAGTGTCGCATTGATTGCAACTCACTGCGTTGATTGCAAGGTAGCGAACGCCGCCAAGATAATGTAATGTATATTTGCGCAAAGTTGATACAAGTCAGTCTGTGGAGCACATGCCAAGGAAGTTAATAATTAATCTTTTCTTTGTTGTTTTAACCTTTTGAATTTATAAATTACATTCAATTATCGTACGAAGGAAGACAAATTAAATCCACCACTTTTAAACAAGCTGATTTGAGCAGAGGCAAATCCTAAATTATCAATTTGTTATGGAATTAAACCCGACAAATCGTTTTAAAACTGGTGTTTTAACATGTGTGTGGTTACATTATAAAATGATAGTGGGAATTAAACCGACTACATTTTCGTCGCAACAGTGATTACCGTAATTGTTGTAAAGAGAGAGGGTGCGAAATTGATAGACTAGCTTTTTGTACTTGGCATGCTCTCATCCTTGTTCTTCTAATTCATTTATTCGTTTTAAAAATTAAAAAAAAACATTTTTTGTTTAGTTCACGCAAGTTTTACCATTGAAATCTTACCTTTTAATGTATATCTCAATTATAACAATTTTATATATGTTTTTTTTTTTTACAAAATTGCTTCAATCGAGTTAATTTTTTTACTGAACCTTTTGAATTGGCGAGTTATGAATGTTTGCATACCGTATGTTGTACCGCGATGGTAAGACTCGCATAAAAATTAATAATATTACAAGTAATAAATATTAATTTATAAAGATTAAACAAGTTATTACAAAGAGTGACATCAATATTGTTACAAAACCTTGGTTAATATGACTTTCCAATGTCAAGATTAACCATGACGAGGCAGCAGTGTTCCGAACCATGTGAGGGATAAACCGTGCAGTTCTCGACAATTTAGTCATCCTCGCCACAAAAAATGGTCTGTAATATGACCCGCGATGATCTTGCTTCATTTAAGTATGTTATTATTTGCACGCCCTTTAAATTGCAAAATTAAACACTTTTTTAAATCACACTGAATTATATAGCACATATTATGTATGTGTGTAATACTTACTTTGGTCTGAAGATCCAATTTAGCACCTTCCTTGAGCAAAATGGAGCAAACATCTGTGTGGCCGTTTTCTGCAGCCCCATATAAAGGTGACGCTCCATTCTGAAATATTACAAACATTATGTTATAGTATTTTCTCTCTCTAAACAAAGTATTATAATATTGTCCTGGAATCAATACGATGTGATTATTTAAAAATGACGTTATAGATTTAAATAATGCTACATTGTTAAATTCAATAAAAATTATCAACCATTGATGTTTTCTTTAAGATAATGTATTGTTTACGTATACATTTGTCTTTCTTGTATAACATTTTTTATAGTATTTTATAAATGTAAAACAAATAAGTGTTTTTTTTTTTTCATCCGCTAGTGCTAACTAGTCTGAGTGTAAATTATGATAAAGTGACGTTTGAACTGGCAGTTACAGCTAATATATGCAGGCTCCAAATTCTGTTCAGGTAACACGTTTGGACTGCTAAATTCTTACTATTGGTTTAATTTTACCGCTATTTAGAGGGAATATGTTTTTTTTAAAGTGGTTTATAAAATCTCAATTCATATTAATTTATTGTATCATTTTGCATAAAATACAATTAAAAACAGAAAACTGAAAAAACCACGACATATCATTCTCTAACATTCAGTGCCCTAAAGGCATAAATGGTAACAATGATTACGGAATCTTTTACGAGAGGTAATGGACCTTTTCCTTGAACGTTGAGATAGTGCATTGAATATGTTGGGTCTTGCAAAATGTAATTTGTTTCCTCAGTAAAGTCTCTAATAACAAGGCCATATAGATGGCTGCAGTCGCGTGCTTAGTGTTTACCGACCGACCGACCAACCTACCAACTGACCGAAATTACTGAACATGTTTAAAAATGTTGAAATGTTTAAAAACAGTTATATTTTTTTAATTTACACGTGCGTAGCCTGTCACTTTTGACGTGCTCGTATAACGTAATTTCGAGTTGAAAAGTAAGTCAAGAAAACAGAAATCGGGCAAAAAGAGTGCGCAATGACATTTAACGCGCAGTGCGCGCGCAAAAATCTGCGCACTCATGGCAATTTTGTAAACGCTTAAAATTATCTGAAACGTACTCTTATTTCATCGAAAATAAATTTTGAAAATTTTAAGCGCGCGTACACATGCGTTACATGCGCTACGCACGTAATTGTATTGTCATATGATGATTTATACCCTGACATTTATGAGTACCAAATTTTATTTAATTGTGATTCATGGTTGTGAAGATATGATTACAAACGGGATTTCGTTAAATCGTGCGTAGACCGCGTAATTTTTTATTGCGCACCGTGAAAACATAACCACATAATAATCGATTCCTGGCCATAAGGAATATACTGTGAAAAATTGACTTAGCTTGATTAAACTGATATCAAGATAAGATCAGAAAGCGATAAAACGCATAGTGATACCGGACCGACAGACAGACCGACAGACCGACAGACCGACCGACCGACCGACCGACATATTAAACTATAGAGTCGCTTCCACGCGACTAAAAATGAATCAAATTGAGATCTGCTCAATTATAAGTACAGTAGTCTTATACGTGAAGCATAACAAACAATACGTTACAGCTAATTCTTACATGTGGTCCCGGTAAACTATAAAACAATGAATAATGATAATACTTTCAATTTCAGATTTTTAACAAAAGACGTATGACTAATGGAAGGGTTAACTCCTAAAGATTTGAGTCTACGCAACAGTAAAGCCTATTCGATACTATCGGTAATGAGGTCGTGTCATTTAAGATCACTAGTGATTTATTTGCAATCTCAACTTCAGAGTGGGTACCGTACCGTATTTAATTTTTTAGGTGATTTTCCTTTTTTGTGGGTTACTGTATGGGTTGATAAATACTGTATGAGTTAAAAAGGTCGTAAGATGTTAGTTTATTAGTATAGAGTACTGCAAACCATAATAGTAGGTAACATTTGTAATTGAGGGCGTTTTATTTAACACGACAAAGTATCTGAACTCCCCAAAAACGTACCGTATCATAATGTAGTATATTTTAAATGTTGACATGACATAATAAACAATGAAAGTTTTTTCTAACATAATTTTTTTCTCGGGTTACTCGGATGCCGTATTTTTTTATTTTTTTATTTATTGTAATAATAATATCTTTGATTGTATATTGTTTTTCAATAAGCCGTGCGGAGGATTCAGGTAATTTCTCTTAGTATTAAAGGGTAACACCGCGGCTTTAAAGTGTATATTGCTTATTATAAAATATAAACCTTTTAATCAACATTGGTAATAACCGTGCCTAATTTTAGACAGCACTCAGGCAAAAGTTAAGTCGCTTTAAAAAAAACAAGGCCAACAGCCACAAGTCGCGTGCTCTCAGAAAAAAATGAACTTTCAAAAAGTAATGTACTTTAAAACTTTTCTGTACATCAAAACAGTTCAAAAAGTACAGAAAAGCGATAAAACGCATAGTGATACCGGACCGACAGACCGACAGACCGACCGACCAACATAGTGAACTATTGAGTCGCGTCCACGCGACTAAAAAAGTTGTTCTATAAGATAATACCAAAGTACGCATGTGGTGAGGTGGAACTAATTCGCCTTAAACATAATAGTTTTAAAATATCATAATTAAACTCAACTATTTAAATAGCTGATAATTAGATATGTGCGCGCGTGCAAAATAACAATCTAAATCTTATTATCTTAATATTTATTTACTAAAGCTAACAGTATATTTTTTGTATTCGAGAAACGTTGTTGTTGGGATCACACTATGTGGTTGGTGTAACTCAGGATCGGGCGCGATTTTTTTTTCGTACATAAGTTGGGGACCCCTCATGAAACGTCACAAAATAAACATGAATAATTCATCAGTTAAATTTGTTATTCCGTGTGCACCCAAGCGTATAGCAACAAATGATTACACGCACAACTGCGATACGATTCTTTCTACAGTAGGCCTATGATTCTAGGTCAATTCACGTGATTGCCTTTGCGCACTCATCTTCACACACACACACCACTATGCAAAATGTGTCGAGGCTAATCGACAGCTAGGCAAGACATTAAACTAAGTAGTAATTTGACATAGCCCAAAAAAAGCTTAGACCCACAAGAATAAAAAATGTGTATAATTTGTGTACTGTAATTTTTTAATTCTGCTATTTTATTATCAAACAATATGCATGTACTCAAAGGAACTTTAGAAATGCGCGTATATGAACACATGAGATGGGAAGATTAGACCCACGAGAATAAAAAAATGTATTTTTGTGTAATGTTTATTGTTTAATTTTGCTGACTTATTACTCGGACTGTGTCATACCTAACATACACACGTCACACACACCCACACAGCTACTACTAGAATAGACATGGGTTTAGAGACTAATAATTAGGCCTAATAGTATTAATAGAAACTATAATGTTAACACGTAATTCTTTAGTAATAAATTATATTAAAAACACCATAAACTAAAGGCTGATTATTTCGACAATCCACACAAAACGCCGCTATTCTTTTATGAAATCCCACGCGGCAACCACAGCGGAGATTAGGCCTAGAATCGTACCGCACTTGTGTAATCACTTCTTGTTGCTATACGCTTTTACGTGCGAGAGTACATTTCCTGCCATCTAGGGGTGTCATTTAACAAAATGCTCAGTACCGACAGCCCTGGATTCTTGGGCAACCCCATTAAAATGGTTCTGCGACCGCCCTTCTTCACACTAACGTTATATTGAAACATTATGTTAATTAATCTCCTTTACATAGAACCTTGTCATATGCGATTATATATCATGGTACTGAGGATTATATTATTATTTTAACCGAATTAGACATTTGTCATATACGATGATTTTAAATCAGTTTTTGCATCATGTTATGATGTGTAGTAGTGTTATATTATTTTTGTAACCGAATTAACATTTTTAAAGTTTTATAGAATACAAATACTGGTTCGTAATGTCCGACACTAAATATGGCCATGCAATTAATACTAAACATTGTATTACATTGACATGTCAGAATGTTATAATTTACTTGGTATCGAAACTATACTAAATGAACAAAAGGTGACATACACTTTTGTCAAATCATATCCTGTTTTGTATCGTTGGATAGATTTACACTATGAAATTAGTTTAACAATAATATTGTTTGTATATTATACGTATGGTGTAGTCATTCTTTGTTTTTTATTGAAAGTAATGGTAAATGTATGATTTGTATAGTGTCCCATATCGTTTATGAACGCATTATAATTTTGATTGTGTTCTGGTTCGCTATGTGTAAATGTGAAGATCAAAATAATTAAAATGTTAGAATTAATCGTAAAAAATTATAATCATGAATATTGTCTCAATGTTAATATTTAAAGTAATCTTTTCTTTATGTCATTTGAATAAAGCCTAAATAAAATGAAAGCAATCTTTAGAAAATAAATAGTATATATCTAATAACTGAATGTGGATATTGGTATAATATGAATAATTAAATAACTTTCTCTCTGGCCTTCCGATTTAAGTGAAGTAGACATTATTTTATTATGACCTACAATATTAACATTCTACCGCTATTTTTATTGAAGATAATCATTTTCCTTTGTTTTAATCAGTGCTACTAATCACTATCTCATAAAATCATCGATAGAGAACCAGATGTAAACAACAAACGTATCAGAGGCTATTTGATCAGACGACGAGGAACCCAAACCATTAACAGAGACAAGGGCGTCCACCAACTCACGTGAATGACCCTTACACGTTAGACAGAATTAGTCTCTAGAGGTCAATCAATGATATATTTGTCATTTCTTCTAAAGGAGCTGTCTGAGCAGGACAGCGAAACTGCCAAGAAGGTTAATTTCGCTAATTGTTTTTTTTTTCGAAAAGAATTAATAATTCACATGTCGTATCGTTACGTGAAATACAGAGTGTACATAATCTCCGCGAAGCCATGAGAATGATTTCATTATAACATGTATATCTCACATCAAGTCGTCTTTTAATACTAATACCGGTATGTGTAATTTTCACATGATATCAAGCTCTTCTGCTAGACCGCATCTATATATAAATTATGGTTAATTCTGACATAGGCCAGCACAATGCAAAAACTTCGGTAAAAATCTCCGCCTTGGATACCTACCTTATCTATCCGAGATGTACCGCGAAACGTAGATTTGATAACATTAGTGTGCACGCCGACGCTATTGTTCCATATTTATATCTTAGGAAGATATTATAAAGAGTTTTTTAACAACATTTATGATTTCAACATTGGATTTTCCTCTCAATTTCAATT
Source organism: Antedon mediterranea (assembly GCF_964355755.1). Lineage (NCBI taxonomy): Eukaryota > Metazoa > Echinodermata > Crinoidea > Comatulida > Antedonidae > Antedon > Antedon mediterranea. The sequence goes on from NC_092674.1 coordinate 13,348,997, forward strand.
CTTCCCGGTCAAAGTAATTTCCGGGTTTAAAATAAGTTCACCTTAGTTTCAAATATTTTCTCTCTTTTATACACAAGGGAGCAGTTAAAATAATAGATTTGACCCTAAAGGTGACTGGAAACAGGCACTTTCCATCAATCAATACAGTGTCCCTTTGGAAGACGGAAAAAAAATTGGCCATTAATCATAGCCATTTCAGTTTTTTGTTTATTTTAAAACATACCACACGTGTGTGAAGGTACAGTAGTTAAGTAATAGGAATTATACTGCAAATTAATAAAGATCAAATTAAATATACGCCATAAAGAATCAGAATATATTGTGGGGAATAGTATTATAAAATTACATAGGGAGATTTGATAAGACATTTTTCGAGGGAAATCCCGATAGCTGAGTTTTATTGAGTAAGCTAGCAGGAATAACTGTAGGCTATCTTCCTGTGTCCCGTTAGGACCGAGATGTCTGCCCATGTTGCAAGCCGTAATAATGCAAGGTACATTTTTTAACTGTTTAGAAAACCTGCTTATGACTGTTGGAAACTTCATTGCTCAAGAAATTATTATTCTTGGAGACTTTAATGTAAATGTTTTAAATTGTAATCGTAACAACTATGAGTCAGTGACTAACTTCTGTAATATTTTCGGTCTTGAACAACTTATCACTGAACCAACTAGGATCAGTGATAACAATAGCTCAGCAATAGATTTGATCTTTGCCAGTGATCCTTTAAAAATTAAGGCCAGTGGAGTAATTCCTATTGGACTAAGTGATCACTTTTTAACGTTTTGTAGACGAAAACGGACTAATATCATTTCTGGCATACACAGAACAATTGATGTTAGATCAATGAAAAATTACAGTTCTGATTCACTGACTCATATGCTTAATAGTATTGACTGGTCAGATTGTATTAGTTTAACTTGTGTTCAATCTTCATGGGATACATTTAAAGATAAGTTTCTGCGTATAATTGATTTAATTGCTCCTAAAAAAAAAGTTAGGGTTAAAGTAAAAGATCAACCATGGTTTGACTCCGAATTAAGAGATCTTATTAGGCAAAGAGACAAAATGTTAATTAGATATCGTAGTACAAAGGATGTGATGCATCTCAAAGGTTTTAGAAAACTCCGAAATAGTGTAAATTATAAAATTAAAAAAGCTAAAGTAAATTTTTATTCTGAACAACTTAAAGAAAATAAATACAAACCAAAACAATTATGGAAAGTTCTTAAAGGTCTTGGAACCTCTAAATCAAATAATAATGAAAAGAAACAGGTTTGTCTTGAGATCAACAATGAATATGTTCATGATAAGAAAGAAGTTGCTGAAGAGTTTAATTCGTACTTCACCAACGTTGCTGGAGAGCTAGTAAACAAACTTGACCCTCCTAGTAATACTTATAACTTGGAACATGTCAATGTCTTTTACAGTAGCAAAGGTGTCTTTCCTAATGATTTTTCTTTCATTGAATTATCTGAAGATAATGTTCTTAAAGCTTTGACACAATTATCGACGAGTAAAGCTACCGGAATAGATACTCTACCAGCCAAATTCTTCAAAGATGGGGCTTCTGCAATAGCAAAACCATTAACTCATATTATTAAGTTGTCCTTCACATCCGGTATTGTACCCAAAGAATGGAAATTAGCGAGAGTCATCCCAATTCACAAAAAGGGTAGTAAAACGGTGGTAGGTAACTATCGTCCGGTGTCTATACTCTCGGCTTTTTCTAAAGTTGTTGAAAGACTAGTACATGACCAATTGATGGAATACCTTAATTCTAAATCACTTATCTATGATTTCCAATGTGGGTTCCGAGCAAATTTTTCGACAGATCTTTGTTTAATTCACCTAACTGACCATATTAAAAAGAATTGGGATAAAGGTAATTTAACAGGTATGATAGTCTTAGACCTACAAAAGGCTTTCGATACTGTAGACCATCAGATTTTACTAGGCAAAATGAGAGCATTAGGATTGTCCCAAACAGTAATAGGTTGGTTTAAATCATATTTAACAGATAGATGGCAGGTAGTGGATAATTGTGGTACTCTTTCAACGTGGAAAAAAATAACATGTGGGGTCCCTCAGGGGTCAATATTGGGCCCACTGTTGTTCTTAATGTATGTGAATGATATGGAATCTGCATTGAGTTGTAAACTGCTCCTTTATGCCGATGATTCTGCTATAGTTGTATCTAATAAAAGTGTCGCCAATATACAAAATGTATTGTCAAAAGAATTAAAAGCTATTAATTCTTGGTTATTAGATAATAGATTGTCATTGCATCTAGGCAAAACGTATTCAATTCTATTTGGATCTAAACGTAAACTCAGAAATCAACAAGAATTGAAAGTTACATGCAATGATTATATAATCACAAACAAACCTACAGTAAGTTATCTAGGACTTGAACTCGATAACAATCTAACTGGAGATTATATAGGTAAATCAGTTATAAAGAAAGTAAACTCAAGGGTAAAATTTTTATATAGAAATAGAAAGTACTTAACTTTCAGAGATCTTAAGTTTCTAGCAAATAGTTTGGTGTTATGCCTTTATGATTATGCTTGTAGCGTGTGGTACTCTGGATTAAAAAAAACATTAAAAGTTAAATTGCAAACTGCACAAAATAAGACGGTCAGATGTATTCTTGGTCTTGAACCAAGAGATCACATTGGGGCTAATGAATTAAACAAACTGAATTGGCTCCCAGTAGACTTAAGAGTTAAACAGATAAAACTTTGTCACATGTATCGTATTATTAATGGATTAAGCCCTACGTTTATGAATGATGGTATTAGTAGAGCAAATGTAATTCACCAGTACAATACTAGATTTGCAACTCAATCAATTTATAGACCATATATAGGTAACCACTCCCAAACAACCTTTGTTAACACGGCAATAACGTCATGGAATCACCTGCCAAAATTGATACAGTGTTCAGAAACCATCAATCAATTCAAAAGAAATATCAGGAAACATCTCAAAGAGGTTATGCTTGAAAGATTATAATTTATATTTATATTGTTACTACATGTGTTATTGTTTATTGTAAATTGTTTATTCTTATGGTGTTTTTATCCTTAAGGGCCACAATGGAAATAAGTTTGACCTTTGGTTACTTTTTTGTGTTACCCTGAATTCATTCTTTGTATTTTTTTTTTTATGTTGTGTTATTTTATGAATTCGAATAAAGAAATGAAAAGAAATGAAAAAGTAATGTCTTCTTTCTTGGGCCCACTCTGTCACGGCAGTTAGTTTCAAAAGATGATTAAATTAAATAATGTATTAATAATTATTAGGATGGTATTCATTTGAATAAACGCCTCTCCAATAAAACATCACTTTGAATAATAAACCCCCCCTCCCCACAACCCAACTATCTAATAAACGTCCATCCACATATTTATAATAACACAATTATACTATTTGTAGTAGAATTCACCGCACTGTTATCTGCAATTTACCAAGCATTTGTTATTCTTTTTTACCACTTTTCATATCTATGAGAGGATTTCATTTGATTATAAATGTTACCATATTATTAGAACTAAAAAATTTAACATATATCCCTCAAATAAGCACCTCCCTCAAATGACCTCCGCCTCCCCAAAGGGCCCTACCAAACAATAAAAACTATACTTTAAAATGTTATTAATCATCTAAAACACTGTGAAACAAAGTAGTTCAGTTTTACGAATGTCAAGGATTTTCAATAATGGTAACCGACAGAAAATGTATAAGGAGAACATTATCATTCCGAGAACCATCGTCTACACTTCCTAGAGGGGGAGCGAGCGAAGCGAGCTCACCCTCTAGTTGACCAAATTCGCTTCAATCACAACATGTCATCCCCTCCCCTTAAAAACCGTGTCTACAATTGTGTTGTACCATGATACCATGATACATAATATGAATCTATTGAGCAACGAAATAGCTAAATTGCCGCAACACACTCCACTGGGACATGAATACCACTGATTTCACATCGTGATATTCTACAAAACACTTGATTTTCATGTTCCCACCTAAATATCTCGGCTATTATAAATCGGATTCTTTTGGATAGTAGCTCAAAATAAACTGTAGACAATACTGAACATTATGGTATATGTTTGAAATTGTAAAGTTACAAAAAGTATGTGTCATTTTACGTTTTAAAACTCACCATCCATTGCCCGCTGAAAGTGTGAGGTCAATTTTTTACACATTTTCTAAAGCACCACAGTGTTTTATTCACGAACACGGTATTTTTATTCGAGTAATATAATACAGTATGTATAATTTATAGTAGTGTGTTTTTTTTCGTCTACTTGCTTAATTTCTGTTGCAAAATGCTGTGATGGAAAGGTTGCTTTCCACGTAAGAGCCGATGTTGCTCTGAACCAATACATCTGGAAACTGAGTTTCACCTGATTGTATTATGTCATAAGTATCTATATACAGTATATACATTTACGTAAGGGCAAAATTCGATAAATCGCGCCTTACTTTTAGAATTTGTACTCGATGGTATATAAAGTTGGTTCGTACTTTCGGTACTGATTTTAACCACCTGATGTAACCCTGTTTACTAATTAAATTAAGTTAGATAATTAGTTATTGACGATTAAAACGAATTTAGGTTCAACGACTTGCCCCAAATAGGGGTGTTTTCTGATTGTGATATACACTGTCTAATGGATGTCCATCTTGAAAAATACCCGCCACACAAATGCGAGGAGGCTTCGCATTTTCCTATCTCCTCCTACGATAATTGTTTTTAATAGCTGAAAACCAGTTGAACAGCTAGAGTACAGCATCATAATGTTGAAGACAGGCCGATTTTCTTTAAAAAATACTATTTTGATAGATTTAATATACGTTTATACAAATGTATTGATTTGCGATGAATGGAACATCCCAATCTCTCAGTCTGCCAGAGTTTGGTTTAACACAAGTAGGTAAATGTATGAGCCCTTGGTTTAACGCATACGGTAGGTAAATATATCGGCCCTTTGAGAATGAACTTGCAATACTTTGACAATACTGTAAATCTATATATAAATTATGGTTAATTCTGACATACTGTAGGCGAGCACAATGCAAAAACTTCGGTACAAATCTCCGCCTTGGATACCTACCTTATCTATCTCAGATGTACCGCGAAACGTAGATTTGATAACATTAGTTTTCACATCGACCCTATTTTTCCATATTTCTATCTTAGGAAGATATTATAATGAGTTTTTTAACACAATTTATGATTTCAACAGTAGATTTTCAACTCAATTTCAATTCTTCCCTGGTCAAAGTAATTTCCGGGTTCATCTTGCAACAACCTGGTTTCAACTATTTTCTCTCTTTTATACACAAGGGAGCAGTTAAAATAATAGATTTGACCCTAAAGGTAACTGGAAACTGGCACTTTCCATCAGTCAATACAGTGTCCCTTTGGAAGAATGAAGCAAAAAACCAATAGTAGGACTGGAACTTAAATTGCATAGCCATTTCAGTGTTTTGTTTATTTTAGGAACGGACAGCGCTTGTGTGAAGGTACAGTAGTTAAAAAATAAAAATTATACTGCAAATTAATAAAAATCAAATTAAATATACGCCATAAAGAATCGGAATATATTGTGGGAAATAGTATTATAAAATTACATAGGGAGATTTGATGATAAGACATTTTGTTTAAAATCGATTGAAATCCTGATAGTTGATTGAGTATTAGCTGACAGGAATAACTGTAGGCTATCTGTGTCCCGTTAGGACCGAGATGTCTGCCCATGTTGCAAGCCGTAAAGTCTTCTTTCTTGGGCCACTCTGTCACGGCAGTTAGTTTCAAAAGATGTTTAAATTAAATAATGTATTAATAATTATTAGGATAGTATTTATTTGAATAAACGCCTCTCCAAAAAAACATCACTTTTAATAATAATCATTATACTATTTGTAGTAGAATTCATCGCACTGTTATCTACAATTTACCAAGCATTTGTAATTCTTTTTTACTACTTTTCATATCTATTAGAGGATTTCATTTGATTATAAATGTTACCATATTATTAAAACTAAAAAAATTAACATATATCCCTCGAATAAGCATCTCTCTCAAATGAATTCCGCCTCCACAAAGGACCCTACAAAACAATAAACACTATACTTTAAAATGTTATTAATCATCTAAAACACTGTGAAACAGAGTAGTTTAGTTTTACGAATGTCAAGCACTTTTAATAATGGTAACCGACAGAAAACGTACAAGGAGAACATTTTTATCATTCCGAGAACCATCGTCTACACTTCCTAGAGGGGAAGCGAGCGAAGCGAGCTCACCCTCTAGTACTAATGAATTATTCATGATTTCTGCCTTAATTGCAAATGATAAAACAAATAACGCGTCCCGTCCAACCGCTGTGTTCCGCTTTTTATAGTGTTCAAATTAGATTTAAAAACTTCTTCGAGTTCATCATTCTGACTTACTCCTTGCGGGTCTTGCAAACTGTTGGTGCCATCACTTTTTAATTTTAAAGTGGAATTCGCGGATAAGCTAAAACACGCAAATAACTGATGATGACAGCAATTTTTACTAGTTGGCCTTTTTTCTACCCAACAAAGACTGATATTTTCAAAGTATAAATGTAATTTCTGAGGACCTAGTAGCTCTATTCTGTTGTAATTTTATATCTTTTTCAATATATTTACTGTGCACTGTTTTATGATGAGTTATGTAGAGATCTACTGTAGCTAAAGTAACCGTCATTAGCGTCGATAGTTCACTATGACAAGAAGCATTACCGTTTTTGATGATCAACTTTAGATACCATGGTAACCAACGTGGTGATGTTGCAACATGTTAAGATGCATAGCCCTTAATGATTTATATGAAGTATGATTTTCTAAAAAGGAATACTTCAATAAAAAGTCATAATACTGTAGCTTGAAGCCTTGCAAGTAGGCCTACCAACACAAAGCTTTACTAGAATTTCATAAAATCCACAAGATATAATAATGTTTGTAGTATGAACCTTGACTTCAACTGATGGAAAGCTAAAGAGACCTATCATCCAACGTCATCTCTAAAGTGAAACTATTTGCCGATTATTGAATTCACTACAACACAATTTTTCAAGTACTGAAGACGCTGAAAATTGTAAACAGGCTTGGTAAGCGAACGAGAAAAGGTGTTAAAATGCTAATAAATGCTTCTCCGTGATTGTTAAACACAAGAGGACACCAATCATATACGAATACCATCCTTTCCAGTATTTGAACTCAGTCAAATTAGATTGGTCAACCCATATAAACTAAATCACAAATAAAGCAAACAGATTACTAAGATTGCGAAAGATAAATCTATAGTACAATTGTAGTAGGAATATTAAACTATAGCGTATAAATATCTTATTCGACCTTTTAGCTTGAGTAATGTTTTGACGCTTGGCCAAATCACGAATCGGACATGTACATGCTAATATGTGCAGCTAAACACATAACACAATTATACGAGGATGTTTCGATGCAACCATTAGCCTAACCAGTTTGTGATTTTATGGATTTTAGCACCGCGACCTCTGACTACAGTTGATACAAATTGTTGCTCATTGTTTTATTTAGCTTAGAAATTATCCTATTATATGCCTAGAAGAATAGGAGTTAGGCCATGTTATATTATATAGGCCAGGAACTTTGTTAACGTCTGCCTTTATTCCATTAATCACACATATTGTTAATAAGTCTCTTGAAAGTGGTTCTTTCCCAGAGTCTCTAAAAGTCACCCATGTTTGACCCAAATTGAAAAAAACAGGTCTAGATCCCGAGAATCTGAAAAACTACAGACCTATCTCGAATCTTAGTTTTTTAGGAAAAATAATTGAGAAGGTCGTTTCTAAACGGATTTTGTCGCATGTACAAAAATATGGCCTACTTGATCCGTATCAATCTGCCTACAAAGCGCATCACAGTACTGAAACGGCATTACTTCGTGTAAATAATGACATCCTACGTGGAATGGATGATGGAAAGCTAACTGCTCTAGTATTATTATATTTAAGTGCAGCATTTGATACGGTTGATCATTCTGTGTTGCTAAATAGACTCAGTACTTATATTGGTATTGAAGGAAATGCACTTGATTGGTGTCGGTCATATTTGGAAAAACGACCTCAACACGTATGTATTAATGGTGATGCTATTTCAAAAGCTTCTTTTCTAAACTTTTCGGTCCCACAAGGATCTGTTCTTGGGCCGCAATGGTTTACTTTTTATTTACACCCGATACGGGATATCATAAGTAAATATGATCTGTGCTATCATGTTTATGCTGATGATACTCAGATTTATATTTCTTTTAAACCTACTATGAAACACAGTGACATTTCTTTGGAATTGCTCCAACATTGTATCTATGAATTGCGTGTCTGGATGAAAAACAACTTTCTTAAATTAAATGATGAAACAACAGAATGTGTTCTCTTTGGATCAAAACAGCAGTTGGAAAAACTGCCACCAAGCTTTATTCACATTGGTGAAACCAAAATTGACCCGGCTAGGCAGGTTAGAAATCTTGGGGTTGAAATGGATGTGGGTATGACTATGATTTCTCATATCTCAAAAACTATTTCTGCGTCGTCTTTTCACTTGCGAAACATTCGAAGGATTCGCAAGTTTATAAATGATACAGCAGCTAAACAACTTGTTCATGCTTTTGTCACTTCACGACTGGATATGGGAAACTCTTTGCTATACGGGCTACCACAAAAACAACTCCACAGGCTCCAACTGATTCAAAATACAGCGGCACGAGTTGATAAAAAATTACCAAGATATGGACACATCAAATACTTTCGAAATATTGCATTGGCTCCCTGTTAGGTACCGCATTGTTTTTAAAATATTACTTTTTGTTTTTAAGTCTATAGATGGCATGGCTCCTGAATATATTTCTGACATGCTTAGGCTGTATGTTCCCGGACGTAATCTGCGTTCTAGTGACTCGCTGCTTCTACATCAGCCTAAGTCTCACCACTCATGGGGTGACAGAGCATTCTCCGTTACTGCTCCTCGTCTGTGGAATGCTCTACCGAGCTCTATAAGATTTTGCAAAACTGTTGATACTTTTAAAAAATTATTAAAAACACATTTATTCATTAAGGCATATGGAAATCATGAGGTTTCTTAAATTTTTTTAGACTTAGAATTGTTTTGTATACCTTTTCCTGGCCAGCATTATCTTTGGGGTGCCTCTGTCTTGGTTGTTGTCTCTGAGCACCCGGTCGTCTGTGGCAAGGCAAATGTGTATCCTGCTCCTTTGTTTGGTCAACTAGGTAGGGGTCCGGGACCACGACAGAACGACAACGGATGGGGACCCTCCAAAGAAATTGCATTTTATTTGTCAGGAATGTGTATGATTTATTTCTTTTTTATTTTTAAATGCGCCTTGAGCACTCTGGAGTGGTATGTGCGCTATAAAAATCTTATTATTATTATTATTATTAATAATTTATTTTGTATGGTAAATACACATACGCCCGTATTCTTAAACCGGACTTTAGTCGTAGTTCAAGCTAAAACTTGATGAATGACATCATTTTAATTCATAAACCAAACTAAATCGGGCCAACCTCGACTAAATCGAGACGGATTTTGATAGATTTTTTTAGTCCTCAAGGGGGCAGGCTAAATCGCCGACTAAATAGTATTTAAACGAGGTTTATAAAAAATATAACAGTCATTGAGTTGTTATATTGGCCAGATATTGCAGAATGAAATATCTATTTTTATATTAGCTGAATTAAATATGCATTGGTATAATGTTGATGCAAATCATGTTTATTTACAACTGTATACAAATTACATAATTTTCTTCGCGCAAGTCACCGATGGAACGTTTATAGCGCTTTCTTGTCACGCTATGAAGTACGTGATTCGTCGCGATAATACTTTGTTGGAGGCCTAAAATATGGAAGTTTTTGTTTGTTGTTAATAAAAAGTACTTTACTTTTAAATTAATACTGATCTTGTTTCAATAATAAACAATTAACATTATTTTTCCTGTACAGTCCTGATGCGTAAAAAGTTTTGTTATAACAAAATGGAAAGTGATATTAATGCGCAAAATTTCGTCTTTTATCATTGGCCAATTTAAATTTATAATATTTATTAAAATAGCCTTTGTTACCCAGACGTGTGAAACTCGACTAAAGCTCGACTTCATTAAGTCGAACTGCAAACTTGGACAACTTCTTTTATGAATCAAATTTGAAGTATTAGCTCGAACTAGTACATTTGGAGTCGAAGTTCGAACTACGACTAAATTTCGGTTTAAGAATAACCGACGTAAATGGCTATTTAAATTATATGGAGTAGGGAAATATATTATAAAGAGCGTTTACCTTGGCAATAAGCAATTCAAAGTTGGATATTTTAAATGTGAACGTACCGTAATCGGTGATACCATACGAAACACACATTTAGCTTTGATTAAATTTAATTCAATAGTTTGGAGTCATTTTATAACAAATAATTTCCAGGCTTCGAATTGTATTCGATTAATAATTCAACGTGTCTGTATTATTTGTTCATGTCGACATGTATACTGTTGTACACACAGCCTTGCCTACACTTATTTATTTACGCCGAAACTTCACTACAGTTCAGTAGAACCTCTCCTTTAGAACACCCTATTCAGGGAACGAGAACTCTGAATGCCAAAAGAAACAACACTACAAAAGCAAACAGAAAAATGACTAAATATCCATCATTATTAATACTTTGGTACTTTCTCTGGGACGAAATTTTGTATTTTCAATTCTTCTAGATTTATTCAGTCAGTCCAGATCAATTATTAGGAGACAATTTTCAAAAGTGAGGTTTCAAAGGTGACCTTTTATTAGGTGTTCTTTGTATTCTAAAACCACCTGCGGGCGCGACCTAGATTGTACGCGAGCGAATTGAGCAATGCATCTAGTATTATTAAATATCGTCAACAAAATGATAATGTTACTATTGGACAAGTGGTGGCCAATATAAACATAATAATAACCACCAAATATAATTGTTATTATTGTTACTCACTCTACACAAAGACAATTCCTAAACGAATCGTATAGAGCAAAAGACAAGCAATGCACCAAACGTTGCCACTTTTAAGAATAAATTGAACAAAATTAACAATTAATTTCGTAAAATCATATTTTGTCATTGTTTACTCTTTTTGGAAGTCAGCAATACTGATACAGATATATGTAACTTGTATTGTCATACTTTTGTGACGTCTTTTTTGGTACACAATACTTAGTTGCATATTTTCCACTTGTGGGTTGGTTTAAATAGACGAGGTATTTGTAAAAGGAAAAGTTAGGTTGTGCTCAACGAATGAATAAAGTGAACGGTACCAAGTAAGATGTGTTGTGTATTTATATTCTAAGCATAACAATATAAGTACTTTATTACTTGTCTCGCTGTTTGCGTTTTTTCACGTTCGAACACGGTATCGTTGACCTAAACGCAACTCTATTAAACTGTTTACCGAGTGTCGCACTGATTGCAACACACTGCGTTGATTGCAAGGTAGCGAACGCCGCCAAGATAATGTAATGTATATTGGCGCAATGTTCTTAATACCGGGAGTGTGCAATTTAGTGTTTACATTTTGTTGGTAAGTAAGTTTGTGGAGCACATGCTAAGGAAGTTAATAATTTTCTTTTCTTTTAGTTTTAAACTTTTAAATTTATAATTCGCATTCAATTATCGTACGAAGGAAGACAAATTAAATCCACCACTTTTAAACAAGATGATTAGAACAGAGGTAAAATCAACAAAATAATTCTTAAATTATCAATATGTCGGGGAATAAACCCCGACAAATCGTTATAAAACTAGTGTTTTAACCTATGTGTGGTTAGGCCTACATTACAAAATTATAATGGAAACCGAATACATTTTCGTCGCAACAGCGATGATTCAACTACAGTAATTGTTGTAAATAGGGGGGGGGGGTGCAAAATTGATAGATTAGCTTTTTTCACTTGGCATGCTCTCTTCATTGTTCTTCTAATTCATTTATTCGTTTAAAAAATAAAACAAAAAAATAATATTGTTTGTTTAGTTCAAGCAAGTTTTACCATTGAAATCTTACCTTTTAATGTATATCTCAATTATAACAATTTTATATATTTTCTTTTTACAAAATTGCTTCAATCGAGTTAAATTTTTTACTGAACCTTTTGAATTGGCGAGTTATGAATGTTTGCATATTATATTATTTTTATGGTAAATATACACTTTAGTTTGCTGAGATAAGTATATACAATTTCCAGATATATTAATAGGTAAAATTAAAATATACTTTATTACTTACGTTAGCTTGAAGATTAACATCAGCACCCGACGCAATCAACTTCTGGCAAACAGTGACATTGTTGTAATAAGCCCCCCAAAACAATGCCGTGTGACCATGCTATTAAAAATTTAAAAAACAAAATAACTGCAACAATTATCTTTTTCAAACACCAATTATTGAAGATTAATCGTGTTAAATTCAATGTTTTGTACTCTTTTATCATCACTAGAGAACAATTGTTTTTTAAATAATCATTATTAATGACTAAATTTACTATGTGTTTTAAAATGGAAAATTATTTTGTGTGTGATAGACCCATTTGTTTGGTTTTTGCATCTATATTATTTGCTCTGAAGTCAATACATAAATTTGAATTCATTTGTCATAGTTTTTATTTATTTTAAGAAAAGTGAGCATAATAAAATATTAAAAAATAATAATTGGGGATAGACTATAGGCAGGTAATTCAGCTGCTTAAATTGCAAACGATAAAACTGAATTCTCGTCCAAAAACTATTTGCTATTTTATAGAGTTGTTTCAGTTAAATACGTCTCTGAGAAAAAGAAGAATGATTCACTTACAAAAAGACAACATAACAGTTACATTCAAGTAAAAATCCATTGGTTGTCAGTCGATTTGACTACTTTTTTCTTTAAATTTTACAGTTTTTCAGGTAAATGATAATTTGTTTGGTCAAATTATTGACCAAAATAACTAAATAGTATGTGACATTAAAATGCCATACAACAAAAAAGTTAATTTTTTCAGGTGGAAAATATAAATTTAATTTATGAGATTGTTTAGACTGTGAGTAAATTATAATTGGCAAAATATATGTATATGTAGATTCTTACTTTATGTAAATGCATGTGGTACGGTACTTATTTGTTATCACATAAAGAAGTTGAAACACAATACTATAAGGATGCTTAGTCATGTGTACTGTATCTCTGTTTACAATGATTGTTTTTAAATGCTAAATTATTGAAAACAATCTTAATGTTAATCGGCAAACAAATACTTATTGTATAAAATATGATTTGAATTGCTAGGATATTCGTTTATTCAAAGGATGTAAATGAAGGAAATATTCCAAATATTATTTCATAATGTTTAATCATTTTGTTTTCTTTTAGCTTTTTCTTTTTATTAATATATTATATACATAATTAGAAATGTCCAAAGCATCTCCTGCCATCAGAAGCGATGGACTGTTTGTGTAACTTTGATTTTTCCATCTCAGTTGATGGACTCTTGACATACATTTTGTATTTACAGTGTAAAGACGATACGAGATATATTTTAGCATGCCTGCTACAGAAACATGAGCCCATGTATGGAAAGTCAAGTTTAGTATTATACACCTAGATTGTAAAGCTGTCCTGCTGATTTTTTCTTTGAAGGTACAGTATTCCTTGAATGCAATAAAGTCAGATCAATTAGTAAATCGAATTGAAAAAAGATAGATGTGAAAGAAATATGTGATACTGTGGTATACTGTGTGTTTAGTTACTGATTTTTATAGCACCTATTGTTATACTGTAGATTTCTCCCTATTGTATGAAGTATTTGCAGCATAGCACATGAAGTCCCTGAATTATTGAATGTAGTAGACAATAAAAGCAAGGGAATTATCAATCAAGCATCGTATCCATTCAGTTCCAGAAACAAACATGCTGCAAACGACAGATCCAAGTAAAGTCACAGTTTAACTTTATTAAGATTATAAGCAGTTTACTTCATTGTATATTTTGGATTTGTATTAAGATATAATATATTAGCTATGCTATTTTTATAATGTTAATATCGTCCCATAATACGTAGACTATTTGTTTAAAGTATGTATCATCAAAGAATTTAAACATGGATAGCTTTTGGAGGTTCATCCGGGAGATTTATTTTAATATAAAAATAATTGTCATTGATTTGTTCTACTTGTTTATATGTTTATGTTTATTGTTATACAGTAAGCGTTCTTATAATGTGTGCATGTGGCAAATGGTTTAGTTTAAATTCGTGTTGGTTTGTCATTATTGCTGAAATCATGTAAGTACTTTTTTTCTCTAATAATTACAGAACGATAAATAATGAACATTGTAATTGTTCATGATTTATTGAAATTTGTAATTTGAAAATTAATCCATTTATTATATAGATTGCTGGAAGTTTTATTTGAAATATTGAATATTACATATATTATATACTTTATTTGATTGATCACTTAATTGCAGAAAAACAATTCCATTTCAATTCCAAAGAATACTTGGAAGAAAACGAAAACTCACACTAAAATGTTATGTTTTCCCATTGAGTATATTTAAATTATTTATTATTATTTTCATATTATTTTTGTTGTTATTTTCCGTCTTATCTGCATCATTGTTTGCATTTATATTCGTATTTGTATTTTACTGCACATATGACAAACAATGTGTATCTACATGATATTACACATTCTGAGGTCAATATGTTAATACATTATATATAATATGTTGGTATTTGTAATATTATTATTTACATAGAAAATAAATCGTAATTGATTTGTAGGCCTACCTGGTCCTGAATGTTTACGCTCTTTGTATTTATAATATGGGTACATATACCAATCTCAGTCTTTGCATTTTCCGGAATCTATAAAAATATGAACCGATAATGCTATTAATATAAACCCAACTGTTTATGTAATTTAATGACATACATTGATATTATTGTTACACACAAGATCAGAATATTCTAGTTTGTAAATCGTTGATCATAGCGATGACGATGATGATAATGATTAAATTAAATAAATTGTGAAAACTAACAGAAAAAGTTGTTGTTGAAGCTAATTCAATAAGTAAATATAATATTCTGTACAAAGATGGAAGGTACTACTCTTTTTACGTTTCAACATAATCAAGGTAAAATACTAATATGATTTTTGTCAGTAGTTGCATTAGTAAAATCACCTACCTTCAGGCTATTGTCAGCACATAGTTCTATAAGACATTGTTTAAGATCCATTTGAAGTTGCTATACCGTGTTCTAGCAAAACATAAAAGAAGTGGTTAACGATGGACATTAAAAAAATGGTTGTAAATGCAAACATGGTGTCCACTAATTAAACAAAAATTAGCAAAGTAAATCATTATAACCGATTTGGTTAATTAACGATATCGAAGTACAATACAATTCATAATTGTTGTGGACATACATTTCTCCCCACTAATTCACAGAACAAAGTTGTTTTTTTTCAATAAAGGTGAATGTGTCATTGACATCTAATTTTAATATTGTTCTTCTTTGATTGCAAGTGAATGCATATCTATTCATTTTTATAGTTTTTTATGGTATGAAAATATCAATCAATATTTTATGTTGAAATTGATTGCTTTTGTCATGGACATACATTTCTCCACCACTAATTCACAGAACAAAGTTTTTTTTTCAATAAAGGTGAATGTGCCAGTGACATCTAATTTTAATACTGTAAGGGCGTGTGGCGCCGTGTGTTGGACGTTGGACTACCGATCGTCAGACCTAGGTTCGAATCCAACTCTCGCCGCATTGCTTGTATCCGTAGGCAAGATACTTTACTTACGTTGCCTCTCTCCACCCAGTTTGATCTAGACACAACTTTGCGCTGGTTACCGGCTGCATTATGGGAGTATGTTTCCATACGTGTTTGATCCCCCCAAAAAAATACTGGGGTAATAATGCTTGTTAAGCGCTTTTTAGCATGATTACTCATGAAAAGGGCGCTATATGAATGTGGTATTATTTTTATATATTCTTCTTTGATTGCAAGTGAATGCATCGTCTATTCATTTGTATATTCATTTATCGTATAAAAATATCAATCAATAGTTTATGTTGAAATTGATTGATTTTGCATTAATTATTAACATTAACATAAATACAAGTAAAAAGAATTATTCACTTTGAAAAAAAAGAATATTAAATGACATTATTTAATTAAATTTAAAAATAAATTATTATTCAAAAAAATTCAAAAATTACCACAAAAATGTGCTACATTATCTATAAAAATCTATTATTTCCAACTATTTTACATTCCTACCTAAAGTTGATGCGTAAATATTTTTAAATATTCATGTGATAAATTTTCTACTTGCATAAGTATACCTACATATATCTAGATTTATAAAGCAAACATATAAAAAAAATGTACACAAAGTTTATTACTGCCACTAATAAAAGCAAGCAAGAATACTTGAACTGAAATAGGAAGAATATTATGTTCATGAAATGAAAGTTTGACAGTTCTATAACGAGGCGGGGCCGGCTGAGTATAGAAAAGAAATCAATCTTCTAAGGACTATTCTCTCCGTTCAAATAATATAAAATATTCATTGTTAGGTTAAATGTTAGTTATACAATGTACGATTACATAATTAAAATAGGAGACATTTAAAATATATATAATTTCATTTTTTTTAAATATATTTTAATGAATGCATGTTAGAAGAAAGGAATTGATTCTAAATAGGCTGCTGCCTGTTTTTTTTTTTTTGTGGTTAAAATTGAATAGTTCCTTATTATTAGCAAATCCACGTATGATGTATGACGTCTCATCCATACTTTATTTGATTTTATGTTGTGGGTATCCACTTTTAATATTTTCATATCTATTGTACACAATACACATTACATATGTTGAGTTTTATTTTACTAGTTGTAATCAATATGTTTGTATTTCTTTGACATATTTTACACAGAGGCGTCAAACATGGTAAATTTTAGCTACAGAAAATATATTAAACTATTATAACAAAACACCAAATGGTTAAAAATGATATTGTATTTTTATACGTACAAAAAGAGTTGCTGTTAAGCCAATCATGGTTCAGTTTTATATAGTTGTAATAATTCAACCCTCTGATTAATAATGGATCGATCCATTTAGCGGTCTTTACTAGATAACTAGTTTCTATAGTAGTCGTGAGTGTTAACACTCGTTTCAATTGGCAACTTTCAGTCAAATAATTAGATAGTACTTATCTGTTTTTTTTTACAGCTAGACCATTTTAATTGTATGTATATGTGTCTGTTGTACTCAACTAGGGTTATCTTATACTTATAATTATATTATACTTTGCCAACTTACCAACTATTGCTACTGGACTTTGAACAAATTTTCCCGATCCACTCTCGATTCAACCGATTCGTAGCTGTTTACCGTACCTGCACTCCTTTGTCTATTTTCATATAGGTATTTATAATAACAATATGTATACTTAAAGTTAGCACAATAATGGCACAAAAACCTTTCCACGGTCTAATGATCCTTTTTATATAGATGATCAAGTCATTGTGTATAATTTCAATTCATAGTTTCAGTCATTCAATTCTACTAGAGGGTGAGCTCGCTTCGCTCGCTCCCCCTCTAGGAAGTGTAGACGATGGTTCTCGGAATGATAATGTTCTCCTTATACATTTTCTGTCGGTTACCATTATTGAAAATGCTTGACATTCGTAAAACTAAACTACTTTGTTTCACAGTGTTTTAGATGATTAATAACATTTTAAAGTATAGTTTTTATTGTTTGGTAGGGCCCTTTGGGGAGGCGGAGGTCATTTGAGGGAGGTGCTTATTCGAGGGATATATGTTAAATTTTTTAGTTTTAATAATATGGTAACATTTATAATCAAATGAAATCCTCTCATAGATATGAAAAGTGGTAAAAAAGAATAACAAATGCTTGGTAAATTGCAGATAACAGTGCGGTGAATTCTACTACAAATAGTATAATTGTGTTATTATAAATATGTGGATGGAAGTTTATTAGATAGTTGGGTTGTGGGGTGGGGGGGGGGGGTTATTATTCAAAGTGATGTTTTATTGGAGAGGCGTTTATTCAAATGAATACCATCCTAATAATTATTAATACATTATTTAATTTAATCATCTTTTGAAACTAACTGCCGTGACAGAGTGGGCCCAAGAAAGAAGACATTACGGCTTGCAACATGGGCAGACACCCGGGCAGACATCTCGGTCCTAACGGGACACAGGAAGATAGCCTACAGTTATTCCTGCAAGCTTACTCAATAAAACTCAGCTATCGGGATTTCACTCGAAAAATGTCTTATCAAATCTCCCTATGTAATTTTATAATACTATTCCCCACAATATATTCTGATTCTTTATGGCGTATATTTAATTTGATCTTTATTAATTTGCAGTATAATTCCTATTATTTAACTACTGTACCTTCACACACGTGTGGTATGTTTTAAAATAAACAAAAAACTGAAATGGCTATGATTAATGGCCAATTTTTTTTTCGTCTTCCAAAGGGACACTGTATTGATTGATGGAAAGTGCCTGTTTCCAGTCACCTTTAGGGTCAAATCTATTATTTTAACTGCTCCCTTGTGTATAAAAGAGAGAAAATATTTGAAACTAAGGTGAACTTATCTTAAACCCGGAAATTACTTTGACCGGGAAGAATTGAAATTGAGAGGAAAATCCAATGTTGAAATCATAAATGTTGTTAAAAAACTCTTTATAATATCTTCCTAAGATATAAATATGGAACAATAGCGTCGGCGTGCACACTAATGTTATCAAATCTACGTTTCGCGGTACATATCGGATAGATAAGGTAGGTATCCAAGGCGGAGATTTGTAGAGAAGTTTTTGCATTGTGCTCGCCTATGTCAGAATTAACCATAATTTATATATAGATATAACCCCAGAAGTAGTCATGTATCAGAATATATAACCTGTACCCAATATAGTATACTCTTAGTGTGATAAAAACCTAACGTACTCAATAGGTAAATTAATTTTTTATATGTATAATATGAAATTAAAACTCAGAGGAATATAGGAAAATAGGTAACAAAATATTACGATTGTGTAAATCTTTGTTGAATTCATGTATTAAGACAGTAGGATATATTATGGATACGTTTAGAATGAAAAGAAACTGTTGGAAAGAAAAGAGAACGCATGTACAATATATAATATATGTCATTAATTGACACTATTTCAAGAAACAAGAATAATAATACTACAGAACAATATTCTAACGTTATAAATAATCTAACAAGTCACACATTTTTATTCAGCTTTTACTGACCAATGTATAAAACCTGTAAACAGAGGGCGCCATTTCATTTGCAGCCAAGTCTATTATGCAACGTTGAAAAATAAAGTAATTAGGTAAATTGTGGAATTTGGGGGCAAAATTAATCCCCAGAATTATTCCAGCCAAATGAGCGAATAACATGAGTAACATATGAGTAGCGCATGTGTTGAAGTTAGGTGTTGGATGACGAAGAGGATGGCTGGGTGGGAAGATTGAAAAATGTGTACTGTTGGACGGTTAATTTAAGAATACAGTGTGCTAGTATGCATCTTAGTAAACAACTAAAAACACTCTGCATTCCCATTAATTGCCACTTAGAAATTAGCCTATCCTACATTTTTTGCCAATTAGAAATTAGCCTATCCTACATGTTTGTGTTCCACTCAATTCCAAACTATTCTATAATTTCCTAACCAAGACCTGATCGTATATGAGGCATCGTCGCGATTTATGCCAATGGATGACTCTTCGAATATGAAACGTGCTGAAAATATTGAAGTTCCACACCAACTAGAAGTCATTTGGTATTACATTTTTACCATATTTAATTATTTAAGGTGATTCTAGCTAGTCTAGGCCTAGCTTCTAGGTGAAAAGGACGCTCTATTTAGGTTTTCACTTAATAGGCCTAAGAAGTAAAATAATGTGTTCAAAATAAAATAAATGCCTAAACTCTAAAGAAGCAACCAACTGTTCAATAATTGTCATTGTATATTCGACGTCAAGGGATGGGGCTTACTTTTTGAGACCACTTGAGAGAAATATACTGATATTTTAAGTTGTACAACAGTTGATAGATGACATATTCTATATAATATTATTATCTTTCTGTTTTTGCAAAATCCGTAATACAAATTGGGGGAAACCCGGTATTTTCGCAGAAATGACTTCTTCTGTTTATTTTGGTCTTCATGATCGATTGAAAGTAGGTGAATCAAAGAAGAAAAACTAAAGAATCAATCCGCCCGCAATGCATGTTAGGATAGCGGGCCGCTAATACTATTAGAATATACTTATTTTTTATCCATTTTTAACCGTTCAAAGACGAAAAATGTTATCGCGATGGGACCATAATATAGTATTTATTTTTACATTAAATGTAATTTATGACCTTAAATTAAATTTTAAAAACGTAGGGAATGGGAAAATGTATTATAATATGAATAAACTTCAAACAGTTATGTACTACTAGTTTCAGTAGTAACCAGCTTTTTTAAAAAGGTTATATTTTATTTTCAGATTTTTGTCACTTGCATTCTTATAATACTATATACGTCTCCGACTGTTACAAATCTGATAACAAATTTAATAGTCCAAATATGTCAATTCAAAATACACTTCTTATCTTTAACCAAACTTTGAAGCATTTTATATCTGTTGGTTAGGGTCACTTTTTGTGGAAAATGGATACTGATGCTAATAGTGGAACGTTATTATTACTGTAATAAACTCTAACTTATATCAGTAATAATAATGCAATGAAATATTTATAAAAAGGTATACATTTTTTTTCAACCCTCTGATTAATAATGGATCAATCCATTTAGCGGTCTTATTATCAGAAACTAGTTTCTATAGTCCTGAGTGTTAACACTCGTTTCATTTGGCAATAAAATATTTCAGTAAAATAAATAGATAGTACTTATCTGTTTTCATTTACAGATAGACCATTTTAATTGTCTGTCTATGTGGTTGGTTTGTACTTATAATTATTATATATTGCCAACTTACCAAACTATTGCTACTGGACTTGAAAAATCTCTAAGAACTGAACAGAATTTCCCGAACCACTCCCAATTCAACAAATTCGTAGCTGTTTACAGTACCTGCACTCCTTTGTCTGTTTTCATATTAGTATTTATAATAACAATATGTATGCTTAAATTTAGCACAATAATGGCACAAAAACCTTTCCACGGTATAATGGAACTTTTTATATAGATGCACAAATCATTGAGTAGAATTTCAATTCAAATTTACAGTCATTCAATTCTATATAACCCCAGAAGTAGTCATGTATCATAATATCCTGTACCCAATATAGTATACTCTAAAGCCCCTTTCTCACATATGTGCCTGCAATATACCGGTACAGTGCTGGCGTCGTGCCGGTATCGTTACCGGCATATACCCATTCTCATCGGACTATCATGCCGAAAATATAACCGATATATACCGGCTTTCTGTGAGAAAGGAGTCGGGCATATTCGGCCAATACAAAGTCTCTGACAAAATAATTATTGAGGGCGTCCTTTATTGTTATTATCTTTGTCTAGCGATAATGGCGGCGAATTTTAAGTTACAGATTATTATCTTACTTATAGCATATTTATGCAATACATGATATGTACAGTATATTGTGCATATATTATACAGGTGCAGCAATTAATTAGCCGTCATCGGAAATCTGTAAAACACCTTAGAAGGCTGTACAATTTACAAGGCAACAAAGGGTCAGGCACCAACAAAGAGCTATGGCCTAGGCCTATAGATTATGCAGTACACATTTCTTCTTGTCCCCTTATTTTAATCAGCTATCTTATCTCATTATCCTTCCAGTTCGACATTATTATTGTTAATTGAATTGAATCGGCGCCAAAGTGATACAATTGACCGCGCAAGGTGTCAAAGCCTCGACTGGGAATTAAATATAACCCCAGAATATAACGGTGTTACGTTCTTACAGAATGCCCGTCTGGCATTGCGGGGAATATCCCTAGAATATTACTAGGTCTAAAGCAGGTCATGTCGATGCCGGCATGATGCAGGCATGATACCAAGTTCTCACAGAAACCCATACCGGCATGGTAATGGTATATTCCCGCAATATTCCTGGCACACAGCTCTGTGAGAAAAGGGCTTTAGTGTGATCACTTTGATAAAACCTAACGTACTCAATATGTAAATGAATTTTATGTGTATAATATGAAATTAAAACTCAGAGGATATAGGAAAATAGGTAACAAAATATCACGATTGTGTTAAATCTTTGTTTAATTCAAGTTTTAAGACAGTAGGATATATTATGGTTAAGTTTAGATTGGAAAGAAAAGAGAACGCATGTATAATATATAATATATGTCATTAATTGACGCTATTTCAAGAAACAAGAATAATAATACTATAGAACTACAGTTTAACGTTATAAATAATCTAACAGTCACACATTTTTCCGCATTTACTGACTAAATGTATAAAACATGTGAACCGAGGGCGCCATCTCATTTGAGTCACGATTCTTACGTCTATTATGCAAAGTTGAAAAATAAATAACGTCAACGATGTTTGTCAAGATCACATCGTGCTACACGAAAACTGCTGTAGCCCCGAATAGAAAGTTAAAATTCACGATGCGCGCTTACGTTAGTGTTGTTATGAAAGTAGACATTTCCGCAATCGTACGTCGATCAGATTATAACGTATTTGGAGAATTGTATCTTATAGGCTTTTCCCTTTTTCGAGCAAATTATATTATAATTTTAGCACACAAAGTATATGCATAAAAAAAGTACCTAGTTTTCCTTAATTTCTTTATTGAACTATTCTTTTTAGCGACCCTTGACACAACAATAACTTAAATTCACTTATTTAAACAAAATAGTATGCCTCGATTATACATTCAGTATTTGACAATAGTTTTTGATACAGTAATTGGACGACAACAAACAATATGCGGTAGCCAAACGATCATCGTGGTTTACTTTATAAAGAATAACACTCATAATGTTAGTTTCCCAACGTTCTTTCTGTGCAACGCTAGATCATTAATAATACTGACACAGAAGTATGATGTTATATCAGTTACAACAACGTGGTACAGACCAGGTTTACCGTCTGACACAATGTCTTTTCGTGGATAGACTTTAGGCCTAACCTAGCGGAGTATGGTCGAAGCGGCCGCCAGTTTAGTATCGTTATTTGTATGGAACGCCATATGCACTTTAATATTTGATTGTCGTTTGTCTTTGCCGAGTTGAGTTACAGCTAAAGGAGTATGCTCAAACCAATAACAATTTACGTACAGGTATTGCCGAATCTTTATATCTCGTTTACATACTATCGAATCTTTATACAGTATTGCATTAATAATTTACGTACGGTAGTCGAATCTTTGTTTACATACTATCGAATCGTTTACAGTATTGCATTAATAATTTACGTACGGTATTGCCGAATATTTATATCTCATTTACATACTTTCGAATATTGACACAGTATTGCATTAATAATTTACATACGGTACTGTCGAATCTTTATATCTCATTTACATACTATCGAATCTTTATACAGTATTGCATTAATAATTTACGTACGGTAGTCGAATCTTTGTTTACATACTATCGAATCGTTTACAGTATTGCATTAATAATTTACGTACGGTATTGCCGAATATTTATATCTCATTTACATACTTTCGAATATTGACACAGTATTGCATTAATAATTTACGTACGGTACTGTCGAATCTTTATATCTCATTTACATACTATAGAATCTTTATACAGTATTGTATTAATAATTTACGTACGGTATTGCCGAATCTTTCTCATGTACATACTATCGAATCTTTATACAGTATTGCAATAATAATGTACGTACGGTACTGTCGAATCTTTGTATCTCATTTACATACAATCGAATATTTATACAGTATTGCATTAATAATTTACGTACGGTATTGCCGAATATTTATATATCATTTACTGTACTATCGAATCTTGTTTTTTATTATTAGTAATAGGGTGTGTTCTACATTAAGTGTTATTCCATTGTAATACATGGTTTGTGTTTTCAATAAAGCAACGTGAGGGACGAATACGCCAGAGGAACGTGCACCTTCTACAGCACTATTCCTGGCCGGCCACTAGTCGAGTTTATTAGCAGACATTCACGTAATTAATTAGTTTTGTATGCATAGCTGGTAAACAACAGTAATATACGAACATCGGACGCTAGCTATGCCTAGCCTGACTTTGTATAGTTGCTGCATTAATTGTATTTCTGTTTTCCAGAATCTGTAATACAAATTTGGAGAAACCCGGTATTTTCGCTGAAATAAATTCTTCTACTTTATTTATTTTAGCCTTCACGATCGATCGAAAGTAGGTGAATCACAGAAGAAAAACTAAAGAATAAATCCCCGCGTAATGCATGTTCGGATAGCGGGCCGCGATTTTTTTTTTCGTACATAAGTTGGGGACCCCTTAATGAAACGTCACAAAATAAACATGAATAATTCATCAGTTTTTTCTTGTTCCGTGTGCACCCAAGGGTATAACAACAAGAAGTGATTACACGACACAACTGCGATACGATTCTAGGCCATCTCCGCTGTGGTTGCGGCGTGCGATTTCATAAAAGAATAGCTGCGTTTTGTGTGGATTGTCAAAATAATCAGCCTTTAGTTTATGATAGAGTTTTTAATATAATTATTGTATTATTAAAGAATTACGTGTTAAAATTATAGTTTCTATTAATACTATTAGGCCTAATTATTAGTCTCTAAAGTCCATGTCTATTCTAGTAGTCTGTGTGGGTGTGACGTGTGTGTTACTGTTAGGTATGACACAGTCCGAGTAATAAGTCAGCAAAATTAAACAATTACATTACACAAAAATACATTTTTTATTCTCGTGGTTCTAATCTTTCCATCTCATGTGTTCCTATACGCGCATTTTTAAAGTTCCTTTGAGTACATGCATATTGTTTGATAATAAAATAGCAGAATTAAAAAATTACAGTACACAAATTATAAACATTCTTCTTGTGGGTCTAAGCTTTCTATGGGCTATGTCTAATTACTACTTATAGTCCAGTAAAGATAAGTCAAAAATAGGGTGAACCTAGAACAATTTGCAACAGAATTTTTTTTTGTTTTGTCTGGTAAATATGGTTCAAATGAATATCATATCCAAAGTTTACCAAAATCGGACATCGGGAAATGGGTTAATTAGCATAAATTCAAAATGGCCGCCATTTGCTATTTTGAAGCCTCATATCTCTCTAACGGTTGGATTTAGACCACCTAAGTGCATTACGAGTAGATATAAATGTGATATTAAACATTCTAATTAGCATATTTAAATTTCCATATGACGTACTTATTACGTCATGTGGTAGTTGTGACGTCATATATTATGTTATAACTGTTTAAATGACATTATACTATTCGAACAATTTAGGGACTGCAAGAAACATGTTTCTTGACATTTTCCTTGTTAAAATGAACATTATTTCCAAAGTTTACCAAAATCGGACGTCAGGAAGTGGGTTAATTAGCATACATTCAAAATGGCCGCTATTTATCATACCATTTTGAAGCTCCATATCTCCTTAACGCTT
Source organism: Antedon mediterranea (assembly GCF_964355755.1). Classification (NCBI taxonomy): domain Eukaryota; kingdom Metazoa; phylum Echinodermata; class Crinoidea; order Comatulida; family Antedonidae; genus Antedon; species Antedon mediterranea. The sequence goes on from NC_092674.1 coordinate 13,374,771, forward strand.
GGTTTTAGACCACCTAAGTGCATTGAGAGTAGATATAAATGTGATATTAAACTTTATAATTAGCATATTTAAATTGCCATATAACGTACCTATGATGTCATAAGACATATGACGTCATGTATTTTGTCACAATAATGCTCAATTCTAAGGGGAAAATATAGAAACCGAAAGGAAAAAATGTTTTTAATCTCATGAAAATAGTACAACATTTACCACATCCAGGTTAAGATCATGGGTATCAGAAGTTATTCGGCCACCCTTCACAACATGCAATAGAACATTCCAGTTAATTTTCTGCAACTGCAAATTTTTATAACTGCATATATATCTCATATATCTCATATATATTTAAAGAAATAGGATTCTTAATTAAGTAATGAGTCTGGGATTTAATAATTCGACCCCATCCTAAATATGGAGTTGGATCACAGTAAGTTTCCAATCCAAAGTACATACATAGAAAATGTAATGTCAAAATACTTCCACCATACATGTAGGCACAGCAAGTCTACTTCATTGGCTTTTCTGATGTCTTTTTAAATTTTGGACCAAACAGTTCTTGCTTAGAATAGAATGCATACCCCTGTTTCTTTGCAAGTTCAGAGCATTACAAAGATGTTGCAAATTTGCTCCTTAAGATGTTTTCTTTAAGTACCAATTATTCCACTATTTTTTGCTTCTTCTGTCTTAAAACGCAATCGCTTTTTTTAATTATGGCAAAGTAAGATATTTAATAGATCCCCATCTGCATTCAAAGTTTCTATTCCATTTTTCTGACATTTTTTTGTCAAAGAAGTTGAATACTGTCTTGTCGAAAAATAAAATACTGTAATTAGTAGTGGCAAGTTTGAAAATTACTGTATTACCTTAACAACCCCTTTTTGGATTCCGTTGATGTGTATCTTTTAACTGATGGTTCTTCATCCTAGTTAACACTAGGATGAAGTGTCCTTGTTATATGCTCATTGAATCTTGGAAACAGCATTCAAAAGATAAACATTATATAAAACATCATAAAAAGTTGTTGTCTCATAAATGATCGACACCAAACAGATGCAATGAAATAGCAAATTTGAAAGAGCAGAATGGAGATGCTGACTATCAGTATGACATTTATCATTTTCATTTCAATTGAGATGAGTTTGTGGGAATGATGGGTTTGAATAGCCTGACCCACAATCAATCGCCTCATTACAATATTTTTTTTATTTCTTTACCAATTTAAAGAGATAAAGTTCTAAAAGATGTAGTTTTAGAAAACACAAAACAAGATGTGCGCTTGAGTACAAATCAGTTTCGGAAATACAGTTGATGATCACCTTTCATACGGTTCTGTAGAATATCTATTTTCATAAGATTTTGTAAATGGAAACTTAATGATAAATTTCAATGGTTTTTACATATATATCTACTCGTAATGCACATAGGCTGTCTAAACCCAACCGCTAAGGAGATACAGGGCTTCGAAATGGTATTTTGAATTTATGCTAATTGACCCTCTTGAAGTCTGATGTTGGTGAACTTAGGATATCATGTTCATTTCAACAGGAAATTGTTAGAAAATTGTTTTCCTGCAGTTTCTACATTTTGTAGCATGGGATAATGCCATTTAAGCAGTTATAACATAATATATGACGTCACAACTACCTTATGACGTCATATTTACGTCATATGGTAATTTAAATGTGCTAATTGGGAAGTTTAATGTCACATTTATATCTACTCGCACTGCACTTTGGTGGTCTAAAACCACCATTAAGGAGATATAGGGCTTCAAAATGATATAGTAAATAGCGGCCATTTTTAATTTATGCTAATTAACACACTTCCTGACGTCCGATTTTGGTAAACTTTGGAAATTATGTTCATTTCAACAAGGAGAATGTTAGGAAACTTGTTTTTCTGCAGTTTCTAAATTGTTCGCATAGTATAATGTCATTTAAGCATTTATAACATAATTTATGACGTCACAACTACCATATGACGTCAAAGGTACGTCCTATGGAAATTTAAATATGCCAGATAGAATGTTTAATATCCCATTTATATCTACTCGTAATGCATATAGGTGGTCTAAATCCAACCGTTAAGGAGATATGGGGCTTTAAAATAGCAAATGGCGGCCATTTTGAATTTATGCTAATTAACCCACTTCCCGATGTCCGATTTGGTAAACTTTGGATATGATGTTCATGTTCACCATATCAACCAAATAAAAAAAAAAAAAAATTCTGTTGCAATTTGTTCTAGGTTCAACCATATTTTTACTGGACTATTAGTTGAATGTGTCTTGTCTAGCTGTCGATTAGCCTCGACACATTTTGCATATAGGTTGGTGTGTGTGTGTGAAGAAGAGTGCGAGAAGGCAATCACATGAATTGACCTAGAATCCTAGGCCTAGAAAAAATCGTATCGCAGTTGTAATCACTTTTAGCTATACGTACGCTTGGGTAGACACGGAACAAAAAAATTAACTGATGAATTATTCATGTTTATTTTGTGACGTTTCATGAGGGGTCCCCAACTTATGTACGAAAAAAAAAATCGCTAGCGGGCCGCTAATAATGAATAGAATCGACTTATTTTTCACCTTTTTAACCGTTCACAGACCAAAAAAGTTATCGCAATAGGACCATATAGTATTTATTTTAACATTAAATGTAGGTTGTGACCTTAATAAATTAGATTTAAAAAACGTAGGGAATGGGACTTTAAACATTTTTCATAAGAATGACTTCAAACAGTTATGTAAATGTTTAGTGTCAGTAGTAACCAGCTTTCTTTAAAATGTAATAATTTATTTTAATATTTTTGTCAATTGCATTCTTATAATACTATGTAAGGCTACGACTGATTTACGAAAATATTCTATTTCACGAAATAGCAACATGTGCTTCTAAAACAGGAAGTAAGCGCCGTATATAATTATTGTATGACTAATCATTTTGTATAAATAATTCACAGTACGGTAAAAGCAATGTTTTAATAGTCGAAATATGTCAACATTCAAAATTCAGTTTGTTATGGTCACTTTTTGTGGAAAATGCATAGTGATGCTAATGGTGAAACGATATTATTATTGTAATAAACCATAACTTATATCAGTAATAATAATGCAATGAAATATTTATAAAAAGGTATACATTTTGTTTCAACACTCTGATTAATAATGGATCGATCCATTTAGTGGTCTTATAGCAGAAACTAGTTTATATAGTACTGAATGTTAACACTCGTTGTCCTGTGTCTGTTGTACCAACTATGGTTGTGTTATACTTATAATTATTATATATTGCCAACTTACCAGCTATTGCCACTGGACTTGAACACTGAACAAACTTTCCCGATAAACTCTCAATTCGACCGATTCGTAGCTGTTTAAGTACCTGCACTCCTTTGTCTATTTTCATATTATTATTTATAATAACAAAATGTATACCTAAACTTAGCACAATAATGGCACAAAAACCTTTCCACGGTATAATGACCCTTTTTATATAGATGCTCAAGTCATTGTGTAGAATTTCTATTCATAGTTTCAGTCATTCAATTCTATATAACCACAAGTACTCATGTATCAGATTATAACCTGTACCCAATATAGTATACTCTTAGAGTGATAACTTCGAGAAACCTAACGCACTCAATAGGTAAATGTATTTTATATGTATAATATGAAATTAAAACTCAGATGATATAGGAAAATAGGTAAAAAACATCACGATTGTGTAATTAATCTTTGTTGAATTCAAGTATTAAGACAGTAGGATATAATGGTTATGTTTAGATTGAAAAGAAACTGTTGGAAAGAAAAGAGAACGCATTTATAATATATGTCATTAATTGACGCTATTTCAAGAAACAAGAATAATAATACTAAAGAACAACATTTTAACATTAAAAATAATCATAAAACAGTCAGTCATAAGTCAGTCACATTTTATTCCGCATTTACTGACGAAATGTATAAAAACCTGTAAACAGAGGGCGCCATCACATTTGCATCCAAGATTCTTACGTCTTTTAGGCAAAGTTGAAAAATAAATAACGTCAAGATCGCATCGTGCTGCACGAAAACTGCTGTAGCCCCGAATAGGTTCCCACTTGAACTCGACGCAAGGTAACGCAGCGACGAATCGACGAAAAGTGCCGTATTGCGTAATCACAAGTGGGAACCGACGACGCAACAGTGCTGCAAAAATCAAATTCACGACGCGCGCTTACGTTAATGTTGTTACGAATGTAGACATTTCCTTATTACCTTTTCCTACGCCGACCAGATTTATAACGTATTTGGAGATTTTTCTCTGATAGGTTTTTCCCCTTTTCGAGCGGATTATATTATAATTTTTGCACACAAAGTATATGCATAAACAAGTACCTGGTTTTCCTAAAGTGTGGTTCCCACTAGGACGCAACGTAACGCAACGCAATGACGTATCGACGCAACGTGCCGTATTGCGTAATCACAAGTGGGAATCGAATGACGTAACGTTGTGCAGTTGACAACAAAACAGCGCTGCAAACAGTTGCTACGGGAAATCAAATCAGTTTGATTTTACGCAATAACGTAAGGCAAACGCAAGAGAAACATAGTATAGCGCATGCTCAGACCATGAAATCAAAAAGTTTTTCGCCTGCTGTTTCGCGGTCATCGCGGTGTCTCCGCAGCTAGTTGGCAGAGGGAGTAGTCTCGACGGGTGGTAGTTCAGGAGAATTTTACACATTATCACTGGGTGGGGTTTGTAGTGTGTGTGTTAGCAAAATGGTTTCAAAATGCGAGGCGGTGTTCATGGATGTTGTAATACTGAATACTGAATACTGAAATGCTTTATTTGTCCATCATCATCATAAAATAACAACAGAAATTCTTCTTGAAGATTGACAATTATTAGTACAATAATAAATAAATATACACTATAATATAGTATGTACACACACATGATTGCACAAAAAATATAAGTTATGAAACACGATGTAAAAAAGACTAGGTAAGACAGTTTTCATGTCTGTATGACAAATCTTCGATTGGTTTAAAAAAACGGGATACATAATTAAGTTGAGGCATGGAAAAGGGTGAAAGAAATTAGTGTTGTTGACAATCCAGAAACTTTGTATAAAACCATCAGAGATTGGTTTACAAAGGTAGGCATAGGCTAGGCCTAGCCCATACATGCCTACAATACATACAATAGGCCTACAAAGCCTTGGTATAGGGCAAATCTCCCAGGCCTCTAGAGGCATAGGCCTATAAGCCTAATTTAAATAATAGGCCTAAATAATAATATTACTGGACCTAGCTAGCCTAGGTAGAATATATTATTAATAATTATTACCTAGGCTAGGCCTAGCCTATGGGTGGTACGGTATTAGTAGGCCAGGCCTATATTGCAAGGAAATATTCGTTACCAAAAATAAATGAATAATATTATAATATATATATTTAAATAAAAATAATAAATAATAATATAATAACAAATAACACTAACATTAATAATAATAATATAATAATAAAAGATGATGATGACGATAAACGACAACAGCAGGAGTAATATGTAATATAAATAATTTTGGGATCAGACAGGAACAATCAAGGTTTACTGTAGTAATCAAAGAGAATAATATTCAGGTTTTTGGCGTTGCAGAAACCTTTCTAACTAATGATAATAATATTAATATAGATGGTTATAATTGGTTTGGTAAATGTAGAAAACACAAGCGAGGAGGGGGTGTAGGTGCCTTTGTTGCGAAAAATATCACTATTTTAGATGACAATGTTTTTAATTGTAATTCCGATGAATACGAAAGAATTTGGGTAAAAGTGTGTTTTGATTCAAACACACCAGTGTATATATCGGTAGTATATTATCCTGTTAATGGAGTTGACAGTGAGAAATCAGATGAATTGATTAATCAATTATTATCAGAAGTTATCCAATTAGAAAATAATGCAGAAAATCATGAGCCTCTCATTCTGATAATGGGGGACTTTAATGGTAGAATTGGTCATGAAATTGCTAATGGTGATCCACAGGTTAATAGTAATGGTAAGCGCTTACTACAATTTAAGGATGATTCAAATATGTTTATTTTAAACTGTAGTCCTTTATGTGAAGGGGTGGTTACTTGGTGCAAGGGTAATCAGAAAAGCACCATTGATTACATACTTTGTTCTCAAAATATGTTGAATAATGTAGTAAAGTTCATTGTTGATGAAGACAGAAAGCTAGGCACAGGAAGTGATCACAATAGCCTTTTGTTAGAATTAGATACTACCCTAATCACTCCTGTCAATCATCATTCTTATGCTAATCATGTATGGAATACTGCAGGTATTCAGGATTTTATTAAGTATCAAGAAAATATTGAAAACAACTTTTCCAACTGGAATGCTGATGGCTTTAATAATGTTGATAACTTGTGGGAATCCTGGAAATCTATTGTTGTTTCTTCAGCTAAGGATGGTATTGGTATTAAGAAATTAAGTAAAAAACGTAAACATTGGTTTGATAATGAAGTTCAAAAAGCAATAGCAGAACGAAGAGAGGCTGCTCGTGCTCATAGACGCTCAGTTAAATTAGATCCCAATTGTGCTCACACAGATAATCTGTGGCAATATTATCAAGAAAAAAGGATACATGCCAAAAAAGTTATATCTAAGAAAATTACTGAAACTAGGGTAAATAAATCGGTAGAGATTGCTAATAAAGGAGGACCATCCTGTAGGGACTTTTGGAACATATTAAAAGGGTTTAATGACAAACATAGTAAATCAGGCATTAATTGTGTAAAAATCCCAGAATCAGATGAAACTACTTGTGATAAAGGAAAAATACTTTATTTTGTTAAAGAGTATTGGGAGAACTTAGGTAAGGCTAATAACGATTATGATTGTTTTACTTATTTAACGAAGCGGGCGGTTGATGAGATGCGTTCTAATACATTAGGTAATGATAACGATGACGAAAATTTACTATGTGACATTAATATAGACCTTGATATAATCATTGAGGCACTTGCAATCGCTAAAAATAATAAAGCTCCGGGAGTTGATGGAATAACCAATGAGCTTTTAAAAAATGGTGGAGACGCTTTAGCGGCATCACTCGTTTGTTTATTTAATAACATTATCAAATTAGAAACAATTCCAAGTGAGTGGAATATGAGTATCGTTGTACCAATATTTAAAAAAGGAGATCGTAAAGACCTAAATAATTATAGAGGCATCTCATTAACATCTTGTGTTTCCAAAATATTTAATAGAGTAATCTCAATGTATATATCTTGCTTTGTTGAAAAAGAAAATGTACTTTCGGAAGTCCAGGGAGGCTTTAGAGCCTATCACCGTTGTGAAGATCACATCTTTACATTGAAAAGCATTTTATCTTGTCGTTCAATTGAAGGTAAAACTACACATCTAGCTTTCCTGGACTTCCGAAAAGCATTTGATAGTGTATGGCGTGATGGTCTCCTAAAATGTGCCTGGGATACGGGAGTTAGAGGGAAAATTTGGAAAATAATAAGCTCACTATATGACAATGTTAAAGCAAAAGTAAAAGTGGGGGAAAGCATGACTAATGAGTTTAATATCCACAAAGGAGTAAAACAAGGGTGTGTACTCTCACCAATTTTATTTTCTATATTTATTAATGAATTTGTTAAACTTCTTCGTGAAAGCAACTTCGGGGTAAGAATGAATGGTGTCTGGATGGGAGGGCTCTTCTGGGCTGATGATGTTATATTGATTGCTAATAATGAAAGGGAAATGACTGAAATGTTAGAAATTGCCAATATATTCGCCAAAGAATGGAAACTTGGTTTTAATCATGAAAAATCAAATGTCATGGTTGTTGGAAAATGCATAAATAAAGATAAAGAGTGGAAATTAGGTGAAAAATCGATAAAAGAAGTAAATAGTTATAAATATTTAGGGGTCTATATTTCCTCAAACATGAGTGAACATTCACATTATGAACATGTTATCCAAAAGGGCAACCGGCTTATAGCTTATATCAAAGGTATCATAGCTAACCTTGATGACTTTAACCGGGTGTACTATGGAAACATACTGTGGAAAACCATTGCAATTCCTTCAATAAATTATGCTTGTAGCATTTGGTATAATAAATCCAAGAAGGATAACGAAGACCTAGAGAAAGTGCAATTGCAAATGGCCCGCTTTCTTCTCAAAGCTCCACGGTATACTCCAAAAGAGGCACTCTATGGTGACCTTGGGTGGGTTCCATTATCCAAGTTACACAAACTGTCCAGAGTTAAATTATTTAATCGTTTTATAACTATGGATGACCACAGGTGGCCTAATATTGTACTTAATTCTATGCTACAATTGAAATGTGACTTTGATCGTTTAAAATATAAATTTCTTAGTAGTTGTGTTGACATATTTGAAAAATGTACAGATATAGGCTTTTACAACAATGTTTTTGATAATGATAGTTTAACTCTTGTTCCTTTCTCAGTTAGCAATGTCGAGCGATGTTTGTCAGAATCATATAAATCAGAGTGGTCAAATAATATAATGCAAAAAACCTCATTAAATTTATACTCAAAATTGAAACCTTTCCCTAATTTAGAAAAATATTTACTTGATAAAACACATTTTTATGAGACAAGTCTGAAATTTAAATTAAGATCTAACACTCTACTTTTAGATTGTAAAACTTATAAATGGTCCAATGATGTGTCCGGTCTTTGTACTTTATGTGGGAATGGCGAAATCGAAGACATTAAACATTTTTTATTAAACTGTAAAGCATTTGATAATATTAGAATGAAAGAATTATCCAATCTACAAAATAATCTTGTACTCTGTAATGATTATGACACATGGAATCGTTACACAACAGCAACTGCTGATGATAAATTACAGTATATTTTAGGTGGAGATTCTATCGCGATTTGTAAAGAATCTGAGACCTTTTTTGATTTGTTTTGTAAACAATACACAAGAGCTGCATGGGAGAAACGGTCAGAACTTAAATCTCCCAATATATAGATTGTTTTTCTTTTGTATTGTTGCTTTTATATATTTGTATTTAGATTTGTAAATATTATACACCTGTGATAACAACTATAGGTCCTCAGTACCTGATGTTGAAACACAATGGTTTGTAATGTAAACTCTTTACTATATTTTATGTTTATTTTGATATACCTCTTTATCAACTCAAACCATGATACCGTAGGACAATTTAATACAGTACCTATATTACCATGTTGGTAATGATTTTTCTTTTATATTTTTGCAAACAGTTTAAGAACCTGTATCCGTCATATAATGTATTGTTTTGATGTATTATGTTAAATTGGATGCACCACTTCTGTGTGTGCCACCGATGCAAAGGTGTCATTTCCTAATAAATTATTAATTATTTGTAGCTGAATCCGCAAAGCGGAAAATACAAGCAATATTAATTGATAGTTGATGTTTTAATTAGCGGCATGTGCGCCCGCTTCGCGCAGGAGGGTCATGCGAGAATGTGTTAAGTTCTCGGTTATAGAGTAAGAAGAATTTTTAAGCAATTTCTTGTTGCGAAACACTTCTGCTCGATGGGTCCCATATATATTAGATATGGGCTGGCCCATATGTATTAGCCCAGAAGTTTGGCAGATGGGTCCCATATCGATTATATAATATGGGCTTGCCCATATGCATTACCCCATATTTTTGGTAGATGGGTCCCATATATATTAGATATGGGCTGGCCCATATGTATTAGCCCAGACGTTTGGCTGATGGGTCCCATATAGATTATATATGGGCTTGCCCATATGTATTACCCTAGATGTTTGACAGATGGGTCGCATATAGAATATATATGGGCTTGCCCATATATATCAGCCCAGATTTGTGGCAAATGGGTGCCACATTGGTTTATCATGGGGCAAACCCATATGGGATATCCCATATGGGGTCTTTATTTTTTAAATATGGGATTTCCCATATGGGATGGCCCAGATATTTAAGTCATGGGCCCCATATGGGCTTGCTACCTGGGTACTTGACAAATGCTATGCTTCAGACCTTTTGTACTCGCAATGCTAAACAAATGTTCATGGGCTCCCGGACTAACTGTTTCGCGCTTCCAAACGTTGTTTAAACTAAATAGTGTATTAATTATACCAAATAGGATGGTATTTATTGAAATAAACGCCCAACAGCTCCCCAATAAAACATCACTTAGAATAATAATCGCCCATCCACATTACACAGTGTATTGTATTTATACACAATTACATTGTAGTAGAATTCATTGACTACAATTTACCAAGCATTTTTTTTAACCACTTTTCATATCTATTAGAGGATTTTATTTGATTATAACTATTACCATATTAAAACTAAAACATTAAACGTATCCCTCGAATAAGCACCTACCTCAATGAAATCCGCCCCACCTCTTCCCCAAAAGGCCAACCTCCCCCCCCCCCCTCCTTCCTAGAGGGGGAGGGAAGCGAGCTCACCCTCTAGTGTTAACATTTGTTGTTATTTTTATTAAATGTGTACATGCTTTTAAAAAATGTACACTTATTTAGAATAAAAACGTAATGATCTGTAGTTTCAAGACTTTTTGTTAATGCCACCAACTCTCTTTTTTTGTGTGTTTGTCGCCCTCTACTTGGAAAAGGTTGTCAATGGAAAATTAATATGGCTGCGCCCATGCAAGCATGTTGAGATGTTGGCTAAACTAGTTATTTGCAGTATAAAACAATCACATAGACGCTATTAAACATTAATGAATATGCAATGTAGTTGTCCATATCAGAGACATTCAACTGTACGGTAAATATCTGTACCCCTTTGATTGAGTTTACAATGTTACCGTTTTATTTGCTATGTTTGTGTTTATAAATTATCATGCCCTCTAGCTAGCTATCCTAGCTAGGCCTAGCCTAGTTCTGGTCTAGCCTAGGCCTAGCCCCTTTATCTTATGTATGTTTGATTACTATTGCAGTTAATCATTGAAGATCATATCAGGTCAACGCATTTTAAATTAACAGTAACCAAGTTGTCTCTGTGTTTGTATTGCGGCCTACATCATTATTATTGTATTGTCAATGAATGAGGATCATTCACAATTAAGAAAGTGTACAACCAGTTGATTTGTATGCATGTTATCAGTTTTTGTTTTTGTAATCAAATGTGTACATTCTTATAAATGTACACTTATTTATAATAAAAACAACATAACAATCTTGAATTTCAAACAAGATTGAATTCATGCTTGTTGAGAAACAAATTATGGAATCTTTATAGAGGGCGGTATATACTATAAATTACTCATCAATCATATTAATTTAAACTGTTGAAATACACTGGCATACTCATTTTTTATTTGCTTGAATTTGTAGTTACTTACATTTTTCAACCATTGTCTGTTTCTTTTTTAGACGTGACAATCCATGTTTTCTAGAGAGAGATTTTTGTGAACAACCTTATGGTTTTAGAAATGTCATTCCACTGGTTGATGATATTAATTTATTTGAGGTAAAATATACTCTGTTGAGTTCCTAGACTTTGTTTCTAATGGCATGATGGCTATATTAAATGCTACTCTGACATGGCTCAGGATTTAATGCTCTAAGCTAAGCACGCATTAAACACATCACTTGCTCACACAAAACAACCCATTCATCGAATTGAAGACTTTTACTAATACCAAATTTACTATTTTATATCATGTGACATTAGTAATTTTGTTGCATTCAGTGATAACAGTGACATTCAATGGTCCCATTCAACGGGCAAGTGAAAATGGTGAGCATTGTTGTCATGTAATAAGCCCAAAAATGTGAAAACCAACCAATATAGGCTTGGCTAAAATCTGGGCCTTGCTTTTTGCATGGACTTTAAATACCAAATTGTCTTGCCCATTTTATGTTTTTTTATAATTGCACATACTTTTTTTTTTTAGAGAACACTTAAAGATCAAACCTTTTCAATGAGTCTTGATAGACCCGAGGGTGGACTTGATGCCCTGATGCAAGCTACTGTCTGCAGGGTATCTAATTTTACCTATTTACTTGTTTAATGACTCACATTTGTGATGTGGTAGTTTGTATGCTAAATTAACCTAAATAATATTGTTGGATCAAAAGTAGTTTATTATTTTATGTTTATATTGATTTATCTATCTATCAATCAAAGGATGTGTCAATACTATTAATTTAATTTTAATGTATTAACAATTTATAATTTATTTCTCTATACAATAGTGGGCCTACTGTGATCGTACTGTTTACAATGTTTTGTTTGATTTGTGTTTAATTTAACTGTTTCTTTTGACTAAGTTTTATAAGTTAAAAAACATTTTTTTTTCTAGAGAAGTGATTAACTTTATTAGAACTACAAAATTGCCTATTTAAAGTCTGTTTTTATTAAGACTTAAGTTCAATTTTCATGGTTTTTTTTTTCATCTTTAACATGAATTCAAAATGAATTCAAAAATTGAATGTCACTGTTATCACTGAATGATCATTTGATGTAATTGATTTTTCAGGAGCATATTGGTTGGCGTAATTATTCAAGACCTTTTATTATTTATATGAGTGATGCAGGATTTCACTTCGCACTTGATGGCAAGGTTTGTAGAAAAAAAACCTCATTTGAGGGGTAGCCAGCTCATTTGAGGGGTAACTGGCTCATTTGAGGGGTAACTGGCTCATTTGAGGGGTAGCTGGCTCATTTGGGGGGTAGCTGTATCATTTGAGTGGTAGCTCGCTCATTTGAGGGGTAACTGTATCATTTAAGGGGTAGCTGGCTCACTTGAGAGGTAACTGTATCATTTGAGGGGTAGCTGGCTCATTTGAGGGGTAGCTGTATCATTTAAGGGGTAGCTGGCTCATTTGATGTTTGCTGGATTATTTGAGGGGTAGCTGACGCATTTGAAGGGTAGCTGGCTAAAATATTTAGTCATAATTTAATTATTGTAAATAATTAATATTATTATATAAACTATTTACAGATAAAAAAAATTCTAAATTAAGACCAAAGATGTGGATAATTTCCATGTGGGTGAGTGGAGATGTATCTGCTGTGTGTAACAATTTTTCCTACTTTTGTATTTTGTACCATTTATGAATTAATTTTCAAACTTATTATACCACATTGATTTAAAAGAAATGAGGGAAACATTTTTGTTTTCTTATATACCACATTTTGAGTGAGTTCATAAGTTGAAGAAAAAAAAAATTGCAACCAAATGTTTTTAATTTTTCTTTTAGGTTGGCGGGCTGACCTTACCAAACGATGGTGAATGTCATTTAGATGATCAAGGATATTATACTCATTCTGTAAAAAATGTAACTAATTTTCTGATTTACTTTTCTGATTTAATTTATCATTGTTGTGTTACTTATGTAAATACGGACAATAGTCCAAATATGAGATTGAATTGAAATCATATAAAAAACTCAATTAATTAAATTTACAATAATAATAATACAGTCAACTCTACCAACTGAACTCTCTGAAAACTGGAAACTTTCCCAAAACCAGACGTTTCTTGAATTAAAAATTAATTTTTACCATTAAAAACAAATTCTGAATACCAGAATTGCCAGACATTTTAGCCCAGCCCAAAGATTTCTGATATTGGGAGAGTTGACTGTATGACAAAATGGCGCATGCACTATCTGAACCCACGCGTTCAGTCGATGTCAAATAAAATGGACGAACTTAGAGCGAACGCGAAATACTTTCGTGAATTCCGTGATGCCAGTATAATGTCATTCACTGAAACATGGTTGCAGGATAGGCATGATGATTCTCATATCGAAATTAATGGTTTTAAAATACTTAGGGGAGACAGAACATGTGAATCAGGAAAGAAAAGGGGTGGTGGTATCTGTATTTACGTCAACGAAAGATATTGTCACCAAAATAACGCAGTCGTGAAGAAGCACAGATGCTCACCAAATTGTGAAATTCTTGTTGTAAGCGTACGCCCCTATTATATACCCAGGGAATTTTCACACGTTGTCATTGTTACTGTATATATTCCCAAAACAAATCTGGTCAAGTATATTAGACCTTTGCTACACAAACGTGAAAAACGCATATGTTTCAACCCAGTGGCCGTGCTTGGGAGATCATTTTTTAATCGTACTAAACCCGAAATACATTCCATTAGTTAAACGAGAGAAGCCAAGGACTATTAAAGTAAAGAAATGGACAGCGGAAGCAACGGAACGCCTACAAGATGCATTTGATGATACGGACTGGGAGATGTTTATTAATAACGCTAATGATCTGAATGAACTTACGGACACAGTGTCTGAATATATAAACTTTTGTAGTGATATGCAGTGCTTATCCCAACTAAAAAGGTTAAAGTGTTTGCGAATAATAAACTGTGGATAACCAAAGATGTGAAAATTATTATTAACTGGAAACAGAAAGCATTTGCTGAAGGTAATAAAGCGAAATTAAAAGAGGTCCAAAAAGAATTAAAATGTGCAATACGTAAAGAAAAATACAAGTTTAAAAATAGGGTTGAAAAGAAGTTCACGGAAAATAACATGAAAGAGGTGTGGCAAGGAATGAGGTTAATGGGTGGACATATAAATAATAAACAAAAATCTGTATCGCTACCAAAAATTGACAAAGAATATGCAAATGAATTAAATATTTTTTTCAATCGTTTTAACAAATATGATTTTTTAAAAGAAATTAAGGAACGGAAGTGTCAGCTTGAATCAAATATAAATGACATAAAAATTGATACAAATGAGGGTGAAGTATATAAGTATTTTAGAAATTTGAATGCTAAGAAAGCTCCCGGGCCCGATAAACTGAAACCAAATATTTTAAAATCATGTGCAATGCAGTTATCGTATATTTTCTCAATTATTTTTAATTTGTGTTTCACAACTAGTTCACTTCCAGAAACATGGAAACAATCATCTATTGTTCCTATTCCAAAAAGCCGTGTTATTAAAGTATATGAATGATCTCAGGCCAGTTGCCTTAACGTCAGTTGTAGGTAAAATATGTGAGAAAATTGTTTTAAAATGCTTAAAACCAATAGTCACTACGCATACTGATCCCATGCAATTTGCATACAGAAGTGCTCGGAGCACAGAAGATGCGATTGTCGTTAAACTTGAAAGGCTGTATCGTCATTTAGATAAAACAAAGGTTGGAAATTCAGCCCGTGTTATGTATTACGACTTCTCCTCTGCGTTTAACACTATTCAACCCCATTTACTAGTAGATAAGCTGTGTGAGATGGCCATTCCCTTTAATTTGATTCTTTTTATTCTGAATTTTCTAACAAACAGAAAGCAGTATGTGAAGCTTAGCCCAACAGTATGTTCTGATGTTATTTTTTCCAATACAGGTGCGCCACAAGGCACTGTATTAGCCCCTTTTTTGTTTACCTTGTATACAAGTGATTATAGATCTAAATATGATTCTTGCCCAGTTGTACGATTTGCTGACGATACGGCGATGATTGGCTTGATTCAGAAGGACGATTGCACTTCATATTTAAATGAGATTAATAATTTTGTAAAATATAGTAATGATAACTTTTTAGAATTGAATGTTGAAAAAAAAAATGATTATAGATTTTAGAAAGAAAACGAATAAATGTGATCTAGTTGACATAATGGGTAGACAAGTTCAGAGGGTGGAAACATATAAATATCTGGGGGTTGTATTTAACAATAAATTGACGTGGAGTAACCACTTGGATCTCGTTATGAAGAAAGTAAATACTAGAATGCACTGTTTAAGACAACTAAACAAGTTCAGTGTAAATAATAATATTTTGATTACATTCTATCAGTCTATTATTGTTGGGGTTTGGAAATATTGTATTGCAGGGTGGGGTGGAAATGTTACAGAGGGAGATAAGGGTAGAATTTATCGTGTGGTAAGAAGGGTTGAGAGGATGTCTGATTTTTGTCAGCAGTCGGTGGATTCAGTTTATTGCGAGAACCTGGACAGGCTTTTTGGGATGGTGTTGAGGGATGAAAGTCATCCTGTGAATTCAGATTTAGGCAGTCTCAGGAGTGCTCGCAGTGGAAGATTGCGATCCGCGGCTGCTGACACAAACCGATATCTTTTCTCCTTTCTGCCCACAGGTATCGGGAGACATCAGCGACATTCATCCAGATGAGCACCATGAAATAATATGTAATAATATGTTGTTGTTGTGAGTTTTTAATATTGGTATTGTTGTATTGTCATGTTATTTTATATATTGTAATTATGATGTATTTGAAGACGAGCAATGTAATTTTCTCCTTGTGGGAACGAATAAAGATTATACTTGATACTTCTCAAACGCATGTCGATTTTTTGTTATGCATTTTATTTTATTTTATTTTATTCAATTTTCAGGCACAACAATACATGACAACACAGTGGTGCAGCACCCTGAGGATTGCCCACAGGTATCGAGATGGCTCTCCATATACTGCACTAGAACATATAAGACAAACATATACACAAGATGCTCTACAAAGACAAAGACTTATTATTAAGGGAGTGGAGTTGTAAATTGTCATGAGAAAAAAATCCTGACATATGACAGGACTTAAACCCAGGACCCTTAGATTGGTAGCCAAGCATCATAACCACCAAGCCACAGCTCCACTCCCTCTCTCCTATTATGCTAAAAAAATGGATCAATACAAAGTATGATTGATATACATATTTTACATTTACTTTGTTTATTTTCAGGATTTTCCATCTTTAGGACAGCTTCATGAGAAATTATTAGGAAGAAATGTACTGTAATTCCAATTTTTGCAGTAGCAAAATCAAAACAGCGTGATGATCCAGCTCTTTATCAGGTATTGAATATGTTGAATCATGATAGAATACATTCTAGTATCTTGTGTTAATTCATTAGAATACTCCACATGCTAGTCCTATTAGTGCATGGGTTTAGTATCTGCTACTTGATCAACTTATATATATATGGTTATCTGAAAAATAATGGTTGGATATGCCATTTTAATGTCATGTAATAGTTATTCCATTCCAAAAATTTGGTCGGAAAAAATGGTTTACCTACCTGCCACTGCAGCATCTACCCAGATCAGCATGCTGGGAGATGACCCCTGCTCTTTTTTTAATAATAAGTTCTTTAACATGCACTGTACAAGGGGCCAGCGGCTTTATGTCCCATCCGGAGTATGAGGTATATTTTAATTTCTTCATTTCATCAGGAAGTTGTAAATGAGTTTTTCCCAGGTGGATCTGTGGGAACACTAGCTAGTGATTCAAGAAACATTATTGAACTTGTTCGTAGTAGTTATGATGTAAGTTTGGAGTTTTCCTTAGCACCTTTATTTTTATTTGAGATTTTTTCCCAGTAGTTTTTTTTTCACCAATTATTATGTCATTAAAACAAAACCAGCTAAGCAAACATTTATGCTGTTTGTGAAACAATTTTTGGATTTATAGGCCTTTATCGAGTGTAAATAAAATTAGGCCTACATGCCATTAGAACTTCTTGAAAAATTGCTTTTTCTACAGACTTCGATGAATAAAGTACTGACGATTTTTAATGATATTGCAATATATTTTTGTTTTGTTTTTATAGTATTTATATGCATTTTTAATGTTTATACAAATTATATGTTATATGTATGTTATATGTAAATGTTTTTTATACAATCAGTGCAATAGGAGACCTACTAGATAGTGATTAAGGTCGCTTTTTAGGAATCCTGTCTCTGCCTAGTTTTGTGTGATGTTTTTCTATATTGTATTTTTATGGAGTCAAAAATAAATGAAATGAAATAAAGTTTGATGTAAATTTAATTTAAATTAAACATTTAACTACATAAAAAGACTTAACCTCAATTAAAGTAACATTTTTATTGTTCAAAATTACTTTAATTTTGTAAAAAACATCTTTCACACAGATGTGGAGTTATACACCATATGCAGCGAAAGGATTAATGCACACATTTTGTTTATTGCACATGTTTTATTAGTTATTAGTATCATAATTAATTAAAAAAATTATTTTTATAGAAAATTACATCTGAGATTCAACTTGTAGACACGGTGACAGCTCCTATTCATGTAACCTACTCAGCCTATTGCGATGGCGAGACATTGACGCCTAATTTGCAGAACTGTAGTAACATTCGCTTAGGAAATGTCATTAAATTTAAACTAGATGTTAGCGTTGATGAGTGTACAGCAAATCCTATTTCGTAAGACATGATTACATTGTTTATTACCAATCACAAGTTAGGCATTAACCTTGGTGTATGCATTGGCACGCTTAAAATAACTGTTTCTGCTGCCCAAGCCTGACCGACCCAAAATTTGGTCAGCTTCTTTTTTTATTTGTTTACTTGTAGGAGCATTTAATGAAAGCACAATTAAAATTAAAGGCAATATTATTTTCCGAAACATTTTTTTTCTTTATCAACATTTAGGCTTTCTTGGACAAACATATTTGTTTTT
The DNA here is from genome assembly GCF_964355755.1 of Antedon mediterranea. Taxonomy (NCBI): domain Eukaryota; kingdom Metazoa; phylum Echinodermata; class Crinoidea; order Comatulida; family Antedonidae; genus Antedon; species Antedon mediterranea. The sequence goes on from NC_092674.1 coordinate 13,393,228, forward strand.
ATAATTGCATGCAGACATTTCTCTAGTGTCCTCTATTTCTATTGTAAAGTTTTGCCAACTTTATTAAATCTAAATTTTATATTATTTATTCATAAAACACAAAATAGATTAAAAAAAATTGTCTTACATTTCCCTTTTAAATGCAGTGACATAATCAATAATGATGATTTTAATGGTGGCAATAAAGCATGATGATGACATAGTAATAATATATACGGCCATACTGCGTTGAAACACCGGTTCTCGTCAGATCACCGAAGTTGAGCAATATTGGGCTGGTTGCGTTCTGGATGGGATACCGTCTAGAAATCGCGGCGGGTGCTGTACAGTATATACTGGAGAGTGATGGTGTAATGGTAATATCGGACTAGCATGTGATAGGCATGGGTTCGAGGTTATCTGTACCATACTAATTGCATCCTTAGGCAAGATGCTTTACTCTCATTGCCTCGCCCTTCGGATGGGATGATACTAATCATTAAGAAAAATTTTTTATTTCTTTAAAAAAAATTATGATTATTATTATTTGTAAAATGTCCATTTATGGAATAATGGTATGATACGATGATGATTAATTTTGAATACGCAGTGGTTGAACAAATAAGAGCTTTCATCTAATATTAATAAGTTACAAGATACATGATGTGCTTGAATTTTTATCAAAATATTTAGTTTTTCAGTTAAACCTCTCGGATTTGAAGAGAACCTAGAAGTTGTCATAATAACAAATTGTGAATGTGAATGTACCAAATCTGTGACACCAGACAGTGAGCTATGTAGCAATGGTAATGGTTCACTGGTCTGTGGTATTTGTGAGTGTAATGAAGGCCGGTATGGAGAGGTCTGTGAATGTGATGACACTGGCTCAAATGAAACTGAAACACTTGCAGATAGTTTACCATGTCAAACGTAAGTTAATTTTTCTAAGGTTTTTTCAACTTCTTTACTTTATTTCCTTTTTGCAAAAACATGATATACCGCTAACCTAGTTTACTATTGTTTATTTATCATACATCAAGCATAACAAAAATATTCCTGTTGAGTATTTTGCAATTGTTTAACCTTTATTTTCTGAACACATACTGTAAACTATAGAGGGCAGAAATCATAATTTTGATTTCTTATTTTCAATATCAATGAAATGATGTATATGCCTGTACTTTTATGTTTAAAAAATATTAGTCAAATCCTATTTTTATTTATTTCAATAGAAGTAACTCATCTTTAGTTTGTTCAGGGCAAGGGTCATGCATATGTGGGAAATGTGTGTGTAACAAGCGACAAGTAGGTGAAATATATGATTTTATAGTTTTCTTATTGGGGCATATCAGTAGGTCAACTATTACAGTATGTACTGTGAGTATACTATAGTGGGTCAATTAGAGGAAAAAAGAAGTTTTTTAAAATCTGTTGCTGATGATAATTGACAATTAATGCAAAAGATTAAAAATAATGTAACCCTATACATAGAGAATGTCACTATTTTATATAGGGTTTGAGAGGAGGAGGCGAGACTCAAGGAGTCAATTTGTTATTTGTAACTATTGTACATGTTAAGTTTCTCTATTTCTAATAATAGTCAACCACTATACGATCACAGACACTGGTGTCGTGACCAGTTAGTTTAATAAAATATTACAATCAATAAATATATATTACAGTTAAAATGTTATTACCATATTAACATGTTTATAATGCCAAGCTAGATTATAATCTGCCCACTAATTTTTTGCCAAATGTTGTAACCCAGATCCTGATTATATACTGGTCATATATTTTCTTGAATGCGATTAATATAATATAAAATGTATTATAAATAGAGCTTTTTTGTTATGATTAATATTTTTTTATTTTTCAAGAATCCTTTAGAAAAAATCACAGGAAAGTTTTGCAACTGTGATAACTTCTCTTGTCGCAGAGATTCTGCTGACCTCATTTGTGGTGGTATGTTCAATTTTGTTTATATTTTCTTTTTCATGCACAGAATTTGGTAAATTTAAGCTCTGCTGACAATATTAAGGACCATATCAGCATTTTTCTACTACAGTAACTAAATATCTTGAATATGATTTTAGTCTGTTTCAAATGTAGAAGCTATGAGAGTCACTGCAATAAACAGTGTGTATTATTACCCAAACTAGATTATTAGATTATTGCATAAACAGGTTAAACAGAAACAAAATAGTTTAGTTACTGCAATAACTGCAATAAGATAATCAATTTCTGTAGAAAATTTATTATATTATTTCTCTGATATTTTTTTTTTATTGTGAATTGCCTTTGAACATTTTTGAAAAAGGTAGTATACAAATGAGGTATTTAATTATTATTAATTACTATGAAAATGGTTTTGATCGTCTTGTGTATTATGTACTGTATGCTCTGTGCTATATAACATATTTAGATTTGATAGAAATAATTTATGACTAAGCTCTGTCTACACTATCAAACTTTGTGTAACTAAAAAAAAATTGCCCATGGACATGATAACATCTTATCAATACAATATTTGGGCACATTACACTTTTTTGTCAAACTAGTCTGATAGTATAGACAGAGCTTATAGGTATTTATTAACTTTGATAGGTCCATCAAAAGGAACATGCATTTGTGGTCAGTGTGAATGCAAGCCAGGCTATAGTGGTCCTGATTGCAGTTGTCCAACGAGCATTGAAAACTGCCTAGCATCTACTGGAAAAGAGTGCAATGACGCTGGACACTGTGAATGTGGTGTTTGCATGTGTAATGCAACACTGGTCTACGATGGCCCAACTTGTGAGGATTGTGATGTAAGTTCATTTATATTAAAATCTTAATGCATCCTTAAATTCAAATGTATGATGTCATCATCATCAGGATTTATCAAATGTCCTATTCATGAAATATTAATACATTGTTGAGACCCCATTTCATCATTTTAACATTGCTAGGCTCGCACTGGCCGATCGCCAAGTCGCCATGGGCGAAAACATTTCTAGATTGGCGAAAAATAAAACGGCTACTTTAGCCATTTTGGCGATGACATATGATAAAATAGATAATTAAATAATCATTTTGGCGAAAGCATAAAGTCCAACTAAAAGGTCCATTTGTCGATCTCCAAGCATTTATTTTGTTCGAATATCACGTTGTTTACTTCAAGCTCCATTTTTCGTCAACTTGTTTCGTTGTACCAGGCGTCTCTTTGTTATTTCAAAAAGATGGAGATAGCAGAGGTAGACTGCACAGAGATACAGACGTTACACGACACATGGATGATGAAGTCTACCCAAACTATCACGTGTTGTGCGCTGCACAAACGATCGACTACGTAGCCGACAGTCGGCTAATTACCGGGATTGTCTATTTTCGATAGGGGTGTACTTTTCAGATTAAAAAGAAATATTATAGTATCTTCGATGAATGACGTCTTAATCTTATCGAAAATTGTATGCGTTATGCATTTTAGAGTCTTCCAATGTAATGTAGTTTCATATTTTAGCCTTAATAAACTTCCCCCGTGCGTCAGTGTAAACAAAACAACATGCGGGAAATGGTAGAGTCTAACGGGGATTTAGCTAAACACACACGTGCAGCGGGGCCGGCTTCTGTGTTGTTGTGTAAATAAATAATAATCGGATAAATTTCTCGCCCTGACAGAAACGCTTTGGCGCAGCCTTGAGGGATGGAAAGACGTGTACTCTGTGCTTTGGCCTATATTATCTTACGTTTAACAAAGATACGAGTATTCGTTTGCTAGGAATTTTCCTCAATATTTTTAGCATACGATATACCGTTGCGTTGTTGTACATAATTTTGTAGGCCTAGGCCGGCGGTTCTGCACTTTCGCACCTCTTGAGCATACCCAATTTAAAAACATTAACTCGCTGCGCGGCGGTGATTCTAGGACATTATTTTCGCCTGGTACGCCATGGAAGCCGTCACACGCAAACATGACCAGCCAAGCGTAAAAAACAAAAGTAACATAGCGTTCAGGGGATTTCAGAAAACTGTAAAATGTTTCTTATTAAATTGATAACTGTATAAATGCTGTATGATTAAAAACAATTTGAACAATTGTTTTGATCATGTAAAAAAAATAAAAAAAAATATTTTTTTTAATCATACAGTGATGTAGGCATGGTTCTTTATCTCAATGCCTTACAAAATGTTCAGGGAACAGTGTTTTGTTTGTTTGTTTTTATCTTTATACTGGGTGACCTCTTCAGTCAAAGACTGATCTCCCAGAGGGCCCAGTTGGTGATCAGTGGCTGTGATGTACTAATACACCGACCGGGGTGACCCCCCTACTCGTCTCGAAAAATGTACTAGGTTCTTTAAAGTGCACACGAGCAAGTTGTGTACACTGGACCTACGGTTTATAGTCCTTATCCGAGAAGACTCGTTCTACCACCAGAACCATGGAGTGAGCCTCGAACCCTATGTTATGTTACGCCGATGTTATGGCTACGTGATTACGGTTCCACTGTCTTAACCGCTCAGCCACTCACTCGTGTATAGACCTGTTGACATAGATAAATTGACTAAAATGTTTTTTAAATTTTGGCTATAAACCGATTCATTTGGCTAAATAAAAAAATTTAACTTTAGCCATTTTGGCTATAGATAAACTGATTTGACTAAAAAAAATATTTTGACTTTCGCCAAATGGCTAAACAAAATGAAGTGTTAGTGCTACCCCAGCATTGTACAGTACCATAATAATTTATACAGCACCATTCTTTTTCCAATGATTTTTCTGATGATGAATAAATGTACTTCTATTTTCTATGTAAAACTGTCTTAAGTTTAAGTCATGTGACACCCATCAGCAAATCGTTCTATAGACGGTCCGTCCCACCTATATTTTGTACTTACTATAGGACTATCATGTACAGAACCTCAAATGACCATAATCATATTTACTGTTTGTAGACATGTCCAGCTAAATGTGATCGCAATCGTGACTGTGTGCAATGTCTAGCTTACGGTACAGGTATATCTGAGGAAAAATGCCAAGAGTGTCCTCAAAGAATTATACTTGTTGAGGAAGAAGAATTAATAGGTTTAGAATTGTAGAAACATTTTAATTACAAAGTAATAAACTAATTTATTTTATTATATTTGTCTTCAAGATTCTGATAAACCTTAATTGTTTCATTTCTTTTATTTTAACCATCCGATAAAAAAACTTTATAAAGGATAAAACACCGATTAAATTACATTAGTACAATTCAATGTATTGAGTTGCCATGTTGTAATTGGTGGTGCACAGTGTTGATAAACTATAAAGTATAGTAGGACAAGCATATGACAATTTAGGAAATGTTTCTGCTTCGTTCAGGGAAGAGGGCCTTATGCATATGTTGATTTCGCGACACATGTGTTGCGTACTAAACTTACTGTCGAAGCAAAATCAAAATGAACAAGTATTTTAACAAAACTTTTCTCTCAAAACTACGCTGTTATGCAAATGAACGAAAATGAATGCTCTTTATTAGCTATCTGTTCATGATGTTATAAGAACTGTATAATCTATACTGAGTTTTTGCAGGTACTGTATAATTTATGCCATTGTAAAATATTATTATAAGGTCTTTCTTAAGCACTTAAAGGAAATCTTCGGTGATCTAATTGTTTTATATACTAGCTGTTTATTATCTTGAATTATAAAAAATTTCTAAAAAATAAAGATTATTTAGAAAGGAAGAAGAAAGTTTAATTGGTAAGAAGTCGAAAAGTTGAAAAGTAATAAACTAATTTATCATATTTATTTTTTATTTAATTTCATTTATATATTCATCCGTTAAAATTAAGATTGATTAAAAAATGGTCCTCATCATCTGTTTTCTATGGGGTTGTGTATTGCTGATCTAGCGAATTATAGGGCTAGGCCTGTTTGTGTTAATCAAAAGCTTTCAGCACTTGCATATTGATGTTTTCAGTTCATAAATTCTTTTCAGGGAAATTTGTTGTTCGAATAGTTTTTACTTTTTGCGAACTGAAAAAAAATTCAGGAATTGATGGAAGTAATTCTCGGGTGGGACATAAACCCATGACTTTTGGCAGTAATGACTGAAACATTGTTTGCCAAAACATTTTATTTACTTTCAAAATATAAATCGCCTTAAAAAAAGTACGGCTCTAAACACTGTTGAAATATATCCCCTATGAAGAAAACTATGCATTGCTTTCTATAAAAACCTTGTATCTCCACATAGTTTTACAGGTGGATGCTTTATATTTTGTGCTAGGTGTGTAATGAATTGGAGAATGCCAGAGATTCCAGTAAAATATAAAACTTAATAATAAATATATAATACATTTCTGGTTTTATATAAGTATTTTGATAAAATGCCACACAGATTCCAGTAATAATAATAATAATAACATTCTGATTTTTATTATTTGGAATTATTTCACAATTTTTAAGACATATAATACAAGGGTTAGCCATGATTTTGTAATAATAATAAATTTCTAGGAATCACTCTGATGTTGGTATGGAAACCAAGGAATTCACTCTGATATTGGTATAAAAACAAGGAATTCACTTTGATATTGGTACGAAAACCGCATATTGTACAGTACAAATCAAAACTTTGTATGAGCATAAATATATGTGTTCCGACAAAAAACACAACATTTTCTGCTTTCTGATTGGCTGTTGTTCAGACAACATATTGGGTTAAAAAATATGGTATATATTAAAAATATTTTATTGATGTTAATAAAATAATCTGATGGCAATTGGATTCAATTTAGAAATGATAATACTAATATTGCTGGTACAATCAATGAAACATATGTAGATTACATTAACATCATAAAAAATAACTATTTGAAGCAAAATGTCTTTAAAAACGTATGGTGTACGTTATTGTCAACGCAATGGATTATCCAAACTGTCAATTATGATTGGTCAACTCACTAGCGTTTGTAGCGATTTCTGTTTTTTAAATCATTTTTTTCTGATTTTAATTATTTTTAAAATATTTTATTTATTTATAAATGTTATTTTTAAGTGTTGTATTTTTATGTTACTTGTCTTGTCAAATTATATTGTACTAAGGGTCCGTATTATGATCAGCTTTGTCTGGATGTACTATCCTTGTTAAATATTGTTGAAATAAAATAAATATGGGAACCACACCTTTTGGTTAAAAAAACATTTTTTGAATATTGCCACTTAACTTTATTTTATATGAAACATAACCATGACTTTATGTTTGTTTAATGAAACGCATCATCATTGTACTCTACAATTGTCTTAACCTTTTATTGAAATATCTGATATATTTATAGATAGAAAGTAGTTCACTACAGTTAAAATTATAAAAGTATATAAATATAAAATAATAGTATGGATGTTATGAATTTATTTATGCCAAATTGGTGGGGTTTTTTCACAGTAAATGGAACTGATCCTTGTACATACAAAGATGAACTTGGTTGTCTCTTCTCTTTTAACTTTGTTATGAATGGAACAATGGAGGTGATTCTGGTACAGAAAATAACATGTAAGTAATGTAAAAAGAAAACCCAAGCAAAATGAAACCCAATACATTGTCTAAAGCTCTGTCTACACTATCAAACTTTATGTGACAAAAATATGTTATGTGACCATATATGGTGATGAAAACTACCGTAATGGGTACATTACACTTTTTTGTCAAACTATTTTGATAGTGTAGACATAGAGCTATATATTGAGATCTCTGTGCACTTCACGCACGCGCACACACACCTTCATATATACAGTATACATCCCCTCATTTGACAGGGACAATTTGATGGACATCAGCAGGCATACTGAACTTTTTTCACAAACAATTACGAAAGAGTACCATCAGTAACCTGTATTCTTTGTATATTAAACATCTTTTATTTTTCAATTTGAGACATGCACTTCATTATTATACTAGACTTGTTTGTACAAAGTATGTGAAATGCATGATAGAGTTAGAGTGAAAAAAAAATGATTGCAACACTTCATGTTAATAATTTATATGAATATTTATCAACATGTGGTACTTTATTTTCAGCTTGCCCAGAAGGAATAGATGCCTTATGGCTGGCTATTGGCATCATTATTGGTATATTACTAGTTGGTCTAGCCCTTCTGCTGGCCTGGAAGATAGCTACATTTATATATGACAAACGAGAATATGCTAAATTTTTGAAAGAGTTAGAAAATGCACGAACAGATGCAGTAAGGAATGATTATTTTTTTTATCTTGTAGTTAATAATGTTTATTTATTTATTATTTATGGTTTCCCTTTAAAGACCAGACCATTTTTATGTAGAGTCACCACTACATAGCATCCAAGTTCACTGTAGCTAACGTTCCAAGACAACATTATTTATTTTAAACATTTCTATTTGCATTTGAACTCTCTATCTATCTCTATATCTATTTCTAGTATGATTATGATGTATCGTAGTATTGTAATTGAAAATTTAACAGTACTAGTAAATACCTTAAACTTAAAGTATAAGTATATATTTATGTCAATTTCTGTGATTAACATGCATTGCAGTGGAACATTAGCATTGAAAATACTAATTGAAATTTAATTATATGTTTATGAAAAATGAAACCAAGAAAATATTACCTCGACATACTTACTTGCTTTTTTTCAGAATATAAATCCCCTTTTTAAATCTTCTACTACAACCTACAAGAATCCAACATATGGTAAATAGAAGGTTTTATGCAAGATGTTGATACCTGTTGCCAAACAAGACCTCATTCAGAACCATCCAACAAGGCCCGATCAAATTGAAAACTGATACACAGACTAAATGATATCAGAATAATAATTTATGGCAAAGTTCAGACTGTAACTGACAGATCAATCAAGCCTGTTATCAGAAAAAGAAATGCCCACTAGGCCACAACTGACATCAGATCAAAGTACCATGAGATACTCTCCACTGGGCCACACAGTAGGATATCAGATCAAAGTGGCTTGTCCAGATCCACAAGGCATGTCCAGATCCAGATAAAGATCCCAGAAAAACATTCAAATGATGTTTAATAATATCGGATGTCGTAGGCACACAACACAAAATATACCACATAATTATATAAAATGGTCTGATACCAGAAACTAACAACCAGAGCATCTTGTCAAACAGAATTCACCACAGGTATCTGATAGAACATGACATTTCTGTAGTATAAATTGAGGTATTAATTATTTGGCTAGAGAGCTAACTCCATATTTAACAATAAATTGTTCTATTCATTACCCTAAAAAAATAAGTAATTTATAAAAACTGGACTGTACTTTTATGTATGTTTATATTTTAAAATATATATATATATATATATATATATATATATATATATTCTAACTCATGTATTCATAATATTGTAAGTTATTGTTTTATATTATTAAATAATATTTTTGAACAGATACAGCGGATAATTTTTAAGCACCAACACTGTCCTCGTCAATTTGCTGTAACATAGTTAGCACTCTAGTCAATCTATTACCTCCTCAATGGTACCTAGATCATGCTGAATTTGGTGCTAAGTTGCAATATGTGATAAAATTAGAGGTTGATATAACAAAAAAAAAATTAGGATTTAAGAATAAATTAGAGTAGCGTATATTGGTGTGGCCATGTCTTCTGCCTTAACAAACGTGCTTTATTTTATTTAAGATAAATATTTTATATAAAATATTTGAAAATGCTGTTATTTGTTTGTAAAATTATAATAATATCTTTTCTTAGGACAGTATACAGTAGTGAGCCTATTAAAAGTAATACTGTAATTGGTTACTCTATAGTAAAGGAAAATATTAGATCCCGTCAATTAAAGTTGCTGGACCACGCGCTTCTAATGCCTGATGACGAACCATTCAAAGAGTACGCTCTGTATGTTCCTCAACATGGGAAAAGAAAATGAGGAAGTCAGAGAACCAACTTTCTGAGATACATCCAACAGCTTTTAGGGGATGAAGGAGGCATGATTACCTCTGATAAGCTGTCAGAGTTAGCCAAGGACCGTTGTGGTTTGAGAAAACTTGTAGTCGCCTGCTCCGCAGCCGACTGATGATTATGATAGTAAACTGAAAAAACACAGTACTGACTGTATAAATAAGAACTCCCAGCCAGTTTTTAAGGGAAACTCTATTCAGCTTGGTTCCCACTAGGACGCAGTACAAGGACGTAAGCCGCAACGCAAGCAAATAAGTCGAATGCATTGTGTCATATTGTGAACCAGACTTTAAGGGGACACTGGTGCCAAATGTGTCCCCATAATACAGTTTCCACTGTAATATTTATGCAGGTACATAAGAATAAAAAATATCCTAAATATCTAGTTTTGTGATTTGATGATTATTCTCCAATTTATACATGGATATGTTTCAAAGGTTTAACTGTTAAATTAATACATAAAACAGTAAAAAGAATATTTAAAATGTTCAAAGTATTGAAAATATCAAAAATCTTTTTAAAAGATGTTCATGTTTTCTGAATAAATCTCTTATATTTATCCTTCCGATACGATATACACTTACTACTGTTTTTTTTTACTTCGGCCATTCGGCAATGTATTCATTCACTATGTACAATCACAGGTCAATACATAACATTTTTTCTGGTAAATTTGACTCAATTTACATTAGTGTCAAACCTGTACAAAGGGCATACAAAAGACAAACTGTTCCATACTGACACTATAAACATTAATAAGCAATACTGGTTGTAAAACAATATTGTAATATTACTACTTACTACTGTTTTAAGTTTGTTTTTATTATTACTTTGTTATTGTATGTGTATATTATTACTTGTTTAAGACAGAAAAGACGTTTAATATTATAATTTCAATATAAATTGTAATAACAAAATGAGATAACAACGTTTATGAACCATCGTGGAACCACTTTCAAGATCAAACAATAATATACATAATATACCGTAAAACATCGAAAATAAGTCCATCTCGATATCAAGCCTATTAGGCTTCTTTTCACGATACTATGGGCTTCTTTTTTGAAATAGACTGTATTATAATGTCAAAGGAACAGAAGTTATGATCGTGTTATTATATGGTATGGATATATTAATGACCTTGCAACCATTTTTAACCATGAACTCGTATATTTATTCTACAATGTATTGTTTTCCAAATGCTACTTTTATTTAATCTTGCATCTTCTTGTCTGCTTCCTTGACAAATATATAAAATTGGCAGAGAATGTTTTAAAAATCATATATGAAACGTCATTAATTTAATCTTTTTGCCATTAGTTTTTGTATTAGAATTATTTAATTCAAGTTTAATGTCAATCTTTAAATAGACATTTTTGATGAAATAACCGTCTTAAAAAAACTGTTTACCGGTACATTATTGATTTTTGTTAGTATCAATGTGGTAGTTATTAATAGTTCAAGGGTTTGAATTGTGTAAACATTGAGTATTTAGTGAATTTAATATAAACCAAGTCTTATTGTAGGCCTATGTAAGAGCACAAGCTCGTCCAGGGATGTTGGGTCGTTCGGTTAAAAATAATTCTAATCCTAAGGTGCCCTTTCAAGTTAGAAACCAGCAGCGAAAGTGGTAAATAGGTCTCATGACAATTATTTGGAAAATTCATTCATCTACTACTATACTAGGCCTACAGCTATATTTTCTTTTAAAAATCTTGGCTATGGACTAGGAACAGCGAAGAGTAAGACTCGTTCATCTTTTAAAATTACAGTACAAAGCTCCCGGCCCTTAAAAAAAAACATCAACAATACCAAAATTGGTATTGCTTTTTATTTAATTGTGAATTACTATAAAATAGTGTATTTATGTAATTATTAAATAATATATACTAAACACGATCACGTCTAACCCAATTCTGTGACAATAAAAAAAAAAGGTTTATCTGATTTTCCAAAAGCATTTTTTATATAATCTTGTAATATATTTAGGCCTATAACTTAGTTTACACAATTTTATTTTTATTAATTTTTGTAAATAATTGTATCAGATCATAATGTTATACTAGAAGAAAGAGATCGGCAATAATAAATAGCAATGTGTCGATTGGTCATGAAGGCACCAACTTCAATTTGTACACCAGGTATAATATAGATCACGCGTTTATTTATTATGAGTGTTGATATTAACGTTACGTGTATTTTGCCATATACTTTTCATTAAATCAATTGACTTTAGTACAACCTTTACGTAACGTTATATTTTAGAATTAGGAATACTGCTTTATTAGTAGTATGGCCTGTGTGGTATATAACGGCGTTGTATCGTCTTCTCGTCTTTAAAATCGACAGCGTAGGACACTGCGATGTCTTGCAATGTCCAGCAGATGAAGTGGTGCGCGCTGCGAGTGCTGTCTTACAACCTTATGAATTTAGTGTATGTATATAATGTTTGAAACATTAAATTAGTTAAATGTAATCCGTAAGTGCCTTGAAAAAAAAAGCTTGTAATATTTTGTATAGATATTTATAGTATTAACCGTACACAAATGTTTTTATAATAGCTATATTATTATAGGATAATATCAAATAAAACACTTTATCACATCATTTTGCCCTTTGTGTTACGTCATTGAATATAACCTATATTCGTCTATTGATCCTTCTAATAATATAAGTTGTCAAAATAAAGTACCGGCACAAACACTTCTTTTATTTTACGATGTATAAATTTATATTATAACTTAACTTAACATACGAATGAACAGTAATCTTTTACTTGACCACCAGCAGATAAATATGGATACTGTAGGTAATAGGTCTTTACTGTATTCATTTCTGCCAAAGATTTTTATTTTATAATATGGTCGCGTTTAGTCTGAACTACGCGCGATTTTATGAAATGTTATGATCATAAATTCGAAACCAGATATTTTCCAATACAGCACTGGTTTATAATATCAAAATAGTCAACTTTCTACAGAGCTTTACCATTTAAAATGCACACAATAAATGTCCTAAAACGTTGCCGGCTATTTTGAGCATTTCAAATTATCATGTCATTGTCCGTCTTGTTAGCCATTTTTTATGAACTAAAACGAAACACGACATGCAATTTAAACTAATAATTCGTGCGATTACAGCGCCTCAGATGCCAAAAGGTGACAATGTACAATTTTTTTTCCGATCCGAAAAATCATATTTCCATCACCGCATTTATAGGTTCTATACAGTGATTTGGCTTAAACTTGGTAAAAAGAATAACACATGACGTCTTATACGTATACTGTATATATAATTCAAGCTTAACAGATACAAACTGGAACGCCCACTCACTGGAAATATTAATAAACAAACAATAACTACTACAAACTTGTGGATCAAGTCTAGCGAATCACCTAACCGTACAATGTACACACGCAACAATAGTGGACTAATCGTACACAGCATAAAGTTTTATTAGCTGGTCTAACTTATAAAAGGATATAATAATAATAATAATAATAAATAATATATTTATACAGGATAAAACAATCAGATAACAGTGTATCTGTTTTACATTGTGGTCCTGTCTTAATCAAAATATACAAAAGAGAAACTTAATTAAATATAATACATGTCAGTTTTTTATGAAAAGAAATGAGATTTGTATCTAGCCTTAAAGGACGTAATTGTTGGTGCCGATTTAATATTAATTGGTAAATTGTTCCATATTTTTGCGCCTGCAACTTTAAAGGACGAATTCATTTTACTAAGGGTGTATTTAGGTATTGTTACATTCAAATTTTCTACTCCACGTGTTAAGTGGGTGTGAATATCGCGAATCAATTCAATTTCATTTACTAATCTAATTGGTGCAAGGCCGTAAACACATTTATACATTAGACATGCTAGGGAGAAATCTCGTTTCTCTTCAAGAGTTTGCCACGATAAGTTCTGGATGATGTTGTCACCCCTTACATTAATATAATCGAAGTTGTTAGTTACAATTCGAGCAGCTCTTTTTTGATGTCGCTTTAAAATATTTTTGTTTAACTCTGTCGTATTTCCCCAGACTGTTATAGCATAATCACTACAAGGCTGAATTGTACTTATATATAGAGTTTCAAGTAACGGTTTACTTAAACTACTAGCCATTTTACCTAGCATTGTTATTTTATATCCAATATTTTTACTAATACATTGAGTATTTTGTTTCCAAGTTAACATTTCATCGATTACGACTCCCAGATACCTTATACTATCAACTTGTTCTAATTTACTGGTTCCAATTTGTATATTTAAATCATTACTGTCAGCTGTATGATTGTTTCTTAGTAACATAACCTTTGTTTTTTCAGTATTTATAGAGAGGTGGTTGTCATCATACCATTTACCAATGTTATCAATAATTATTTGTAATGAATCATTTACTATCTTAGCAGTATCACCTGAGGTGTAAACCACAACATCATCAGCAAAAACGCTGCAAGTTCCATTTACTATAGACTGCGAAATATCATTTATGAAAATGAGAAACAAGATGGGTCCCAGGACACTTCCTTGTGGAACACCAATATTGATTTCTTTAAGTGTAGATTTGTTATTGTTACAGTATACAAACTGTTTTCTGTTTTTTAAGTAATTACTAAACCAGTAAACAACATTTTTATGGAAACCATATTTGTAAAGCTTAAATAACAAAATTGAGTGATCTATCGTGTCAAAGCACTTGGATATATCTAAGAAACAAGCGCCGACGACCTCTGAGTCATTAAAACTTTCTAACCAATCATCAACTACTCTGTGCAAGCATGTTACAGTAGAATGGTTTTTCAAAAAGGCAAATTGATCAATGTTAATCAAATCAAACAAACTAAGAAAAGAAATGATTTGTTCCTGAACCACTCTCTCTATAATCTTTGCGATATGAGCAACGACAGATATTGGTCTGTAGTTGCTCATACTGTCTTTACTACCCTTTCCTTTATATATAGGAGTTGTCCTTGCTACTTTCCAATCAGCTGGGACAAGACCAGACATGAGAGAGAGATTCACAATATGACACAATGGATAAGCAATGTACGGAGCTGCTAACCTTAACAATTTACTATCAAAATCAAGAACATCTAAATTTTTTTCTGGCAAATTATAAAGCTTCCTTTTAATGGTATTTACATCAACATTTATAAAATTAAAGGAATATTCACTAGGTGGATTATTCCAACTTGGCAGCGTATCGTCAAATGACTGCGCCATCTTAACTCCTATGTTGGTAAAGTATTCATTAAAATGTTCGCAATCAATAGTTTTACTAATGTTAGATTTCGTTTTACCAGTTAGTTTATTTAGCTCGTTCCACATTTTTTTTGGATTATTTTTATATTTTATATTTACATTATTAAAATAGTTATACTTTGCTTTCTTAATGTTAGTGTTAACCAGATTTCTAAGTCTTCTATACTCAGTTTTTAATCCTGGATTATTAACATTTACTTTGCTTTTAGTATAATCTCTTTTGTACATTAACTTTATAATTTCAGGAGTTATCCAGGGAGAGAATCTATTTTTTATTCTTGAATTTTTTATAGGCCCATGTTTATTACTTAAATTTAGAAAGCAATTTCTAAACGTACTCCATGCATTGTCAACGTTATTAATATTGTGAATATTTTGTAATTTCTGAGAATGATAATATCCCATATGGGGTCTTTATTTTTTAAATATGGGATTTCCCATATGGGATGGCCCAGATATTTAAGTCATATGGGCCCCATATGGGCTTGCTACCTAGCTGAGTACTTGACAAATGCTATGCTTCAGACCGTTTGTACTCGCAATGCTAAACAATGTTCATGGGCTCCCGGACTAACTGTTTCGCGCTTCCAAACGTTGTTTAAACTAAATAGTGTATTAATTATACCAAATAGGATGGTATTTATTGAAATAAACGCCCAACAGCTCCCCAATAAAACATCACTTAGAATAATAATCGCCCATCCACATTACACAGTGTATTGTATTTATAACACAATTACATTGTAGTAGAATTCATTGACTACAATTTACCAAGCATTTTTTTTTACCACTTTTCATATCTATTAGAGGATTTTATTTGATTATAACTATTACCATATTAAAACTAAAACATTAAACGTATCCCTCGAATAAGCACCTACCTCAATGAAATCCGCCCCACCTCTTCCCCAAAAGGCCAACCTCCCCCCCACCTCCTTCCTAGAGGGGGAGGGAAGCGAGCTCACCCTCTAGTGTTAAAATTTGTTGTTATTTTTATTAAATGTGTACATGCTTTTAAAAACGTAATGATCTGTAGTTTCAAGACTTTTTGTTAATGCCACCAACTCTCTTTTTGTGTGTGTTTGTCGCCCTCTACTTGGAAAAGGTTGTCAATGGAAAATTAATAATGGCTGCGCCCATGCAAGCATGTTGAGATGTTGGCTAAACTAGTTATTTGCAGTATAAAACAATCACATAGAAGCTATTAAACATTAATGAATATGCAATGTAGTTGTCCATATCAGAGACATTCAATTGTACGGTAAATATCTGTACCCCTTTGATTGAGTTTACATGTTACCGTTTTATTTGCTATGTTTGTGTTTATAAATTATCATGCCCTCTAAAAGCTAGCTATGCCTACCTAGGCCTGGCCCTAGCTAGGCCTAGCCTAGTTCTGGCCTAGCCTAGGCCTAGCCCCGGCCTAGCCCCTTTATCTTATGTATGTTTGATTACTATTGCAGTTAATCATTGAAGATCATATCAGGTCAACGCATTTTAAATTAACAGTAACCAAGTTGGCTCGGCGCTAATGCAGTTTCGTACCCACCCCTTAAAATTACTCAAAATGATTTCAATACTTCATCTAGCCTACTCACGAGTTGTCTACAGCATTCAGCAAGCATAAAATGGTAAAATATCGATAATTTCTTATTTATAACTATTTTTAATCAATTAATAATTGAGCACCCTTCAGAAATCCATCGCCAGCTTAGCTTCGCTACGGAGGCCTCATAGGGCATCGATCTATAGAGGACGCTGTTATGATCATATTATGGCGATAATAAAATATTGTTTACATGTTCCTCGTGAAACGGATTTTAAGTTTTTTTCATAAAGAAATATTTTGTGTTTAATTATGTTGTTAATGTTTATTTTGAATGTTGTGTGTTATTGTCTTGTCAAATTATATTTTTTTGTAAGGGTCACTAATGATCAGCTTCGGCTGGATGGACCACCCTCATAAAATATTGTTGAAATAAATTAATGAATACTAGTTGCTTCATTATTTAATGTTTTATTTGATTTTATTTTAATAAACACAACATGAAAGAAGATAAAAAAGAAGAAATGAAAGACATGAAATGATGTATTCAGTGTCAGCAGAAGTAAAATAAATTCTAGTAATTGATGGAAAACATTATAATTATTGTATTTACTGTACATTACATTTCAATAAATTATATCTTTCTGTTTTTGTTGCATTTCCTATTTCCATGTATTTGAAGAGGTCTTTCATAGGTGAATAAAAAATGTTAATTAATAATAATATACTTCTATAAAATCTTAAAACAGGGAAACCATTAGCGTTTCTAGTATAGCTAGTGATAACAAATACTAAAACAATTAATTCGTCATAGCTTGATTATTGTGTTATAACATTAACAATGTAACTCAGGAATGAAGTACTGTAATTCTTTTTAATCATTTCATTTATTTATTTGACCTACAAACCATAATGTAAAATAAACTTTTAAACAGAGGAAAATTGCCAGGTCAGTACTTATATCTTCAAGAGTCAGCAGTTCCATATTTATCTTCTTTTCTGTGTGAAATTCTACTAGTAAAATGAAAGAACAAATTAAAAACATAACATAATTATGATGATACCCACAATGATGAATACAGCAATTGTATAGTATTTCTTTTTCTTTATTAAAAATACGAAACGCATGTCGGAAATAATGAAAATTATAATTATTTGGTGCGTGCTTTAAACGTTAGTAACTACGCCCTCTATAGAACGCAACTGTTTACTCTATTAATAGAGTTAATGTCCTGTGAGGCCTCCGTACTTTTATCGGCAGGCCTAGCGATGATTTTCGCGAAGCTAAGCTGGCGATGTATTTCCGAAGGGTGCTCAGTATTAATTGATTAAAAATAGTTTTAAATAAAAAATTATCGATTTTTTACAATTTTATGATTGCAGAATGTTGTAGACAACTCGTGAGTAGGTTGGATGAAGATTTTGAGTAATTTTAAGGGGTGGGTACGAAACTGCATTAGGCCCTACATCATTTAGTTGTCAATGAATGAGGATCATTCACAATTAAGAAAGTGTACAACCAGTTGATTTGTATGCATGTTATCAGTTTTTGTTTTTTTAATCAAATGTGTACATTCTTATAAATGTACACTTATTTATAATAAAAACAACATAACATTCTTGAGTTTCAAACAAGATTGAATTCATGCTTGTTGAGAAACAAATTATCGGATCTTTATAGAGGACGGTATATACTATAAATTACTCATCAGTCATATTAATTTAAACTGTTGAAATACACTGGCGTACTCATTTTTTATTTGCTTGAATTTTTAGTTACTTACATTTTTCAACCATTGTCTATTTCTTTTTTAGACGTGACCATCCATGTTTTCTAGAGGGAGATTTTTGTGAACAACCTTATGGTTTTAGAAATGTCATTCCACTGGTTGATGATATTAATTTATTTGAGGTAAAATATACTCTGTTGAGTTCCTAGACTTTGTTTCTATTGGCATGATGGCTATATTAAAGGGGGGTTCCGGGTTTAAAATGAATAGTAAAAAATGTAAAATATATTTGTTTGTCTCTTGAACGGTAAAAGTTTCAATTTATATAAGAGCCCAGTGAAGCAGAACGAAGGCTGTGAAATGAGGCCAGATTACAAGTGCAGCTACGGCAAAATCACACTGTGGTTACAGAATAGGAAATTCATGAAATGGTCAATCTTCCGACGACTCGTTATCATTAACCATATCAATTACTTTTGTAAAATTATACTTATCTGATGTATTTTTAGTCGGTCTTCCCATTTATAAAGTCAATTTTCTATGAAAATTCATCAAAACAGTGAAAAATTAGATAAGTTTGCACTTTACGTTTGCCGATTTTCGCACTGACTTAGGGAAAGCCTTCAAAATCAATGAAGCGTAACGTATACATTCCTGCTGAGCGAGGAGAGCGAGAGGGCGATACACGTGCTCTCTCTGCCCATGCCTGGCATCGTCACGTGATAAGCAGATACAGTGTATACAATACCAAACTGGTCGGGTCGAGTATACCCCGTCTATAATCACAACATGAACGATGTACAGTATTTGATTGAAGGTCGACTCAACCTACCGGAATGGTAGAGATAATATAGCTCGAATGAGAGAGTTGGAATATTTGTAAACAAAAGTACAGTATTGCTAATTTTAACAAGTGTAGCCTATAGTAAAAGGCCTGGTAGTATCAATTCGCATAGGGTCTACTACACTAGCTAGCTCAATTTTTAACTGGGCCGGATCGGCTAGGCTAGGCTAGGTCTCCTTCCTACTACCGGTCTACTTGCTTGATGCAGTATCCGCTTTTTTGGAGAGTAAACTAGGCCTATTTCAGGCCTACTTATTTATTAGACGATCGGGACACCATACGTGCGGACGGCGATCGGACCTTGTTTTGCCTCAATATTCACAGCCGATTGTTGTAGAACGTTTTAGGTTTAGATTGTTTAGGAGTTGATAGGATGGGTTTGGAATCCACTGAGTTTTGTTATTTATGGGCCAATCGTTTAGTAATAGGCTAGCTAGGCCCATGAATGATGGCCCCAATGTTTTAACGTAGCCATCGTGGCATGGAATCCCTAGTCAGAAATGGCTCTCACCCCCCGGCATGAATAAAATGATTATTTAGGCTAGGCCTAGCCTAGTACGTGAAACCGATATACGATCTGTACTATTAATTCGAGGTATAAAAATAGTATAATTTATGACTCCGTAATCTGTACTAAATTTTGTATTTCATTAAATGTCAAATAAATATATGCTACTACTGTTATTATTACACTTTAGGCCTAGCTTAGCAAATCTACAAAAAATGTATTTCACAATGATCGGGTGGTCGTCGTTTGACAGAGGAGAGAGAACACAACGTACAAGCTTGACGTCGCGAGTTTGGAATCCACTGATGACGTGATTTTGTGAATATCTCATGAATATTAATGAGCTTCCCTAAGCTGCTGAAAAACAGACTTTCCATGAATTTACCCTAAAATGTATATGAAATTTAATTTTTTTAATTTCTCGTTATTACTTCTTCATTCTGACATGTCTATATTGTTATAATATTTTTTATTTAATAAATAAACGATATTTAAAAGCAATTTTAAACCCAGAATCCCCCTTTAAATGCTACTGACATGGCTCAGGATTTAATGCTCTAAGCTAAGCACACATTAAACACATCACTTGCTCACACAAAACAACCCATTCATCGAATTGAAGACTTTTACTTACCAAATTTACTATTTTATATCATGTGACATTAGTAATTTTGTTGCATTCAGTGATAACAGTGACATTCAATGGTCCCATTCAACGGGCAAGTGAAAATGGTGAGCTTTGTTGTCATGTAATAAGCCCAAAAATGTGAAAACCAACCAATATAGGCTTGGCTAAAATCTGAGCCTTGCTTTTTGCATGGACTTTAAATACTAAATTGTCTTGCCCATTTTATGTTTTTTTATAATTGCACATACTTTTTTTTTATAGAGAACACTTAAAGATCAAACCTTTTCAATGAGTCTTGATAGACCCGAGGGTGGACTTGATGCCCTGATGCAAGCTACTGTCTGCAGGGTATCTAATTTTACCTATTTACTTATTGGTAGTTTGTATGCTAAATTAACCTAAATAATATTGATGGATCAAAAGTAGTTTATTATTTTATGTTTATATTGATTTATCTATCAATCAAAGGATGTGTCAATTCTATTAATTTAATTTTAATGTATTAACAATTTATAATTTATTTCTCTATACAATAGTGGGCCTACTGTGATCGTACTGTTTACAATGTTTTGTTTGATTTGTGTTTAATTTAACTGTTTCTTTTGACTAAGTTTTATAAGTTAAAAAACATTTTTTTTTTCTAGAGAAGTGATTAACTTTATTAGAACTACAAAATTGCCTATTTAAAGTCTGTTTTTATTAAGACTTAAGTTCAATTTTCATGGTTTTTTTTTTTATCTTTAACATGAATTCAAAATGAAACCCAACCAAGAGAAGGCCTTCCACACTTTTAATGATCATTTGATGTAATTGATTTTTCAGGAGCATATTGGTTGGCGTAATTATTCAAGACATTTTATTATTTATATGAGTGATGCAGGATTTCACTTCGCACTTGATGGCAAGGTTTGTAGAAAAAACCCCTCATTTGAGGGGTAGCCAGCTCATTTGAGGGGTAGCTGGCTCATTTGGGGGGTAGCTGGCTCATTTGGGGGGTGGTAGCTGTATCATTTGAGGGGTAGCTCGCTCATTTGAGGGGTAGCTCGCTCATTTGAGGGGTAACTGTATCATTTAAGGGGTAGCTGGCTCATTTGAGGTGTAACTGTACCATTTGAGGGGTAGCTGTCTCATTTGATGTTTGCTGGATTATTTGAGGGGTAGCTGACGCATTTGAAGGGTAGCTGGCTAAAATATTTATTGTAAATAATTAATATTATTATATAAACTATTTACAGATAAAAAAAATTCAAAATTAAGACCAAAGATGTGGATAATTTCCATGTGGGAGAGTGGAGATGTATCTGCTGTGTGTAACAATATTTCCTACTTTTGTATTTTGTACCATTTATGAATTAATTTTCAAACTTATTATACCACATTGATTTAAAAGAAATGAGGGAAACATTTTGTTTTCTTATATACCACATTTTGAGTGAGTTCATAAGTGGAAGAAAAAAAAATTGCAACCAAATGTTTTTAATTTTTCTTTTAGGTTGGCGGGCTGACCTTACCAAACGATGGTGAATGTCATTTAGATGATCAAGGATAATACTCATTCTGAAAAAAATGTAACTAATTTTCTGATTTACTTTTCTGATTTAATTTATCATTGTTGTGTTACTTATGTAAATACGGACAATAGTCCAAATATGAGATTGAATTGAAATCATATAAAAAACTCAATTAATTAAATTACAATAATAATAATACGGTCAACTCTACCAACTGAACTCTCTGAAAACTGGAAACTTTCCCAAAACCAGACGTTTCTTGAATTAAAAATTAATTTTTACCATTAAAAACAAATTCTGAATACCAGAATTGCCAGACATTTTAGCCCAGCCCAAAGATTTCTGATATTGAGAGAGTTTACTGTATTATCTATTAAAAATCCACATAATTCTATCAGAGGGGAAACAAGACAAAATGGCGCATGCACTATCTGAACCCACACTTTCAGTCGATATCCAATAAAATGGACGAACTTAGAGCGAACGCGAAATACTTTCGTGAATTCCGTGATGCCAGTATAATGTCATTCACTGAAACATGGTTGCAGGATAGGCATGATGATTCTCATATCGAAATTAATGGTTGTAAAATACTTAGGGGAGACAGAACATGTGAATCAGGAAAGAAAAAGGGTGGTGGTATCTGTATTTACATCAATGAAAGATATTGTCACCAAAATAACGCAGTCGTGAAGAAGCACAGATGCTCACCAAATTGTGAAATTCTTGTTGTAAGCGTACGCCCCTATTATATACCCAGGGAATTTTCACACATCATTGTTACTGTATATATTCCCAAAACAAATCTGGTTAATAATGCATCGACAGAGATTGCAGAAGTACTGTACGACATAGAAGCTACCTCGCCCGATGCATTCGTTGTCATTAACGGAGATTTTAATCGCGGATCATTGAAGAAGACAAGCGAGTACTACTACCAACACGTTACATGTCCTACGCGCGAAACAAGTATATTAGACCTCTGCTACACAAACGTGAAAAACGCATATGTTTCAACCCAGTGGCCGTGCTTGGGAGATCATTTTATAATCGTACTAAACCCGAAATACATTCCATTAGTTAAACGAGAGAAGCCAAGGACTATTAAAGTAAAGAAATGGACAGCGGAAGCAACGGGACGCCTACAAGATGCATTTGATGATACGGACTGAGAGATGTTTATTAATAACCAACAGGTGGTAAACACCTAAAACGGTCCAGTCCCAATTTGCACAGTGGCTGTTAGTGACAGTGGCTGTGTTTGTGTGGACTAGTACACCGGGGTAACCCCCTACTCATCTCGAAAGATGTACTATGTTCTTTAAAGTGCGCATAAGCTATGTGTACACTGGACCTACAGTTTATAGTCCTTATCCGAGAAGACTCGTTCTACCACCAGAACCAAGGAGCGAGTGAGCCTCGAACCCTTGCCGATGTTATGAATGAACTTACGGACACAGTGTCTGAATATATAAACTTTTGTAGTGATATGCTTATCCCAACTAAAAAGGTTAAAGTATTTGCGAATAATAAACCGTGGATAACCAAAGATGTGAAAACTATTATTAACCGGAAACAGAAAGCATTTGCTGAAGGTAATAAAGCGAAATTAAAAGAGGTCCGTAAATACGTAAAGAAAAATACAAGTTTAAAAATAAGGTTGAAAAGAAGTTCACGGAAAATAACATGAAAGAGGTGTGGCAAGGAATGAGGTTAATGAGTGGACATATAAATAATAAACAAAAATCTGTATCGCTACCAAAAATTGACAAAGAATATATGCAAATGAATTAAATATATTTTTCAATCGTTTTAACAAATATGATTTTTCAAAAGAAATTAAGGAACGGAAGTGTCAGCTTGAATCAAATATAAATGACATAAAAATTGATACAAATGAGGGTGAAGTATATAAGTATTTTAGAAATTTGAATGCTAAGAAAGCTCCCGGGCCCGATAAACTTAAACCAAATATTTTAAAATCATGTGCAATGCAGTTATCGTATATTTTCTCAATTATTTTTAATTTGTGTTTCACAACTAGTTCACTTTCAGAAACATGGAAACAATCATCTATTGTTCCTATTCCAAAAAGCCGTGTTATTAAGTATATGAATGATCTCAGGCCAGTTGCCTTAACATCAGTTGTAGGTAAAATATGTGAGAAAATTGTTTTAAAATGCTTAAAACCAATAGTCACTACGCATACTGATCCCATGCAATTTGCATACAGAAGTGCTCGGAGCACAGAAGATGCGATTGTCGTTAAACTTGAAAGGCTGTATCGTCATTTAGATAAACAAAGGTTGGAAATTCAACCCGTGTTATGTATTACGACTTCTCCTCTGCGTTTAACACTATTCAACCCCATTTACTAGTAGATAAGCTGTGTGAGATGGCCATTCCCTTTAATTTGATTCTTTTTATTCTGAATTTTCTAACAAACAGAAAGCAGTATGTGAAGCTTAGCCCAACAGTATGTTCTGATGTTAGTGTTTCCAATACAGGTGCGCCACAAGGCACTGTATTAGCCCCTTTTTTGTTTACCTTGTATACAAGTGATTATAGATCTAAATATGATTCTTGCCCAGTTGTACGATTTGCCGACGATACGGCAATGATTGGCTTGATTCAGAAGGACGATTGCACTTCATATTTAAATCAGATTAATAATTTTGTAAAATATAGTTATGATAACTTTTTAGAATTGAATGTTGAAAAAACAAAGGAAATTATTATAGATTTTAGAAAGAAAACGAATAAATGTGATCTAGTTGACATAATGGGTAGACAAGTTCAGAGGGTGGAAACATATAAATATCTGGGGGTTGTATTTAACAATAAATTGACGTGGAGTAACCACTTGGATCTTGTTATGAAGAAAGTAAATACTAGAATGTACTGTTTAAGACAACTAAACAAGTTCAGTGTAAATTATAATATTTTGATTACATTCTATCAGGCTATTATTGTTGGGGTTTGGAAATATTGTATTGCAGGGTGGGGTGGAAATGTTACAGAGGGAGATAAGGGTAGAATTGATCGTGTGGTAAGAAGGGTTGAGAGGATGTCTGGTTTGTGTCAGCAGTCGGTGGATTCAGTTTATTGCGAGAACCTGGACAGGCTTTTTGGGATGGTGTTGAGGGATGAAAGTCATCCTGTGAATTCCGATTCAGGCAGTCTCAGGAGTGCTCGCAGTGGAAGATTGCGATCCGCGGCTGCTGACACAAACCGATATCTTTTCTCCTTTCTGCCCACAGGTATCGGGAGACATCAGCGACATACATCCAGAAGAGCACCATGAAATAATATGTAATAATATGTTCTTGTTGTGAGTTTTTAATATTGGTATTGTTATGTTATTTTATATATTGTAATTGTGATGTATTTGAAGACGAGCAATGTAATTTTCTCCTTGGGAACGAATAAAGACGCATGTCAATTTCTTGTTATGCATTTTATTTTATTTTATTTTATTCAATTTTCAGGCACAACAATACATGACAACACAGCGGTGCAGCACCCTGAGGATTGCCATGAGTGCAAAGCACTATCGAGATGGCTCTCCATACTGCACTAGAACATATACACAAGATGCTCTACATAGACAAAGACTTATTATTAAGTCTTTGGGAGTGGAGTTGTAAATTGTCATGAGAAAAAAACCCTGACATATGACAGGACTTGAACCCAGGACCCTTAGATTGGTAGCCAAGCATCATAACCACCAAGCCAAGCTCCACTCCCTCTCTCCTATTATGCTAAAAAAATGGATCAATACAAAGTATGATTGATATACATATTTTACATTTACTTTGTTTATTTTCAGGATTTTCCATCTTTAGGACAGCTTCATGAAAAATTATTATTAAGAAATGTACTGTAATTCCGATTTTTGCAGTTAGCAAAATCAAAACAGCGTGACGATCCAGCTCTTTATCAGGTATTGAATATGTTGAATCATGATAGAATACATTCTAGTATCTTGTGTTAATTCTTTAGAATTCTCCACATGCTAGTCCTATTAGTGCATGGGTTTAGTATCTGCTACTTGATCAACTTATATATATATATATATTGTTATCTGAAAAGTAATGGTTGGATATGCCATTTTAATGTCATGTAATAGTTATTCCATTCCAAAAATTTGGTCGGAAAAAAATGATTTACCTACCTGCCACTGCAGCATCTACCCAGATCAGCATGCTGGGAGATGAACCCTGCTCTTTTTTTTAATAATGTACCAAGTTCTTTAACATGCACTGTACAAGGGGCCAGCGGCTTTATGTCCCATCCAGAGTATGAGGTATATTTTAATTTGTATTTCTTTATTTCAACAGGAATTAAGTTGTAAATGAGTTTTTCCCAGGTGGATCTGTGGGAACACTAGCTAGTGATTCAAAAAACATTATTGAACTTGTTCGTAGTAGTTATGATGTAAGTTTGGAGTTTTTCATAGCACCTTTATTTTTATTTGAGATTTTTTCCCAGTAGTTTTTTTTTCACCAATTATTATGTCATTAACACAAAACCAGCTAAGCAAACATTTATGCTGTTTGTGAAACAATTTTTGGATTTATAGGCCTTTATCGAGTGTAAATAAAATTAGGCCTACATGCCATTAAAACTTCTTGAAAAATTGCTTTTTCTACAGACTTCGATGAATAAAGTACTGACGATTTTAAATGATATTGCAATATATTTTTGTTTTGTTTTTATATAGTATTTATATGCATTTTTAATGTTTATACAAATTATATGTTATATGTATGTTATATGTAAATGTTTTTTATACAATCAGTGCAATAGGAGACTAGATAGTGATTAAGGTCGCTTTTTAGGAATCCTGTCTCTGCCTAGTGTTGTGTGATGTTTTCTTTTCTTTGTCCATGTTTTTCTATATTGTATTTTTATGGAGACAAAAAAATAAATGAAATGAAATAAAGTTTGATGTAACATTTAACTACATAAAAAGACTTGACCTCAATTAAAGTAACATTTTTCTTGTTCAAAATTACTTTAATTCTGTAAAAAACATCTTTCACACAGATGTGGAGTTATACACCATGCAGCGAAAGGATTAATGCACACATTTTGTTAATTGCACATGTTTTATTAGTTATTAGTATCATAATTAATTAAAAAAATTATTTTTATAGAAAATTACATCTGAGATTCAACTTGTAGACACGGTGACAGCTCCTATTCATGTAACCTACTCAGCCTATTGCGATGGCGAGACATTGACAACAAATTCGCAGAACTGTAGTAACATTCGCTTAGAAAATGTCATTACATTTAAACTGTGTTGACAAATCCTATCTCGTAAGACATGTTTACATTGTTTATTACCAATCACAAGTGGAGCATTAACCTTGGTCCATGCGTTGGAACGCTTAAAACAAATGTTTCTGCTGCCCAAGCCTGACTGACCCAATATATTTTGGTCAGCTTCTTTTTTTATTTGTTTAATTGTAGGAGCATTTAATGAAAAAGCACAAATAAAATTAAAAGGCAATATTATTTTCCCAAAAATTAATTATTTTTAAATCAACACTAAGGATTGAAGTAACAAGTAAATTGAAATTGCATTTTCTCTAGAACTACTTGTCCAAAAAACTTCATTTTTGTACAAGAGGCAAGAGTTATAATTTGTGATTTGTAATTTTAAAACATAATTCGATTTAATGTGCACCTTTTTTTATGCGAGTAGTTTAAAAACCTATTTCTTTTCAAATTCACTCGTTTGATGTTCGTGTTGCTGTTCTATTGTTAGTCAACTGAAGCTATTGTTAATTTAAAGGCTTGTTACACATAACCTTGCATACACATGCTTGTAGTGAAATTAGCCTAAATCACAAACAGCATTAAGACACACACAAATATATATACAGTATATATATTTTTCCCGGAGTAATCTTATGTAGGAGAATTTTACAGTAGGCGGAAGTATGCACTCGTTATTATTATTTTAAAAATGTCCATTTACTGGATAAATGGTATGATTGATACAAAGTTGAATAATTTCGACTATGCAGTGGTTGAAAAAATAAGAGCTTTCTTTTAATATTAATAAGTTACAGGATACATGATGTGCTTGAATTTTTATCAAAATATTTAGTTTTTCATTTAAACCTCTCGGATTTGAAGAGAACCTAGAAGTTGTCATAATAACAAATTGTGAATGTGAATGTACCAAATCTGTGACACCAGACAGTAAGCTGTGTAGCAATGGTAATGGTTCACTGGTCTGTGGTATTTGTGAGTGTAATGAAGGCCGGTATGGAGAGGTCTGTGAATGTGATGACACTGGCTCAGATGAAACTGAAACACTTGCAGATAGTTTACCATGTCAAACGTAAGTTAATTTTTCTAAGGTTTTTTCAACTTCTTTACTTTATTTCCTTTTTGCAAAAGCATAATATACCGCTAACCTAGTTTACTATTGATTATTTATCATACATCAAGCATAAAAAAAATATTCCTGTTGAGTGTAGTTTACAATTGTTTAACCATTATTTTCTGAACACATACTGTAAACTATAGAGGGCAGAAATCATAATTTTGATTTCTTATTTTCAATATCCAATCAATGAAATGATGTATATGCCTATATGTACTTGTATGTTTAAAAAATATTAGTCAAATCCTATTTTCATTTATTTCAATAGAAGTAACTCATCTTTGGTTTGTTCAGGTCAAGGGTCATGCATATGTGCGAAATGTGTGTGTAACAGGCGACAAGTAGGTGAAATAATTATATGATTTTATAGTTTTCTTATTGTGGAATATCAGTAGGTCAACTATTACAGTATGTACTGTGAGTAAATTGTCTTGTTATATCGTCTTAAATTTGTTGTTTCGGTGATATTTTTGTATCCAGTTGCCTTATTTATACTTTCATTATGTATCTAAGTATAGTTATATCGTGTTTCGAGCTCTGGTTTCTGTTGGTTTTCGATGGAATTGGTAGTTGTTTGTCGACGGTACCACCTAGGCCGAGTTACCCACCCTGCTACATCACGTATAGCCGCGATTAGCTCATTCAACTCCGACCTGCGTTACCCGGCGTGCAACGTAGATCTAGGCCTAGTGCCACTGACACTGACACGTTAGGAGCGCAGATCAAAAACAGGAAACGAGGGAGAAGAGGTGGTCTTAAAGCTAGACTTAAACGCCGTAAGTTTTCTGCTCCGCTACCCTCTATACTAACAGGGAATGCTCAGTCACTCCGCAATAAACTGGATGAGTTGAAAGCATGCACCCTTTATCTCAAGGATTATCGTGATGCAAATTTGATATGTATATGTCTGAGACATTTTTTACAGATACTGATTCTGAGTTTGATACAAACATCGATGGATTCTCATGTGAAAGGTCTGACCGAACACTAGACTCTGGAAAATCCATTGGAGGCGGTGTTTGCGTTTTTGTCAACAGTCTATGGTGCAACAATGTTACGGTGAAATATCGGCGGTGTACTACTAACTCATTACTGTTTCGCTTCGTCCATTTTATCTTCCTCGCGAGTTCAATAAAATTTTTGTCACAGTAGTCTACATCCACCCAAGAGCTGATATGAAAGTAGCTGCATCTGACATTCAAACCATATTAAGTGAACTGGACACAGAATCCCCTGATGCTGTTAAGTTAGTCACTGGTGACTTTAACTCGTGCGACCTCAAGAAGGTTTCGAATTATTATCAGTACGTAGACTTTCCCACACGCGGTAACAAAATACTTGATTGTTGTTACGGCAACATAAAGAACGCGTACAAGTCAGGTAAATCTTTAATACCAGCTTATAAACAAAAGTTAAAACAAAGTAAACCAATGGTCAAGGAAATCAAAGTGTGGACAAATGATAGTATGGAGGAATTTAAAGGATGTCTTGAAGCTACGAATTTGGATGTGTTTATGAATACAGATTCTATTGACGCCACTATGGAAACAATTGTTGAATACATTATTTTTTGTGAGTCTAGCATCATTAAAAAGAAAGAAATAAACATTTATCCAAATTGTAAACCATGGGTCACTAAGGATATCTGAGAACTTTTACAGCAAAAACAACAAGCTGTCCGCAATAATGATGTTATGGAAAAGAAGCGTATTCAGAAGTTAAGGAAAAAGCGAATTAATGATGCCAAACGCAAATTTGGAGAGAAAATAAAGAATGATTTTGATAGCGGTAACCCCAAGCAAGCATGGAATGGATTAAAGAAAGTTATTGGAAACGCGAAAAGGCAGAACACAATAATAGTTCCATCCGGATCCCGACCATTGGACTTTGCAAATAAACTAAATATATTTTTTAACAGATTTGATAATGATGACCAAATTAATAATACTAATGATAATGATGTTAAACTGAACCTAGAGTTAAATACAACCAAATCTGATGTACCTGAATTTGATCTGCTTTCAGTTGAGAAAGTATTTAAGGGTGTTAAGCCAAATAAAGCAGCTGGGTCAGATAAACTAACTGGCAATATTTTAAAGTCATGCTATAAACAACTTGCGCCTATCTTTTGTAGATTATTTAACTGGTCGTTAAGCTCTTCTTGTGTCCCATGCATGTGGAAGTATTCAATAATAGCCCCAATAAATAAAGTACCTAAGCCGAAAATATTAAATGATTATCGTCCTGTTGCTCTAACCCAAATTATTACAAAGTGCTTTGAGAGGCTATTTAAAGATGTATTGATTAAAGAAACGTTGCCTTTTGTTGATAATAATCAGTTTGCATACTGTAGTAATAGAGGTGTCGACGATGCAATAACTACCCTCTTGCATCCAATCTATGAAACTTTGGATAAACCTAGGCAATATGTAAGGACGTTATTTTTAGATTTTTCTTCGGCTTTCAATTCAATGAAACCAAACATACTTCTTGATAAATTAGTTAGTATGAATGTTAATCCTTTTGTTTGTCTATGGATCAGAGATTTCTTGAAAAACAGAACCCAGCGTGTTAGAATTGATAATGTTTTGTCTGATATCATTGTTTCAAACACCGGTGCCCTACAGGGATGCATGCGTGTTATCTCCATTGTTGTTCACATTATATACAAGCGACCTTAGAAGTGAATCATGTCAAATAGTTAAATTTGCTGATCACAGGTTTAATTGTAAACAATGATGAGAGCACGTATAGAACTGAAGTTAATAATATAATTAACTGGTGTGATATGAACTGTCTAAGTATTAATGTAAATAAAACAAAGGAAATTGTGTTTGACTTTCGTAAAATTAAGAGGCAACTTATACCTTTAAATATGAAAGATAATGATGTCCGCACAACTAGTGAACATAAATATTTAGGAGTATAGATAGATGAAAAACTGTCATGGAACGCCAAGACTGCCAAAGTCTATGCGAAGGCAAACCAAAGATTGTACTTCTTAAGGAAATTAAGAAACTTTAAGATTGGCAGAGATGCGCTGTCTCTATTCCATCAGGCTATGATACAGTCCATATTAACATTTTGCTGTATTGTATGGCTAAATAGTTTATCTAAGTATAACTCAAATAAATTACAGAGAATAATAAAAATGGCTAAGAAGGTAATAGGTGCAAACGTCCCATCTATCCATGATATATGCGATAAGGTTATGGAGAAAAAACTAAAATGTATAATTAACGGCCAGTCTCATCCTCTTTTTAACTTTATAAATTTCAGTAGATCCCGAAGGATGATTCCTTCAATTAAGAAGACTGAGCGTCATAATAAATCATTTCTTCCGTGTGCAATCAGGCAATACAACAAGCAATTTAAAAGATAACTTGAGACGTTTTATATTTTATTCTTTATATAGTATTTTAATATTTATACTGTTCATAATGTTTTATACATAGCATATTTTCTTATATATTATCTTATCTATTGTATAGTATTGTATGTTTTTAACTGTTGTTATTTTTATTGTAATTTGAACCTTGGAAGGCAAATTTCATTTACTGTGTATTTGACAATAAATTTTAACTTGAACTTGAACTTGAACTTGAGTATACTATAGTGGGTCAATTAGAGTAAAAAAGAAGTTCCAATTTTTAAAATCTGTTGCTGATGATAATTTACAATTAGTAAGTGCAAAATATTAAAAATAATGTAACCCTATACATAGAAAATGTCACTCTTTTATATAGGATCGTGAGAGGAGGAGGCGAGACTCAAGTAGTCAATTTGTTATTTATAACTATATTGTACATGTTAAATTTCTCTATTTCTAATAATGGCCAACTGCTATGTGATCAACAGTTACACTGGTGACGTGATCAGTTAGTTTTAAAAAATATATGCAATGATTGTCATCATTATTACAGTTCAATAAAAATGTTATTACCATATTAACATGTTTTATATTATTCAAATTCAAAATTCAAAAATCTTTTATTGTCCAATTACATACAAAATACATACATGCCATTGGAAATGTGTCGTTTGATACACTACATACAAAACAATTAAAATATAAAGAGTTATACTGTACATCATTCACAAAACATGTAACAACACAAGAAATAAAAAATTTAAATATAGAAAAAGCACACGTACTGTAACTTAAACTAAATCTTAATGCATGGTGTAGTGGAAAGACTAGCCGAATGCCAAGCTACATTATAATCCAACCCACTAATTTTTTGCCAAATGTTGTAACCCGGCTCCTGATAATATACTGGTCATATATTTTCTTGAATGCAATTAATATAATATAAAATGTATTATAAATAGAGCTTTTTTGTTATGATTAATATTTTTTTCTTTTTCAAGAATCCTTTAGAAAAAATCACAGGAAAGTTTTGCAACTGTAATAACTTCTCTTGTCGCAGAGATTCTGCTGACCTCATTTGTGGTGGTATGTTTAATTTTGTTTATACTGTATTTTCTTTTTCATGCACATACTTTGGTCAATTTAAGCTCTGCTGACAATATTAAGGACCATATCAGCATTTTTCTACTACAGTAACTAAATATCTTGAATATGATTTTAGTCGTGTTTCAAATGTAGAAGCTATGATAGTCATTGCAATAAACAGTGTGTATTATTACCCAAATTAGATTATTAGATTATTGCATTGCATAAACAGGTTAAACAGAAACAAAATAGTTTAGTTACTGCAATAACTGCAATAAGATAATCAATCTCTGTAGACAATTTATTATATTATTTCTCTGTGATTTTTTGCCTTTGAACATCATGAAAATGGTAGTATTACAAATGAGGTATTTAATTATTATTAATTATTATGAAAATGGTTTTGAGCATCTTGTGTATAATATACAGTATGCTGTGCTATATAACATGGACTTGATAGAAATAATTTATGACTAAGCTCTGTCTACACTATCACACTTTCTGTGCCTAAATTGACGTGCCGATGGACACGATAACATCATATCAATACCCTTTTTTTTGTCAAACTGTGATAGTGTAGACAGATCTTATAGGTATTTATTAACTTTGATAGGTCCATCAAAAGGAACATGCATTTGTGGTCAGTGTGAATGCAAGCCAGGCTATAGTGGTCCTGATTGCAGTTGTCCAACCAGCATTGAAAACTGCCTAGCATCTACTGGAAAAGAGTGCAATGACGCTGGACACTGTGAATGTGGTGTTTGCATGTGCAATGCAACACTGGTCTACGATGGCCCAACTTGTGAGGATTGTGATGTAAGTTCATTTATGTTAAAATATTTAGTGCATCCTCAAATTCAAATGTATGATGTCATCATCATCAGGATTGATCAAATGCCCTATTCATAGAAATATTAATAAATTATTATCCATTAGTTCAATTTTAATTATTTTATTTCATGTAATCTGGGATCTCTTTTATACAAAGCTTCTGGTTTCTTGAGACTCCATTTCATCATTTTAACATTGTACAGTTACCATAATAATTTATACTGTACCATAATTTTTCCAATGATTTTTCTGATGATGAATAAATGTATTTGTATTATAATATACTTCTATTTTCTATGTAAAACTGTCTTAAGTTTAAGTCATGTGACACCCATCACCGAATCGTTCCACCTATTTTGTACTTACTGTACGACAGAACCCCATAATCATATTTACTGATGTTTGTAGACATGTCCAGCTAAATGTGATCGCAATTGTGACTGTGTGCAATGTCTCGCTTACGGTACAGGTATATCTGAGGAAAAATGCCAAGAGTGTCCTCAAAGAATTATACTTGTCGAGGAAGAAGAATTAATAGGTAAGAATTGTAGGAACATTTTAATTGAAAAGTAATAAACTCATTTATTTTATTTGATTTGTCTTCAAGATTCTGTAAACCTTCTTGTTTCATTTCTTTTATTGTATTCATCTGATAAAAAAACTTTAAAAAGGATAAAACACAGATTAAATTACATTAGTACAATCCAATGTCTTGAGTTGCCATGTTGTAATTGGTGGTTCACAGTGTTGATAAACTATAAAGTATAGTAGGACAAGCATATGACAATTTAGGAAATGTTTCTGGTTTGTTCAGGGAAGAGTGCCTTATGCATATGTTGCTTTCACGACACATGCATTGCGTACTACACTTCCTGTCGAAGCAAAATGAACAAGTGTTTTAACAAAACTTTTCTCTGAAAACTACGCTGTTATGCAAATGAACAGAAATGAAAGCTCTTTATCAGCTATCTGTTCATGATGTTATAAGAACTGTATAATCTATACTGAGTTTTAGCAGGTACTGTATAATTTATGCCATTGTAAAATATTATTATAAAGATTTTCTTAAGCACTTAAAGGAAATCTTCTGTGATCTAATAGTTTTATATACTAGTTGTTTATTATCTTGAATTATACAAAATTTGTAACAAATAAAGATTATTTATAAAGGAAGAAGAAGGTTTAATTGGTAAGAAGTCGAAAAGTTGAAAAGTAATAAACTAATTTATTATATTTATTTTTTATTTAATTTCATTTATATATTCATCCGTTAAAATTAAAATTGATTAAAAAAATGGTCCTCATCATCTGTTTTCTATGGGGTTGTGTATTGCTGATCTAGCGAATTATAGGGCTAGGCCTGTTTGTGTTAATCAAAAGCTTTCAGCACTTGCATATTGATGTTTCCAGTTCATAAATTCCTTTCAGGGAAATTGGTTGTTCGAATAGTTTTTACTTTTTGCGAACTGAAAAAAAAATCAGGAATTGATGGAAGTAATTCTCGGGTGGGACATAAACCCATGACTTTTGGCAGTAATGACTGAAGCATTGTTTGCCAAAACATTTTATTTACTTTCAAAATATAAATCGCGTTAAAAAAAGTACTGCTCTAACCACTGTTGAAATATATCCCCTATGAAGAAAACTATGCATTGCTTTCTATAAAAACCTTGTATCTCCACATAGTTTTACAGGTGGATGCTTTATATTTTGTGCTAGGTAGGTGTGTAATGAATTGGAGAATGCCAGAGATTCCAGTAAAATATAAAACTTAATAATAAATATAAAATACATTTCTGGTTTTAGATAAGTATTTTGATAAAAGGCCACACAGATTCCAGTAATAATAATAATAATTAAATTCTGGTTTTTTGGTTATCCGCACTTGGCGGATAACCTCTTGTTATTGTCACGATCTTTTTTTTTTAGGTGATCATTTAGAATAAAATGATCACCTATTGTTATTGTATCAAATCTTTGTTATTATTTATTACTTTCTGTACAGATTTTGTGTAACAGATATCTCAAAAAGTTTAATGTCAATGATTACCAAAATTTCACAATGTCTTTCAAATACTTTAACTTAGTTCTAATAAGCTTTTCAGCGTGATCACTCAACCGTGACGTAATTTATACGCCATTTTGTGAAATCACATTATCAATCATATCTCCATAATTAATTATCACATATTAATGTAATTCACTAAACGTAAACTTCAGGTCAAGTGTAAAAATATTAGCAAATAAAAACGCACGCACACGTAGGGTCATGCGCGTGAAATCGCGCTTTAAAAATTTAAAAACCTCAAAATTAAGTTTTGATCAATTTAGAGCATGAATTAGGCCATTTGTGTGTTTCAAAAAATTACTGCGCAAAAAATTTTTTTTGCGCGCGCGATACTTACGTAAAAAATACGATTTTTTTTTACAAATCGCATTCTACTCACCATCTTTAGTACATTCACCAAATTTGAGTCAGTTCCGATATAAAATAACGCTATACGAGCAGGTTCAAAATGATAAAATGCGCAAATTAATTGCATCAAAGTGTTGAAAATGGTGAAAAATAAGGCATTTTAAAAATCAAAATAATTCTTCAGAATGCACGATGACCCCCAATTTTTTTAACTTTTTCTGGAAGCCGTTGAGTTGTAGATATGAATTCATGTACACATTTTACGTACAAAATGTTTTTACGTCATCAAATGGCCACTTGAATTTAAAATTAAGTTATTTTTCTCTTTTGTCATTCTTTTTCACATTCAATAGAACGCATCTCTGTTATTTTGTGCCGGGTTTTCGCTCAATTTTCAGTATATGATTGCTCAATTAATTGACTTTCTTATGACTTGCCACTACTTTTATTTTGATGACGTCATCATGCGTAAAAACTTGATTAACATAGGTCGTGTAAGTTCACCTTCACCGTAAATTTGAATATCTTACAGCTCTTCAGAATTAAAGGTTACCTTGATGATTATAATTTATTATGAAAGCTGATGAAATGTAGATATGAATTCATACAAAAAAAAAGCCTATTGGATGTTGTGACGTTAACATATGGCCAGTTGAAGTTAAAAAGTAGTATTTTCATCTTTTTCGTAAAAGTTATACAAATTTCAAAGACCGCGTACAGCGCTTCTACGTGCCAAATTTTCTTCCAATTCTTATATTTATTTGCTCAATTCATTATCTTTCGAAATTGTCATCTTTGAGTTTATTTTGATAATTCCATCATACCACAAAATTGGAACATGATGTGTGTCCCGTAATTTTACCTATGCTACACTGTATATAGATATATACAGTATATACTGTACATAATGTATACATATAATAGGCACAACACAGCACTATAAGCGTATAATAGGATGGCATACATCAACATTTTTCGATTGTATGTTAACGTACGTGCATGTTTAACAAAATATTAATGTCAATAAAATTATAAAAATGATCACCTATAATTCGTCTTTCCCAGAATTTTGTTGCGCGTGTATCTCTAAATCTTCTTAACATAACATTGTATAATTTTATCAGATGATTGACCTCTATCTGAAGATGTCGTAATAAGGTTTTCGGTCGCCTCTGAGATGCGCAGTGTAAGTTACGCGCGATTTTAAGAATTTCAATGATTGATCATAGATAAAAAACTAAAAGTCATTTTGTATTGACACTTGGTGAAAATTTAAGTTATATCAAGGGCACACTTTCTAGGGATTAAAAATGGCATGTTTCACAAAAAGTGACTTTCTACGCGTTTCATGTTATTTTGAGCATGTCAAAAATTCGCACGTGGCGTTAAAAATATACTTTTTTCACGTGATTTATGTTTTTCCAGCCTTTTCTAGTAATTTTACCAACTTCTAAACAATTTAGACTTAAAATTACGTCATACGAGCACGTGGAATTGGATAATTTGTTCAAAAATTCGTCAAAATTATGCCTTCTTTTAAACAGTCATAAATTCTAAACTACATGGTGAAGTTTATTTTTTATTACATATTATGGAAGTTGATGAGTTGTAGATATAGAATCATGCATCGATATGGCTAACCGGACATTGTGACGTCATCGTATGGCCACTCAAATATAAAATAGAGGATTTTTGTCTCTTTCATCATAGCTCATCACATTTAATAGAGCACATCTCCACTTATCCGTATTCCATTTCCCCCTATTTTTTTATTTTGTCTAGGCCAATCAATTGTCTTTCGCACGATATACCATTTTTTAAATTGTTATGACGTTATCATGTGCAAAAGCGTCAATAACTTTGGTCACTTATTTTCACCTATTCTGCACTGTATGTAGTACGTATACAATATATAGTGTAAACTGTATATACTTAGACGTGACACAAAATAGAGAGCAAACATTTTTTCAATGGCATAATCGTTTTTCTGTGCGCAATATTCTAACGTATGACGTGGCGTTTGCGCTGCGGATAACCTAACTCGTCTGTAGTGACGAGTTGAAATCTAGTATTATTTGGAATTATTTCACAATTTTTAAGACATATAATACAAGGGTTAGCCATGATTTTGTAATAAATTTTTAGGAATCACTCTGATGTTGATATGAAAACTAAGGAATTCACTCTGATATTGGTATAAAAACAAGGAATTCACTTTGATATGGGTATGAAAACCGCATATTGTACAGTACAAATCAAAACTTTGCATGAGCCACTAAATATATGTGTTCCGACAAAAAATACAACATTTTCTGATTTCTGATTGGCTGTTGTTCTGACAACATATTGGGTTAAAAAATATGGTATATATTAAAAATATTTTATTGATGTTAATAAAATAATCTGATGGCAATTGGATTCAATTTAGAAATGATAATACTAATATTGCTGGTACAATCAATGAAACATATGTAGATTACATTAACATCATAAAAAATAACTATTTGAAGCAAAGTATCCTTAAAAACGTATGGTGTACGTTATTGTCAACGCAATGGATTATACAAACTGTCAATTATGATTGGTCAACTCACTAGCGTTTGTAGCGATTTCTGTTTTTTAAATCATTTTTTTCAGATTTTAATTATTTTTTTAATTATTTTATTTATTTATAAATGTTTTTAAGTGTTATATTTGTATGTTACTTGTCTTGTCAAATTATTTTGTACTAAGGGTCCGTATTATGATCAGCTTTGTCTGGATGTACTATCCTTGTTAAATATTGTTGAAATAAAATAAATATGGGGACCACACCTTTTGGTAAAAAAAC
Organism: Antedon mediterranea; assembly: GCF_964355755.1. NCBI lineage: Eukaryota > Metazoa > Echinodermata > Crinoidea > Comatulida > Antedonidae > Antedon > Antedon mediterranea. The sequence goes on from NC_092674.1 coordinate 13,432,136, forward strand.
ATTTTTTTAATATTGCCACTTAACTTTATTTTATATGAAACATAACCATGACTTTATGTTTGTTTAAATGAAACGCATCATCATTGTACTCTACAATTGTCTTAACCTTTTATTGAAATATCTGGTATCTTTATAGATAGAAAGTAGTTCACTACAGTTAAAATTATAAAAGTGTATAAAAATAAAATAATAGTATGGAGGTTATGAATTTATTTATGCCAAATTTGTGGGTTTTTTTCACAGTAAATGGAACTGATCCTTGTACATACAAAGATGAACTTGGTTGTCTCTTCTCTTTTAACTTTGTTATGAATGGAACAATGGAGGTGATTCTGGTACAGAAAATAACATGTAAGTAATGTAAAAAGAAAACCCCAGCAAAATGAAACCCAATACATTGTCTAAAGCTCTGTCTATACGTACACTATCAAACTTTATGTGACAAAAACATGTTATGTGCCCATATATGGTGATGAAAACTACCGTAATGGGTACATTACACTTTTTTGTCAAACTATTTTGATAGTGTAGACATAGAGCTATATATCGAGATCTCTGTGCACTTCACACACGCGCACACACACCTTCATATATACAGTATACATCCCCTCATTTGACGGGGACAATTTGATGGACATCAGCAGGCATACTGAACTTTTTTCACAAACAATTACGAAAGAGTACCATCAGTAACCTGTATTCTTTGTATATTAAACATCTTTTATTTCAATTTGAGACATGCACTTCATTATTATACTAGACTTGTTTGTACAAAGTATGTGAAATGCATGATAGAGTTAGAGTGAAAAAAATGATTGTAATGGCTTTTTTGTAGGAAATATTTGCAGAAAAATAAATGTCAGTCAAGTGCAGCAAACACGGCTTGTCTTGATTCAACATGTGCAACACTTCATGTTAATAATTTATATGAATATTTATCAACATGTCGTACTTTATTTTCAGCTTGCCCAGAAGGAATAGATGCCTTATGGCTGGCTATTGGCATCATTATTGGTATATTACTAGTTGGTCTAGCCCTTCTGCTGGCCTGGAAGATAGCTACATATATATATGACAAACGAGAATATGCTAAATTTTTGAAAGAGTTAGAAAATGCACGAACAGATGCAGTAAGGAATGATTATTTTTTTTATCTTGTAGTTAATGTTTATTTATTTATTATTTATGGTTTCCCTTTAAAGACCAGACCATTTTTATGTAGAGTCACCACTACATAGCATCCAAGTTCACTGTAGCTGACTTTCCAAGAAAACATTATTTATTTTAAACATTTCTATTTGCATTTGAACTCTCTATCTATCTCTATATCTATTTCTAGTATGATTATGATGTATCGTAGTATTGTAATTGAAAATGTTAAATCTAACAGTACTAGTAAATACCTTAAACTAAAAGTATAAGTATATATTTATGTCAATTTCTGTGATTAACATGCATTGCATTGGAACATTAGCATTGAAAATACTAATTGAAATGTAATATGTTTATGAAAAATTAAACCAAGAAAATATTACCTAGACATACTTACTTGCTTTTTTTCAGAATATAAATCCCCTTTTTAAATCTTCTACGACAACCTACAAGAATCCAACATATGGTAAATAGAAGGTTTTATGCAAGATGTTGATACCTGTTGCCAAACAAGACCTCATTCAGAACCATCCAACAAGGCCAGATCAAATTGAAAACTGATACACAGACTAAATGATATCAGAATAATAATTTATGGCAAAGTTCAGACTGTAACTGACAGATCAATCAAGCCTGTTATCAGAAAAAGAAATGCCCACTAGGCTACAACTGAGATCAGATCAAAGTACCATGAGATACTCTCCACTGGGCCACACAGTAGGATATCAGAACAAAGTGGCTTGTCCAGATCCACAATACTAGATGCCGTGGCCAACACAAAATATACCACATAATTATATAAAATGGTCTGATACCAGAAACTTAACCAGAGCATCTTGTCAAACAGAATTCACCACAGGTATCTGATAGAACATGAAGTGTCTGTACTATAATTAGAGTTATTAATTCATTGGCTAGAGAGCTAACTCCATATTTAACAATAAATTGTTATATTCATTACCATAACAAATAAGTAATTTATAAAAACTGGACTGTACATTTATGTATGTTTATATTTAAAAATATATATATATACTGTATATAAATTCTGACTCATGTATTCTTCATAATATTGTAAGTTATTGTTTTATGTTACTAAATAATATTTTTGAAAAGATACAGCGGATAATTTGTTAAGCACCAGAACTGTCCTCATCATTTTTCTGTAACATAGTTAGCACTCTAGTCAATCTATTAATACCTCAATGGTACTAGATCATGCTGAATTTGGTGCTAAGTTGCAATATGTGATAAAATTAGAGGTTGATTTGACAAAAAAAAATTAGGATTTAAGAATAAATTAGAGTAGCGTATAGTGGTGTGGCCATGTCTTCTGCCTTTAAACAAAGTGCTTTATTTTATTTAAGATAAATATTTTATATAAAACATGTGAAAATGTTGTTATTTGTTCACATATTTTAAAAATTATAATAATATCTTATATTATGACAGTATTGTGAGCTTACCAAAAGTACTGTAATTGGTTACTCTATAATAAACCTTAAAACACAGTACTGACTGTATAAATAAGAACTCACAGCCAGTGTTCAAAGGAAACTCTATTAGGCTTGGTTCCCACTAGGACGCAGTACAAGGACGTAAGCCGCAACGAAAGTTTGAATGATCTTTTGCGTTGTGGCTTACGTCATTGCATTGTGTCATATTGCGAACCAGACTTTAAGGGGACACTGGTCCCAAAGGTGTCCCCTTAATACAGTTTCCACTGTAATATTTATGCAGGTACATAACAAAGATGGAGGAATTTTCCCACTTCTATAAAAATATCCTAACTATCTAGTTTTCTGATTTGATGATAATTCTCCAATTTATATGGATATGTTTCAAAAGTTTAATTGTTAAATTAATACATAAAAAGTAATATAAAGCTAAAAAGAATCTTTATAATGTTTAAAGTATTAAAAACTTCAAAAATCTTTTTAAAAAATGTTCATATTTCCTGAATATATCTCTTATATTTATCCTTCCTTAAATTCACAATATACACTTACTACTGTTTTTTTACTTGGGCCATTCGGCAATGTATTCATTCACTATTATACAATCACAGGTCAATACGTAACATTTTGTCTTCTAAATTTGACTCCATATACATTAGTGTCAAACCTGTACAAAGGTCATATAAAAGGCAAACTGGTCCATACTGTTGGGTACTATAAACATTAGTAAAATCATATTGTAATATTACTACTTACTACTGTTTTAAGTTTGTTTTTATTGTTACTTTGTTATTTATGTGTATATTATTACTTATTTAAGACATAAAAGACGTTTACTATATAATATCAATATGAAATGTAATAACAAAATCAGATAAAAATGTTTATGAACCAGCGTGGAACCACTTTCATGATCAAACAATAATATTACATAGTATACCGTAAAACATCGAAAAGAAGTCCATCTCGATATCAATCCCATGACTTCTTTTCTTTTTTTCTCTTTCTTTTGTGGCGCAAACACCACTTTTATTCACATTCATATTATCTCATATTACATAAAATCGTATTATTTAACTTGTAAATGTCGTTACAGTTCATAAGTAACATTTTTACATATATGAATTCTGTATTACTCCTGTTTTCATTAATTTTCTTATATTTTGCTTTACACTTGACAGGATCATCATTATCATCTATCCCGTTTTAAAATAGTTCACACATTTTCATTTGTTTGTTTTCATTTTACAACCCGGATTATACAATATATTTATATACATGATAACAAGAAATAAAAACACAATAGGCCTAATAGCTCAGTATCACCAGTAACCCGTATCACAGTAATTCCTTTTCTGATAATCGTATCAAATTAGAAATTATATTAGCATAATAGTATTTCTTAAAGCTACCCATTTTTCTATACTTGTGACTTCTTTTCAAGATACTATGGGCTTCTTTTTCGAAATAGACTGTATTATAATGTCAAAGGAATAGAAATTTATGATCGTGTTATTATACGGTATCGATATTAATGACCTTGCAACCATTTTTAACCATGGACTCACGTATATTTATTCTACAATGTATTGTTTTCCAAATGCTACTTTTATTTCATCTTGTATCTTCTTGTCTGCTTCCTTGGCAAATATATAAAATTGGCAGAGAATGTTTTAAAAATCATATATGAAACGTCATTAATTTAATCTTTTTGCCATTAGATTTTGTATTAGAATTATTTAATTCAAGTTTAATGTCAATCTTGATCATTTTTGATGAAATAACCGTCTTTAAAAAAACTGTTTACCGGTACATTATTGATTTTTGTTAGTATCAATGTGGTAGTTATTAATAGTTCAAGGGTTTGAATTGTGTAAACATTGAGTATTTAGTGAATTTAATATAAACCAATTCTTATTGTATTTTAGGCCTATGTAAGAGCACAAGCTCGTCCAGGGATGTCGGGTCGTTCGGTTCAAAATAATTCTAATCCTAAGGTGCCCTTTCAAGTTAGAAACCAGCAGCGAAAGTGGTAAATAGGCCTCATGACAATTATTTGGAAAATTCATTCATCTACTACTATACTAGGCCTACAGCTATATTTTCTTTTAAAAATCTTGGCTATGGACTAGGAACAGCGAAGAGTAAGACTCGTTCATCTTTTAAAATTACAGTACAAAGCTCCCGGCCCTTAAAAAAAACATCAACAATACCAAAATTGATATTGCTTTTTATTTAATTGTGAATTACTATAAAATAGTGTATTTATGTAATTATTAAATAATATATACTAAAAACAATCACATCTAACCCAATTCTGTGACATTAAAAAAAAAGGTGTATCTGATTTTCCAACAGCATTTTTTATATAATCTTGTAATATATTTAGGCCTATAACTTAGTTTACACAATTTTATTTTTATTTATTTTTGTCTGTAAATAATTGTATCTGATCATAATGTTATACTAGAAGAAAGAGATCGGCAATAATAAATAGCAATGTGTCGATTGGTCATGAAGGCACCAACTTCAATTTGTACACCAGGTATAATATAGATCACGCGTTTATTTATTATGAGTGTTGATATTAACTGTACGTGTATTTTGCCATATACTTTTCATTAAATCAATTGACTTTAGTACAACCTTTACGTAACGTTATATTTTAGAATTATGAATGCTGCTTTATTAGTAGTATGGCCTGTGTGGTATATTACGAGGTTGTATCGTCTTCTCGTCTTTAAAATCGACAGCGTAGGACACTGCGATGTCTTGCAATGTCCAGCAGATGAAGTGGTGCGCGCTGCGAGTGCTGTCTTACAACCTTATGAATTTAGTGTATGTATATAATGTTTGAAACATTAAATTAGTTAAATGTAATCCGTAAGTGCCTTGAAAAAAAAAGCTTGTAATATTTTGTATAGATATTTATAGTATTAACCGTACACAAATGTTTTTATAATAGCTATATTATTATAGGATAATATCAAATAAAACACTTTATCACATCATTTTGCCCTTTGTGTTACGTCATTGAATATAGCCTATATTCGTCTATTGATCCTTCTAATAATATAGGCCTAAGTTGTCAAAATAAAGTACCGGCACAAACAATTCTTTTATTTTACGATATAAAAATTTATATTATAACTTAACTTAACATTAATCTTTTACTTGACCACCAGCAGATAAATATGGATACTGTAGGTAATAGGTCTTTACTGTATTCATTTCTGCCAAAGATTTTTATTTTATAATATGGTCGCGTTTAGTCTGAACTACGCGCGATTTTATGAAATGTTATCATCATAAATTCGAAACCAGATATTTTCCAATACAGCACTGGTTTATAATATCAAAATAGTCAACTTTCTACAGAGCTTTACCATTTAAAATGCACACAATAAATGTCCTAAAACGTTGCCGGCTATTTTGAGCATTTCAAATTATCATGTCATTGTCCGTCTTGTTAGCGTCACGCTCGTATTATGCACGGCGTACAAAACATACTTAACGAGGCCATTTTTTATGAACTAAAACGAAACACGACATGCAATTTAAACTAATAATTCGTGCGATTACAGCGCCTCAGATGCCAAAAGGTGACAATGAAAATTATAGATGTACAATTTTTTTTCCGATCCGAAAAATCATCATATTGCAAACTTATTTTTAGGATAGAGGATAATCATATTTCCATCACCGCATTTATAGGTTCTATAGAGCGATTTGGCTTAAACTTGGTAAAAAGAATAACACATGACGTCTATATATAATTCAAACTTAACAGATACAAACTGGAACGCCCACTCACTGGTAATATTAATAAACAAACAATAACTACTAAAAACTTGTGGATCAAGTCTAGCGAATCACCTAACCGTAAAATGTACACACGCAACAATAGTGGACTAATCGTACACAGCATAAAGTTGTATTAGCTGGTCTAACCAGGGAAGAGTTATTAACTCTTCCCTGGTCTAACTTATAAAAGGATGATGGCTTCCAATTGGCAGTGCAGTGCAGTCTTCTCCTACTCCAGAGTTTTATTCATTTTATATAGTCACATTGATATCAACTTCGTTTTACAATATGGATTTTGACGATGTTCTAAAACTTCTTGGCGACTTCGGTCGATATCAGAAGCGACAGTATGCCATGGTTTGCCTAATCGTCATTCCTGTTGCAATACATAGCCTATCGCATGTGTTTATCTCCGCTAAAACAGATCACTGGTGTGTCGTACCGGAGTTACAAAACTTTAATTGTACAAACAGTGATTCAGTCGAAAGGGAAGCATGTATCAAAATAAAACAAAACTTAGCAAGACCTAAAGATGATGTAAATACAATACCAAACGAAGCACAATGCTGGATGTATACGAGCGAAGACATCACGGAAGCACTTTTTACAAACAACGTATCTCGAGAACTTGACATTACATTGTGTACAAATGGATGGGAATACGATACCTCTCAGTAAAAGTCAACTATCATCCAATAGGTAAAGTCAAATATAGGTAGTTACGTAAGCATCTAAAATTGTGTTCATATTAGTAGCGTGACATCACAAACGATGCGATGTTCCTTGTCAAGTCAATACGGACATTTAGGTGTTTCACGATTTAGGGAATGGTTCTTTCTCAATAGTTACTGTATAGGAATGCTTATAAATAGATGGAGAACTAATAAATAACTATGTGTGCAAGCCCACACCACAAGCGTATTTTTTTGGGCTGAAAGAACATTATTCGCTGCAATAGGCCTCAGCAGAGAGCTTATACATTTTGTCTGTTTGGCATAATATTGATTTGGGCGGTATGAAGGGAGTTACACATAAAGTCTTGGAAGTTTTGTTAGAAAGAGAAAAGAATTCATGTTATGATATCGTAATGTTGGTAAAAGTCTCAAAATTATCTTTCTTCAGCACTAGTGGGATGAGGTGATAGAAATCATCTCACCACCACTAACCACTGGAATCAGTGTATTGAGCTTCAAACAATTATCTTATATTTTATATAATTAATTAATTCCAAGCTGGAACTTTGACAAATTTTTATTTAATTTCCGGTCAACTAAAGGTCCAATTCTATAACTGGCTCAGTCGCGCTATACGTGTGTTCTGTTGAAAATCGTCGCCCACCACGGTCTTAGTGTATTTCAAATTATTAGTTACGCGTTTGTTTCTTTTTGTAATACAGGTTTCTAGGGACACTGTGTCGAACCAGGGAGATACCTCTCGTACAATGGTTAGAGCACATTATCTAGTATACAAACCCATCCGTTAACGACAAAATTATCACAGAATTAGCGGTTTTTTTTTTTTAAATTGTTGTCGACATTATTGTATGAGAGAATTTTAAGAGATATTGTACGCGTTGATGTGAGCTGAATGGCATACGGTGGTAGAAAATTTTCTGATTGGTTGATCAAATGACAGTTTGTCTTTCTTTGTGGTACTGCAAAGACTGCATTATGTGGTTGGGAACAGATTACTGGGAAAGAATCTCCACTCACGCTCACGGAGGTTCAACTGTATCAACAATTTAAAAAAAGAAGTGATTTGATGGTCACTTTATCATGCACGATTGAGTGAGATGCTTTCCGTGTTAAACTTTGTAGTATAGGATAAATATAAATTGCAACGTTAAATTGGCAGTATTATACAATAACATCTTTCATGAAATGTTTATTAAAATGAATGAGTCCATGACTCTAATTTTTATGATAGTAGGCCAAATGGTATGAAATTTATAGCAATTAAAATTATGCCAAGAAAATGTCAATAATGTGTCAATATATTTGTTAAAATATCGAATAATAGTCATAAACTTGCCGCATACCGCGTTACTTACAAAACAAGACATTTCACTTCCGTATGAATGGATTGTGAGTATAAATGCCGGGGCCATCCAGTGAACTAATTATAACAACTCCAAACATTTCGTTTTATATTCAAATGACACACTGAAAAAAGACCCGAACGTATCTTTTTATGCTGTATCAACCCTTTTTTATCAGCTAATCTTTAAACAGTAGTTAGATAGTACATCAAATTTAATTTAGGTTTACCGAAAACCAAACTAAGTTGGTCAGGGTTATCAAATCTACGGTGGCCTGTACGTGTCACGGCAACTGTTTTTAAATATCACGGCAATTTATAAAAAAGACACGGCAATTTACAAAAAAACACGGCATTTGAACAAAAATACCACAGCAACTTAAAAATGAACACCATGGCTTTAAACAAAAATTACCGAGGTTTATTTTGTAAATTGCCGTATATTTTTTTTAAGGTTGCCGTGACGCTTACAGGCCACCGTACAAACCGCGATTGAAAGTATGAGCGTTTGCTCTAATGACGTCCTAATGATTGTGGTGATCGTATTTTTTCCCCTTTGTTTGTTATTACGTTGGTATGTGACATTGTTAGAGCTCATGACACTGAATAAAATCTCAAAGTAGCCTATATAATATATAATTTCTTGGCAAATGATGCATGTGATACGATTATAACGAGTTACACAAATCAAAGTTAACTTAACGAATACCATGCACAATTGTAGAATCACTAGTCCTTAAAAAATTCGGCAAATCTCGGTTCACCTGAGAAGCTGTTTATCCTGAATCTTGACGTTGACTATATGTTGTTGTGCACTTTAACGAAGAATTACTTTTTGTTGTGGAAAGGAAAGACGACAATCGGCACAAAATAAGTAGAATACTAATGCCTTTTCAGAATGTTTGAATAAATAAAACACGAATGTTGAAAGATAGTTACAAGAAAGAGATAATAAACAAGGATCATTTATTCTTAATTTTATTTGTATATGCTGTACAGCTCACTGCATGTTTATTAGTATCACATTTTGTAATGAAAATGTATCAACAAGAACGTTATTATATTATTACAAAACAGTGTTTAACGTTAAGTGTTTATCAGTTGTAAACCATTATCTTGATTTTACCAGTTTCTGTTTTATAATTTCAGTTTGATCTTGTCTGTGAAAAGGCCGCAAAGCCATCGCTTTCACAGTCAATTTTTTTTGTTGGAACACTAGTTGGTTCACTTGTTTTTGGAGCTTTAGCGGACAAGTAAGTATTTTAGCATTTCCTAATTGAACAGACGACCGGCGACGTATTGGTCTGTCTGTTGTTTTAAAATGTAGGGGTATATGTAGTTAGTAGATTTTGAATGGTCTTACTTATATATTATCATTGCGAAATTCATATGTCAAATTTATTTGCAACTAAACGCTTATTTAATAGAACATTCCAATTATTTATTGTTTTGTGTTGTTATATCAAATGATAAATCCTTGTTGGTGCTATGAGCTAAACAACGAATGTTGTAACCGTACACATAATTCCATTGAATTGCTCTATAATCAAAATCACAGTTCGCATAATGTCACTCTTCCGTGACTTAAAAACCTAAAATATCTTTGACATAAACAAATTACAGACATCCCTTTTCATGTATCGACTTAACAATAAAAAGAATTCTTTCTAAAGAATAATGAGCTGCACAGCTAAAATACCCGAAATGTAAATGTGTCCAATCCAACTCAGCCGAAACTTTCTAAAATCAATCATTCAACAGGACCCGTACTATGGGACTCCCTTAACAAGTTTAGTTACTTGACCATACTTGTACTTTTATCACATTTAAATATAAATTCAAAAATACCTAATATCACAATAAAACCAATATTTCAACTCAGCTTTTATCCTTTGTCTCTGTAACCCATATTTGTTCCTGTATATTGATCCACATTTTACTAATAATGTCTTTCCTGATGGAACCAATATAAAAGCTCTTTGAGCTTATTTGGTCCCTTAGAAAATGACAAAACTATTTACTGTATTATGTTTATCATACTTATAAATATTGCTTTGTTCGAATAAAAGAAACTTTTTAAACAAATTAAACCGGTTTAAAATTAAAATTGGTAACAATCTGAAACAGATATGATACAATGGGACTAGTGCAGACCATCGGTGCTAATAATGGAGCTATACAACAAAAGTAAAGTAAAACTCTTTACTAATTGATTTGTTAAAATTATTTTACATAATATGCTATTTTAGCTATAACGCTAATTTAGAAAATGACTCTTTGGTTCATTCAATGTATTCACCAAAGTCCCGCACTGTATCTTGTTTGATAAATGACACTGTAGTTGGGATTATAATTCATTACATGATACAAATACGCATTTTTGTTATAATTTTCTACATAGGCTTGGGAGGAAGACTGTTTTGTTTTTAGCTGTAGACTTGCAGTGTGGATCTGGAATATTAACTTCTTTTGTGAAATCGTTTGCTGCTTACACGGGGTTGCGATTCATCAAGGCGGCAGCGAACATTGCTGTTTTCATCACTGCCTTTGTTATAGGTAGGGTATTTATATATAGATATGCATAATCTTCGCTCAGTGCAGACCACCTAATTATATTATATATTGTAATTATTTAGATAATTATGGTAGATCGAGTTTATTGTATTTCCAACAAAGATCGACACAATAACATCTTGAAATAGTAGCTTGATGCTAAACATTGCTCTGCCTTACCTTTCTTTAGTCGATGTCTTTCGCGAAAGACAACAACAATAGTTTTACATTACATTCATGTGAATAATGGACGAACAAATCACCTTGTTTGATCCAATCATTAATCAAGTGCTTCACTCGTTCAGTGCCCACCTTAACCAGATGAGACGCATACACCAATACGTCTGAACAGGGGCTGCCATAAGTGTCAGCAGTTATGATTTCAAATGCCTAATGGAACCAAGCTTCATATATACATTATATACAGCACCCGATATTCCAAGATTATTGTCAAAGCAATAACCGGACCAAACGTTGCTTAACTTCGGCCACCTGGCGAGAACCAATGTTTCAACGTGGTAAAGCCGTATGCCTACATTCATTATGCTTTAACGCTGACGAAAACTATAAATATAAACAATAGTTACTTTATTTCCGGAGCAACCCTTTAAAAGTTTAATGTAAGTATACTAAATGCCAATTTACACAAACGATCGTTAACGGTAAGCGGAAAACAAAAATAGCCTATATAGAATCATGTTATTTCGTATGACCTTTTACAAAACAAGGAGCGATTGAGTGGAAACCCGCTCATGATAGATACAAATTCTACCTGGGACAAGCACAAGGTTTTCCACCTACCACTAACCGCTCGAATCGTCTGTATAAATTGCCTTTAAACTGTACTAAAATACACTATAATAATGGTAATCATAGTTTATCGATTACGATTATTATTATTATTACGATTTACTATCGATTCTCTTTAGGTACCGAGACTGTCGGTATTTCCAAACGAACATATGCTGGACTTGTTATCGAATTCTTCTTTGCATTTGGTCTAATAATCATGGCAGGACTTGCATACTTTATCCGTGAACTTTACAGCTTGTGGCTAGTGTTCCTGGGCTATTATATTTTCTTTATATACCGTAAGAGAAAGTTACCAAAACACTGTATAAATACCGTAACACTTTTTGCATATTTTATTTTATTGTTTTATTCTCAAATATTCAAGTCCATAACAGGAGTTTTGCCTTTCCTTTGTAATTATTATAAATAATACAACAAAAAGAGTGAAAGTAAATTGAAGTGATTAACATATTTTTTTCATTCATTTATTTGGCACTTTGACCAGTGTAACGGTAAAACATGTATGAACATGTTAAAAGCTATCAAATACGCTAAATTAATAAATACATTATTGTTTTGTTAAACTAAAACAAGGCCTATATTTTAAAATTATAGGCCTAATAGAAAATTATTTTAGTTTTTAACAAAACAATAATTAATGCATTCGCTCAAATTCTTGACCGAAATTACTCTCTTTAAATACGAATAATCTCTCTTTTTCAAGATTTTTCCCAGAATCAGCACGGTGGTTGATTTCTCAAAAAAGATATGATGAAGCAAAGAAGATAACTGAGAAGGCAGCAACTGTAAACAACGTTAATTTGCCAACAGATTTTCACTTTTCTGAACACACTGTACGTATAATAGTTATTACATATAATCAGGTATACGAAACGTTATCTAATATTTCTTAATTTTAAAACAATGATTGTTTATATTATTGAAAATTTCCAGTAATAATAATATTCATTCACATACAAGATTTTATTGGTTTTTCCTGATGGTAAAACAATTACAATATATGCAGAGATTTCAACAACGAACGGATTTAAAGAGGCATAGAGACATTACAAACCACCAGAGTTGAATACTGGAATTAATTTATAAACGGTGAAGATGTATATGTATCTTATCCCGTATCTTTTTAAAAGTCAACATGGGCACATTTATCTTATTTCTTGGTTCTGGTATTCCTTGATAGAAAAACGATAAAAATACGAAGATAAAAATGTATACACCTACACACGAAACAAGGGTATTTTATTAAGTTATCAACATCAAAAGAAATGTATGTTTCCTAAATTTAAACGCACCTTTCTATTTTGCGGTAAAAGCTTCTTAGATATTTTGACTAGGATGTAATTATTTTTAAGTTATAACATTTCTTCTATTCACTTGCTGAACTTTTATATTTTCAGGGTAAACCATCTTCACTCATGTCGTTTCTTGATTTATTTAGACCATGGCCAGTTTGTAAGAGAACGTTTAATGTTATGTTATGCTGGTAAGTTATGCTTATAATATGTTTTACCTGATGTGTACGGATTTTTTTTTAGGAAACACTAAACGTCTACACAAGCAAACTTTTCATTTTGTTTACTGCATGGTGACAAAAACTTAAGGAACCTCAGGAAACTTCTGAAAAATAAAATTTTGTCTCCACTTCCCTAAAGCATATTCTACACTAGCATAATTAACTTAACAATTTGCAGATGTTTTTATGTCTGTTGGACACTAGTTACTAGAGGCTTTTGACGACCTAACTTCTCCAAACTAAATAGTTTTCTATAGTTTTGTCAAGTTTTCCGCTAACAGACATTGGAAAACTTCCTTTTTCAAACTCAAAATTGGCAAACTAAAGCTGTCTAATACCTTAGCATCTACCATTGCTTGGTGAATTTTGTTTGCCTGCTGTTATTGGAGTCTGTCTTTTTGCAGGCCTTCTTGAAACGATGGTTGTCAGCAGTTTTCCAAAATCAAGTTTGAAAACTAGAGTTTGCTAGAAGATAGACTAGGCTGATTATCAATAGCGTGTTAGTATTATTCAATAGTTACCATACGTCAAAGGCGACAATATATTTAAATTTTATCAATACTGTGACTATTTTTAATAATAATAATTGTTTAAATATTTAAATATTGTTTTTTTTAAGGATTGCTGTTAATATCTCCTACTTTGGCCTCTCTCTGAGTACTTCTGATTTTGGCGTTAATCATTACATATCTTTTCTTGTATCTGGTGCTACCGAGATACCTGCCTATGCATTGAGTATTGTAGCTCTGAACTATTTTGGACGCAGACGATCTTTATCAGCAACACTGTTACTCGGTGGCGTTGCTTGTTTACTAACTATTTTTATTCGTAAGTAAAAAACAACACCAATAACGATAATAATGATAATAATAAAAAAATTTATAATCCTTCATATTTCAAATCAAATGCTCATAGCTGCAGTACATACATGTTAAAAAATGATTAAAACAAGTTAAAATTCCATAAAGGTCTACGACAACTAGTGATACTAAGGTAATTAAACTGTTTGTTTAAAGGATTTGGTATTTGCTTCCATAGTCAAATACAGAATTAGCTTTCGAAAGTATTACCTTTCGAATTCCAACGTAAAAACTTACATGGACACCTTTCAGTAGTTTTAATATACTACATTATTATAAGAATGAGGACAGTAACATTTCAGCACATTACTTGTCCTAATAGAAGTCTATGTAATTTAAACAAGTCATCAATAGATAATAAGTCTATCACTTTCAATCTATACAAATAAGATGTGTCACAGGAACCTTTCTAAACATCATTATCCTTGTTGCTTTCCTTTGTATACCGGTACTTTCTATTCTATTAATTAACTTCTCATGGTGCCCACATTGACGATCTTGTTGTACGCGGTATAGTAAACTTCTCCATAACATTCTCCAGCTGTCCAAGTCTGATGGAACTCTAAACAGTATAGTATCATCTGATGATCTAAGTGAGCAAGCTGGTTGATACGATACAAGATTCTACTCAAATAATAATTTGGAGCAATATTCTGTCGTGCTTTAAATGTGGTTATGAGTAATTCATACTTAATCCTGCGATGAACTGGTAGCCAATGAAGAAGATCTATGAATTAAAAGTTCCTATTAATTATTGGTGATTCGTACTAGAATCACCTATTGATTTTTTTATGAATAAATATAGTAAGACATCGCAGTGTTTTGTTTATACCAATAATTGACTTTGTAATATATTTTTTATTTTGTTGAAAAGCAATGGGAATAGGATGACTGACAGTAGCGATTGTAGGAGATTTTGGAGTAACCGCTGCATTCGGTATTATATTTTTCTATACTGCAGAGCTGTATCCAACTAAGATACGGTTAGAAATATAATATTCTCCTATTTAGTGGTTATAGCTAGTCTAGTTCAATTGATAAAAGTTAAATGCTGTGTTAAACGAGCAACTGTAATATTATAATAATTATAATTGTATATTCGACGTCCTGAGGTGGTGAGGACTTAAAGCACATCATCTTTTTACTCCCCTATTCACTATCATCAAACTCATACAGAATAAAACAATGATTCTCGCTGATGATTATTTTATTTTGACATTATAAACTCATTAGTTTTTTTTATTGTAATGTTGATGTGTTCTTTATCCATTCCATCTTCATTATGATGATGGCGTTATTGAATAAATGTATCTAGTTGTCAAACTTACCGACTGCTTTATTCATTTGGCAATAGGTCAGTTGCTGTTGGTATTTGTTCAACATCTGGTCGGATTGGAGCCATCCTATCACCATATATTCTCCACCTGTCAAGGTATTGGGCACCACTTGCAATGTAAACATTTAGTGTATTAGCTATTTCATCTGGAGTACTTGTTTTACTTTTACCCGAAACTGCCAATAGAAAGTTACCAGATACAATGGATGAAGTCACAGAACTTAAAATGTAAGGGTTTGTTTGTAAATGTTTCAAAATTTGCATTCAGAATGTACTAATAAACCGCAGTCATTGAAATATAATGGGTTCAGTAAGATGTCTAATCTATCAAGGCACGAATTATGATTATTATGTGTAATTTGTTGTTTTTTGTAATTATAAAGTTAATATTTGCATCAATTGTTGTCAGCGCTAGTAAGAGCATGTTGCTTTGGTAGGTGTCTCTGTGTGTGTGGTTTATCTTCTTTCTAAGTTTATAGCATCGTTTCGACCAGGGAAGACGTGTAGACGTATGCTAATGTTACAGGAATACGATCACTTTTGAATTTTATGGTCTGAACAAACATGTTAAAACGTAAAATAGCTATTTTATGTTAAACTAACCAGCCGTACCTTGAGTGTATTTGTATAATTTCTTTCACTTTATTTTCTACACTATTTAATGTCGATTAATGATAATATTAACGTTTTATCATTTATTTTCAGATCTGTGACAAAATTATCGTCAGCAGAATTAGGAGAAAAAGAAGCTATGACATAAACAACATTGATATCATGAGAAACGTTACACCAACGTACCATGATAGACTTCCGTAAAAACGTGAAAAAACAGCAGTTCCAAAAAAAAAAATAATCCAGTCTCCTTTGGCTTGCTCATAAAAGCAATTGGGATGATAAGGGTTATTAAATACTCAACGCTATTACACTTTTTAATCAACATTATGATGTTGATTTGTATCAGTACTTCTAGAATTTTTATAGAATACTAGTATATCAACGTATACCAACAAATTAATGAAAATCCTTATAATAGGTAACTAAACGCATTTCATCAACTGGTTGAAAGTATTTTACACGATTTAAATTTAGACTTTGTATAGCATTATTTAATTTTCTAAAAAGGCGAATTGATGCCTATTCTAATGGAATAACATGAGAATAGGCAGCAATTCGCCTTTTTAGAAAATTAAATTTCAAATTTATAAAAATGTAGGCCTATTTAGAGTATTGGAAAAAATAAACAAATTAGCCAATTATTGAATTGTTAATGATAATACAATGTATAATTGTTATTGATGTACATACCGTATATTTTATTTTAATGTATGGATGATGTTGCATGGGAAACTTTGTATTAACAGAAAAAGCCATAGCATCAAAATATGAAAATAAACAAAACAAAACATCATTTTTTTTACTGATATGTAACAGTGATATACTAATTCTAAGTAAGTTATGATGTACTGAAATTGAAATAAAGTTTAGAGAGTGAATCTCACAAAAAGACAAACAACTACAGCCAGTAATTTGTTTTCTTCCAAAATACTTATAAGTAAGCTTTTAAAACTAATTTGAATACATCATATTAAATATTAAAAAGTGTTTCTAAGATCCACGCGTAGGCTCGCTATTTATTTATTACAGGCATAGAAATAAATTATATATATATATTAAATAGCCTATATAAATGCGTGAACGTGATTGGTTGAGTACGATGATATTGACTGAGTAATTGTCGAGTAATTATCGTGTCCCTGTCATTAAACATATATAAAATCCAGCAAATTCTCGAGTACGATGATATTGACTGTGTACTTTTTGTGTGGCAACACTCGCGTTTGGCGATAAATAAGTTAATAAAAGTAATAAAAGTCATCTACTGGGACTTGAACTCGCGATGAATTGTAACTCCATCACGCAACTTGCTTGAAGAAATTAATCAACTAAACTATTTAAACTATTCATACATAGCGCCCTCGCTTAGTTATTAGTCCTCTCTAGATGTGACCTGATAATAATATTATTATGTATGCTTATTGATGAAAATTATTCTGTTAATTTAAACGGCCTAGGCCTAAGTGAATATTTTATTGCCAAGGAATCATTAATTAGTAATTATCTGTATATTATTCTTCAGTGGTCTATTGGTTAGGACATATGCATTTCAATCAGAAGGTTCCGGGTTCGAATCTCGGTTGGGGCGACTTTTTCTCCTTCTCACAGATTTCCTCATCTTCAAATTAATTAATTAAATTTCAGTATATCACGGTATAGTATTTATTCTGTGCCTGTGGTGTTTAAAATATATATATACTATATATCCCTGTTCATACTGTACATGTTGACTTTATATTTGTAGTAGAATAAATTAACTTTTATATTCGTTTGTAAAGTGAAAATGTTATTGACTTTATACGGTCATTTTTCGCAAAGGTAAGGTGAATTAGGCAGTCTTATTACTTAGGCTAGCCGACCCATACACTTTGCTACATTTTTTAATATAGCAGATGTAATATATAGTTCATCGAGACAAATATCATTCCCTCAGAGATGTCAATTGTTATATTTCACCTCTAAAAAAGTAGGCAATATCTGTATAATATAAACATTTGCAGTAGAGCAGAATCAGTGTCGTGAAATAAACCTTTATTTTTAAAAGTAATGCTAAAGGAATATGTTGTAGTATAAGATAGGAATTCATCAAAATTGACTATACATAATTATGTAAAATTGAGGCATTTTTCTTTTTAAAAAAAGTATATAAATATAAATCAAAAGAAAAATCAATTTAACACAATTTAAAAATACCATTTTATTAAAAATTATTACCCAGTTAAATGTGTGTAAGTCATTGAATCAAAATTAGTAAAATTCCAATCTTATAACATTATGAAAAAGGTGTAGCATCACATTATAATACTTTGTTTTTAGATTTTCAGTGTAAAAAAGTAAGTAAGAATCCGTATCATTGTATATTTATTATATATTTTTTTAAATATTTTTTTTTAGTTAAATAAACTTGAAGTTGCAAGATTGAAGGAATTCAATTTAAGTGCTGGTGTAATACAGATATGGTGGAGGAAAATCCTGGCAACCAAAAGTAAACAAGAGGTCAAACAGGTATTGATTGTAATAGTGTTTTGCCAAATATCTTGCAGGCATCATGCTGTTACCAAACCAAGCCACAGAAGGCTATTTTAACATTGAATTACATCTTAACTTTTATTCATTTTAAAATTTTTAAAATTAAACTAAATGTGTTTATGTACTGTTAGATGCTCAGTCACTGATTGATATGTTGTAGGTTTTAGAGGCTGGAAGGTGAGAGAAGATGTAAAGAAACGACATGAGGCAGCACGTGTCATACACTATGCTATGATGCTGAGTCACTTATTAGAATTGATGTGTTGTATGTTTTAGAGGCTGGAAGGTGAGAGAAGATGTAAAGAGACGACATGAGGCAGCACGTGTCATACAGTATGCTATGAGTGGATATTCAATTCGTTTACATCAACGCAAGTTAGAGGAACAACTAAATGAAGTAGATTCAGACGAGGTAGGCCTTTACTTAAAACTCTCAATTCTCAATCTACGCTGCACCAACATACTTTACCAAGTGAAGTATGTTCCTTCATCCTCATGTACTTTAATGATGTTGAATTAACACATCATCATTGATATGTATTGAGTTATAAAACTAAAAATGTTGAATCGAGAATATTTAATTTACTGAGAGATCAGTTAATTTTTAACTCATGAAATATTCTCACTATTCAAATCATAAACATTTAGTTTATGGTGTTTATACCAATCTAATACTTTTTTTTTCTTGATACAATTTAACATTTATTTTTACCAGTTTGTTGATTTGCTGAGCACCTGAATATAAAAAGTGTTACAGAAGAGAAGCCTGTAAATCAAGGAACCATCATTAACAAGTTTGTGTAAGTTGCAACCACTCCTGCAGTTAATATAGCTTTTGGTATTGTGTTACTTGGTTTGTTGTAAGTATGTTAATCCAGGAACTACCACCAGTATCAAGGTTGTGTCAAATGCCGCAAATTGTCTACTATATAAATGTTGAAAGAAAAATGAATATTGACACAATTTTTTACATGCGTGTGCTGTCTTACCAATTTTTATTCACAATACAAACAATAATAGTCTTTGTGAAGCTCTTTCAGCTTTGATTTGGTTTTCACGCATGAGTAAACTTTATGAAAATGAAATTATCCTAATATTAAATTTTATTATAAACAAATCATGTAAAACTAACAATGTAAAACTAAGTATGTAATTTCAGTAAATAACAATTATTCTCAGGAATATGATTTAATTTTGTGATTTTTATGTCCCATGCATTTAGGATCAATTGAAGATTATAATGTTGTTTTTTTTTTCTATTAAATTCTTTTTATTAACCCTATTGGTCGCGTTGAGATTTTAAAAATGCAATACAAAAAAGTTAACAATATTGTATATCATTTATCATTTATTAAAATAGAATATGAAATATGTATTTATTTAGTAACTCTACTAATAAATGTATATTTTTTAAGTTTAAATCAACAGCATGCATACACCACAACATTGTACTTTATCTTTACAAGAGTTATCTTGTAAATATAAATTTACAATTTTAGTTAGCAATTATTAATGTCATTTCCATTCCTTAAACCATTTTAAGTAAGAACTGTTCCCCTCACTATAATTAATGACAATATTTACAAATATCTTAATAATGTTCTCTCTCCTTGTAATGTTGCGTCAGTTGAGTCGATTATTGAACAAAAAAAGGTTTTATTTTAAATTACCCTACTTACAGTTTGCCAAATGCGCACAATAAAGAATCGATTACACGTAAATATTAAAAAAGAGTTAATATTAAACTAGCATTCAAATCATTTAAAATGTCAAACTTTTTTAGTCAAGACATTTTAAGGGAGTTTGCCTATTTATCAAATGCCTCACAAACGTTATTTTAACTCAAAGGTTTGGAGGAATTATTCATAATTTATCTAACATATTTTTCCTAGAAAACACATCATGCTAATATTGGATGTGATTGACTGATTGGAGGCATCTGTACGGTCAGTAAAAATATCTTATTTTTGTGATGAATGGGGAGAAAGGACCATTCTGTTTTAGGTTTTCAGAAGCCTGTTGATCGTCACACACACTAGACAGCAGCTGATTAGAATTCTGATTAAAAATTATTTCAAAACGTGTGGTTTTATAATCCCAAGTTATACCAAGTACGCCTTCTAATCATAATAATATTTATAATCATAATATTGATGCTTATGATGCACACTATATATCATTGGCAGAGTTTAATGTGTCAAGACATCAAAATAAACAATGCAAATAATGTAGGATAATTCAGTCCCTCTAATGGAATTCAACAACAAATAATTTAGGATAATTCAGTCCCTCTAATTGAATTCAACAACAAACAATTTAGGATAATTCAGTCCCTCTAATTGAATTCAACAACAAATAATTTAGGATAATTCAGTCCCTCTAATTGAATTCAACAACAAATAATTTAGGATAAGTCAGTCCCTCTAATTGAATTCAACAACAAATAATTTAGGATAATTCAGTCCCTCTAATTCAATTAAACAACAAATAATTTAGGATAATTCAGTCCCTCTAATTGAATTCAACAACAAATAATTTAGGATAATTCAGTTCCTCTAATTGAATTCAACAACAAATAATTTAGGATAATTCAGTCCCTCTAATTGAATTCAACAACAAATAGTTTAGGATAATTCAGTCCCTCTAATTGAATTCAACAACAAATAATTTAGGATAATTCAGTCCCTCTAATTGAATTCAACAACAAATAATTTAGGATAATTCAGTCCCTCTAATTAAATTCAACAACACATCATTTAGGATAATTCAGTCCCTCTAATTGAATTCAACAACAAATAATTTCATGAGATGAAAATGTGTTCCTTTGTTCCCATTGCACAAATATAATACATTTGTTTTATTAACAATTTGATTGGACGATTGTGGGTCATATGACATTAACTAAATGTACTACAGTATGGTACTGAAATTCAGTTTTATGAATTTATTTTTGTTAGAGAGAGATTGAGCAACCACACGCTTGAGAAGAGTCCAGGCTGTTGATTGATTAAGTAACCTGTAGAGGCCTGCAGTCTATTTGTTCAACTCCATGTCCAAAATTGGAATACTGCCTTTTTGAATGGCAACATTATATTTTGTTATGATTTAACCAGATACAAAAATACATACAAATATAACAATATTTTGTCATTCACATACCTGACATCTCATGATGTCAGGTACGTGACCTATGTTAAAGTACTTGTATTACTTTGGTCTATTAAAACATAGTTGTATCTTGCACTTCTAATAACATTATTTCAATAGGTCTTCTATATTGTCCTTTATTAACTATGTATCTCCTATTGTTCATACAAATTGTTTATTTGTTGAACTGAGTTACCATATAGCTGCAGTTTATACGGTCTACTGTAGGTTTTGAATAGACACTTTAGACTGTTTCTAGAAATTCTACAATATCCATTCTCAACTTCCATCAAGGCTTTTACAACTTCCTCTCGTTGGTTCACATCTCTTTCTTGGTTTCTAGTAATTCTACAATATCCATTCTCTCAACTGCTCTCAAGGCTTTTATTACTTCCTCTTGTTGTTTCACATCCCTTCCTTGCTTACATCGCCATTGTACCAGTGATTCCATTGTTGCTTCTACAGTCAGCGCTGAAAACCTTCTCTCAGTTTGTGATAGCTCAACATCAGCAATACCAAGATGCCTACAGAAATTCTTCCAATCTGTCATCTTCTCAGAAATTATCAGGAAGTCCAAGTCTGTTAAGCATCCTGTAAAAACACATTTAATTGACTTCATTAAATAAAATACATTTGGTTGTTTTTCTTCAAACATTCAGGTGCTGAAATTAAGCAACATTTCTGGAATGTAACATTCTATTTGTGTTGGCAGAAATCATGAATAATGCTTGAGCCTAATTACTAATTATTTTATTATTATTTTATTCTTAGAATTACAAGATAGCTAACATATTTCCTGAATACAAGAAAACTTAACCCTCGAAAATATACAAAGAATGTGTCCTTACGTAAAATACATATTGCACAATTTCATCACAACAACATAAGTTACATAAATATTTGATCGTACCCCTGAAACATGGGTCAATATTGGATGTAGTTTACTGATTGGAGGCATCTGTATGGCCAGTAAAAATACACTTGTTTTATCGGTGATGAATGGGAAGGCATGGACCATTCTCTTTTATGTTTTTTCAGATGCGTGTTCATTTTAGACACAGTTTTGTTTGTTTGTTTTTATATATCTAGGCAAATTTCCAAGGATAATCATAAGCGAATTCAATCACTATCCTTCTTAAGGTGGCAATCCCATTCACAAGACAAACATATACACAAGATGCTCTACATAAACGAAGTCTTATTACAAGTCTTTGGGGGTGGAGTTGTATTTTTCATTATAAAACATCCTGACATATGACAGGAATTGAACCCAGGAGAACCCAAATTAGCTTAATCACATTTAAAACATTTCTTGTTTATCGAATGATTGCTGATGACAATAGAAAGTCAAAAGTGATTATTTCTACAGTAGTATCAGGTATACATATAACATTTGTTTTTATAACAATCATTACCCACCTTGTCCTGATTGGTCTGTAAACACTGCAACTTCTAAACTGACATCATCTTTGTATTCATATCTTGTACACAGGCTATCAGCTAAATCAACACGTCCCTGTTGTTTAAAAGCCTTGATCATTGTAGGTAGCTGTTGTGCTTCTCCATGTTGACAGCTATTTCTCCATTGGACCAATATCTCCATTATGGCATCTTCTACATGTTTGTTTTTGTCTGAAATTTTATTAACGTTGTCCCATTTGATTCCAAGTCGCACTGCTAGTCTTCTCCAACTTTGATTTAAATTGTCACAGATGAATAAGAGATCTTGATCATCAAAAAAAGCTGTGAAATAATAAAAGCAATAAGGTAATGAGTTCTGTTTCAATTAAATTCAACTCCCTATTCCATGCAATATTTATTTCGGAATCTCTCGTCCATAGAAAATAAACATTATCAGAATATTTTTTTTTAAAAGCATTCATGAGCAAGATTTTATAACACACCTAAGATTCTTAATTTAATTTGAGAATTGCGAGTAATTTTTTATTTATATGTGCTATTGCTCTCTTAATGATGTCATTGAGAGTGCAATGTTGTTATATGTGCACACAAGTACCTGCAATTTCATTTTGCATGTTCATTTTTGTTACACGGTGAGTGAGCAACCACATGTTACAAGAGGCGAGGCTATTGTTGCCTCTCCTTTTATCAAAAGTAGGTGTATACTCATAAACATTCATTACTTGTATACTATTTAATGGCACGAATCATTACAATATAAAATGCAATGTACCTGAATGTTTGATAACCTTGTGTATTTCATTGTCAACATATTTGTGAAACAGCAGATCAGCAAGATCATTACGACCATGTTGTCTTAGTGCAGTACACAATACTTGTTGCTGATTAAGGTCACTACCAATGTTTCTCCTCCAATGTTTGAGCATCTTTGCTGTAGCTTTATCTGTTTGCTTTTCATTATCAAAAATAGTATTCACTTTAGACCATGTAAGCCCCAAACGAACACCAAATCGTCTGCAGGAAAGATCCATCTCTCTGGACACTTTATCAATAGTTAGGTCATCCACATAGTCTATATCGAAAAACAAAATTTTATTTCTATTGTGTTTTTAATCCTTCACAATAGTAACTAAACATAATAATTATTTTATCATAATATATACCTTTGTTATCCTTGACATCTGACATCCTCCTTCGTTTACTAGATCCCTTAACTTTTGATTTTAGAGATGTTTTCCCCTTCATCATTTTATGAGACTTAGCAACAGTATCAACAGTATCATCATCATCATCATCATCAGTATCAGATTCTGGATCTATGTTCTTCTGTCTACCAGCTTCTTTTGAGGTAGAAGCTATAATGACAATAAAAAAACAAATTAGTGATAAAGTTAAACCAAGATGTACAATTGCTTGTTTTGTATTGTTATTTTATGTAGTATTACTCTTTTAGTTATAATAATCATAAATTAAATTTAGTTATTTATGAATGTCTTAGTTTGGCAATTCAGGAATTAGATTTAAAAATGATGATCTTCAAAAATATACACTAATGATAATTTCTGTATTAGCTGAACAGTTTTTTATTTTCAATACTTTACCATCAACTTGTTGACATACAGTATATTGCGATGTATAGTGTTGATATTAATGTATATCTGTGAAAGTCAGTTGCATTCAAAAATCGCATGGTTTAAACATTAAAAACCTAGAATTGTAGTGTACGATGATGATGATAAACATTCATAATACATATTTTACCATCAACCGCACCTTTGTTATCCTTCTTGGAGGAAAATAATCTCTTCACTTTACGAGTGATTCTTTGAAGTCTTGAAGTAGAAGCTTGTGCATTGCTGTGACCATCACTGTCAGAATCTAGAGCTATGCTTTGTTTTGTACGATCTTTCGATTCAGATGCTAAACAAAAATAAATTGAAAAGCAACATTTTACAAACTGTATAAACTAGATGTACATCTTCAATAATACTGTTTTTTTTTATTCTGTGGATTATCATAAATGATGATGACACAGAATTATTATAAAAATCTAAAACAAGTTTTTTTTTCTACTTTTCTACATTTTATGGCATTTATATAATAGTTGAAAGATTGTAACTTCTTATAATGAAGTAACATACAATTATTATTCATTTTTACATGAATGATGCAAATAAAATGTCTTATATCCATTAAGTATACTTAAATAAATAAAGAATATATATATTTTTTATTTTCGAAATTGTTAACTTGAATCCTCATTTATTTTGTTTGGTTTAAGAAATTTTTTTTTTTATTTTACTTCATCCTAAATTAAAAGTTTCACTGATGGATAATACACAAAACAAATCCTCTACCTTTTAGTACAATGTCTCCAAACAGATTACGATAACGTTTCACTTCCATTCCTCTGCTTCCACATGGCAGCACATCTTTGTCAAATTTGCGTACAACATGCATATGAGTATGTTCACCTTTTGAACCACACACACAAGGGATGTACATCTTTACTTTAACACCATGTGCATTCTTCTCACTCAAAAAGTGCAATTCTTTTTCAAGAAATGTTAGTACCTATAAAATAGAATAATTTGATTTAGTTGATTATTTTGAGTAGTATTAGCTATTTAAATAATTATACAAACTAAAAATGTGTATATATAATCTATATGCAATATTATAAACATACAAGATGAATGAAAAAAAAACACCTTTTAATGTAGATAATTGCCATATTTTCCCCGATTTTGATTTAGTTGAGTATTTTGCTACCCACAACAAAAAGTAGTATTAGCTATTTAAATAATTATACAAACTAAAAATTAGTAAATGGAGCAAAGAATGATAACATGTAAGCATGTTTCCGAATAGGATCACCAAAACATATTCAAATACAAAATACATTATTATTTTACTATTAAGTGTACATTACAGTTTAAATAAATTATTAATTATTGTGTATTGTTTAATTTTGTTTAATCATCAAAATTGTTAATCTCTACATATCCAACTCATAAACATTATTTTTACATTAACTTACGTTCTTACAGATGCTAGGTTTTGGATCATCATCTTCAGGAAGGCCAGCAGCATTCATCATGTCTGTTCTAACTATTGTTGTCTTTGGGTACTATTACTTACCTTCTTACAGATGCTAGGTTTTGGATCATCATCTTCAGGAAGGCCAGCAGCATTCATCATGTCTGTTCTAACTATTGTTGTCTTTGGGTACTATTACTTACCTTCTTACAGATGCTAGGTTTTGGATCATCATCTTCAGGAAGGCCAGCAGCATTCATCATGTCTGTTCTAACTATTGTTGTCTGCAATATCAAAAATCAATTTTTGTTTTATTTTCATTTGACAATTGTCTTTCTTTAATTGTCATTAAAGCAATTGCCACTTAATCTATAATCTATATATAATCTATATGTAATATTATAAACATACAAGATGAATGAAACAAGGCCAACAGCCATTAAGTCGCGTGCTACAATGCATAGTGATACCGGACCGACAGACAGACCGACAGACAGACCGACAGACAGACCGACAGACCGACAGACAGACCGACCGACCGACATAGTGAACTATACTGACCGAAATTACTGAACATGTTTAAAAATGTTGAAATGTTTAAAAACATTTATATTTTTTTAATTTACACGTGCGTAGCCTGTCACTTTTGACATGCTCGTATAACGTAATTTCGAGTTGAAAAGTAAGTCAAGAAAACAGAAATCGGGCAAAAAGAGTGCGCAATAACATTTAACAAGCAGTGCGCGTGCAAAAATATGCGCACTCATGGCAATTTTTTAAACGCTTAAAATTGCCTGAAACGTACTCTTATTTCATTGAAAATAAATTTTGAAAATGTTAAGCGCGCGTACGCATGCGTTACATGCGCTACGCACGTAATTGTATTGCCATATGATGATTTATGCCCTGAAATTTATGAGTACCAAA
Organism: Antedon mediterranea; assembly: GCF_964355755.1. Lineage (NCBI taxonomy): Eukaryota > Metazoa > Echinodermata > Crinoidea > Comatulida > Antedonidae > Antedon > Antedon mediterranea. The sequence goes on from NC_092674.1 coordinate 13,459,340, forward strand.
TTTTATTTTATTGTGATTCATGGTTGTGAAGATATGATTACAAACGTGATTTCGTTAAACCGCGTAATTTTTTATTGCGCACCGTGAAAACATAACCACATTGATTCCTGGCCATAAGGAATATACTGTGAAAAATTGACCTAGCTAGATTAAACTGATATCAAGATAAGGTCAGAAAGCGATAAAACGCAGAGTGATACCGGACCGACAGACAGACAGACAGACGGACAGACAGACAGACAGACAGACAGACAGACAGACAGACCGACAGACAGACAGACAGACGGACCAACCGACCGACATAGTGAACTATAGAGTCGCTTCCACGCGACTAAAAACACCTTTAGGTGTTGGCAAGATAATTGCAATATTTTCACTGATTTTCTGCCAACATGTTTCTGGTTGTCTGTCCTATAATGCTTAGTGTGTTTTACTTATATTAATTTTTATTCAAGTAAATGTTGAACAATCATTTGCTTTTTATTTTAGTCTATTTCCATTTTACTGTTATTTTATTATGTTATATCTATAATGGAGAATATAACTGAAAATCTGAAACTGATAATGTTTCTATTTTAATTTTATTTTAGACTGATATTTTCTCAGAGGTAATTAAACATTTAGAGTTATGTTCCTTAGATGATACTTTCTCAGATTTAGTTTTTAGTCTTATAGCATCATTTTTATTAAGTTTACCTGAAACAAACGGCAATTGTTGATGGTAGCTACATTTAGAACCACAAAATGATGGCCATCAATATGCAGTTCTACATGCTCATAGGACAATGTAGGCTCAACATCTTCCATTTGAAATTCCTCAATAAATTTTGTTGTGACACGTTGAAAGAGATCATCTGGTAGGTATCCATCAAAGTCATGAAAGAGAGAAATAGCACGTCTCTCTTCATATTTAACAGCCTTTGTATCATCACGTTGGGGATTTAGGCGTGAAAGAACATAGAACGTTCGTTCAACATTCTATAGAGACAAAAATGGAACATGAGTAGTAGATCGAATATATGAAAAAATAATTGAACTAAATATTTTAAATAAAATGTAAATACCTCTTTACTCCTTTTTTCACACATTAACCCAAAGGTTTGCATCAGAGACACAAAGAAGATAATCATCTCATCTGAATCATCCTTCCATATATGCCGCAACAGTCTTTCATCTAGTTTACCCCCATTTAAATTTCTCCAAAGCTGTTTCAAAGATGGCTACAAAAATATAAAAGCACAAGTGTAATTTGTCAATGCAACAAAGTAATTACTGTTCTTCTGGTCAGTAAAACCTCTTATTTAGGACAACCTTATTGAAACTTACTTGTGCAATGAATGAGGTTAACATCACAGCTAACATCTATTAAGTGGACACTTTGTTGGGTCTTCCCTTAATGGGAGTGCTACAGTAATACGTTTATAAGCATATATTTTAGTATTAGAATATAATAGAATTAATAAGATATAATTTCGTTCTCTGTGTGGCAGATATTACATGTTTACAGCTAAATACATCACACTGAAAAACAATGTTTACATATGATATTCACCAATGACTGACACCACTCAAAGAAGTGAAGTTTGCAAACCTGAAGGCTGGGATCTATAACTGTGATGATTGTTTTGAACTTGTCAACTACTCCCATCAAATCTATAACAATTTTTTCTTTGAGGATCTTGTCATCTGGGTAGAACAGAATCTCACCGATGTCGTGCAAATACTCAAGAAACTGTTTTCTGTCAGTTATCTTACAACTAGCAAGTAAATCATTAATCTAAAAGGCAAAGAAATATTATAATGAAAAATTTAACGAAAACAAAAATGTTGATTAATTACAAACTGGTTTTCTGTTGATGTTATCAATCATTTCGTTAATGTTGAAAGGTTGTTTATATAGGACATAATATTTTATCATGCAAGGGTAGATTTGACATCTGAAAGTTTCCTAACCAACAGTAAACTCAAGGTTCACCACTTACTTACTTACTTCAATAATTGTTATTGCCAAACAAAATGTTCATTTGGTTTTTGGCACTAAAAGAATTGCACCATTCCTGTTTGATAAACATTTGTTGAAGATTCACCATAAACGGTCAATTAACACAGACAGCAAAGCAGGGATACTGTTAATGTTACTATCAATAACAAGTTTTTTTTCACTTTAACACCATTCGATGCAGCAATAACAAAAACAGGGTTTAATGCTTTAATGTGATTTAAGAATAAACAAATGTAATGGATGTTAAACACTTATTATTAAAACACCAATCAATTTTGTTATATAAATGTATATATTCTAACCTCAGATGTTGGTAGATACAGTTTGTCTTTTCGTAACTTTTGTATTTCCTGCAGTACTTGTAGCCATTTGATTGGCAAAGTAAGAATCATCATCTGGACTAATTTTTGTATTTGGAGAATGATTTTAGAAGCACCGCTCTTTTCAAATGAGACACTGTTTTCAATGGTAAAGAGCTCTTCTTGAAACACCATGTCCTCAAATGGTTTTCCTTCCAGGGCTTTCCAAAGTTTATTCTCTATTGCCCTTACCTAAAATAAATAACATCACATTGGAATTAAACGTATGTATGGGGAAAATTTAAAGGGTGCCGTACCAGCCAAGACCCCACCCCCACCCCATTTGTAAACTGCAACAAGTCTTTTATTTAATTTATGTCACGCATTTATGTACCCAGTGTACACTGGTATAATTATACCAATATAAGAAAATGTTTGCTAAATCATAGATATTTGTATACCCTTTTATTTGTTTTATTATAGACCTAACAGATGGAACATTATTATCACAATGAAAGCGCACATACTGTAGTATCTCATTTATGAAATAATCTTAGATTTTTATAAAAAAATATCATTTGAAATACTTTTAATCTTTAGCCTACATTTTAAAAAAAATTGAAATTAAGGTAAGATAATCATTTAATCATAAGCCAGCACAGTACAGTAGTATGTGCATGTCATGACAATGAAACAACTGTCCACCTGATTACATAATAGGGACTTTACGAAACAGGATGGCTAGTTTTCTGTGTTCGCTGGAGCGCAAAATTATAAACAAGACATAGCCATTTCATTAGTTACCCACCACGTGAAGACGACAACGACTGGTCAGAGAGAGAGAGAGACAACCATGTCTACTAGCCTACTAGACTATAATAGGGCTACTCTAGCTAGGGGACCTAACTAGGCTACTTACTAGATATGGGTGTATTGATTTGGGTTTATGGCCTAAAAGCTAGAACAACATTATCTCTAGTCTCCCTCCCCTGTCTCACGGGGTCCCTATTGAATCTCTTTGCCTTGGTGGTACGACATATGCTTTCTAGCTAGGGACCTTGCAAACAAACGCCGCGCAAAATGTATTGCACAGCAGCAATTTTAATCCAAAAACAATGTTATTTCGTTAAACAATTAAATTAGAAGTGAAAATTACACTTTAAGTGTTTTGAACTGTATATTTAAGGTTATATATACTAGTTGTATTTCTAATCGTTCTTCATGAGCACCTAATAGTATGAGCATGACATGACGTATAAAACAATCGCCCACCTGATTACACAATATATGGTTGCCAATGTTAGGGATGAAACTACATATTGTTTCCAATGAATCAATTGCAATATACAATTTTGTTATGTTTAATGAAACAAAATATGATAACATATGTACCATTTGTTGTCTTTCTTGTTCAGTTTTACCAAGGCTCTCATAATGTGTACCAATCAGCATTATCTTGTTTTTCTGTCCTGTTCTTACGTTTACAAAAACTGAACGAATCCAAAACAGAATGAACTCAAGATTTGTCATTCGATGTTCATACATTTTTCCCTAAATCACAAAGAAAATGAACAAAATTTTCATTTTAAATTCTTAAACAGGTAGTTTGAAAACATTGTGGAAAATTATCTTATTATTGTGGTAATAATAGCAGCACACATTTATATAGAAAAATAACACTATCATTGAAATTGAAATAACAACAATCATGTATCAGGCCTCTGATATTTGCACAGTTTTTGTTAAGGTAAAGGAAGATTTAGATTTTAAGATTTATATATATTTTTATATGGTATAGTTTATTCCATTCTGTAAGGGGCGGGTTTCCCGCTGTTGAATGAGTTTGAATAAAAATAAAATAAAATAAGAAATAAACATTTTATGTATATTCAAGTACATAGAACATTTTAAATTTGTAAAATCTACTTACAGTTGTTGGATCACGAACTTTAGCTGGGGCATCAAGATCTTGATTCAGGTTAAATACCACACATACAACAGCATAAGACACCATGAATATCTATTAAACATAATCATAATTGTCAGTATTAAAAACCGTTTATACACATGTGTCAGTATACTGGCACAACTAAATATTTGATACTTATTTTTTTCCTCACAAACTGCATGTTCATCTTGGAAACATTTACAATCTTAAACATTGGTTTAATAAATAATTAATGGTTTAATAAATAATGAATGTTTTATTATTACATTCTCTCTCCCTCCCCCCCCCCCCTCTCTCTCTCTCTCTCTCTCTTTGCTATCCATCTATGCTAATATTACATTATGGTAGACATCAATGAATACTATTTTATTAAAAGTCTTCTAAACCTGGATACCCTTCGGCTGGCAAAATATGTCTGAGTTTACAGAAATTCTGATATTCCAAATGTATTTTTAAAGGTAAAAAGAATTTGGAACTTTTTTGACCTCAAGTCTGGTTTGGTTTCTGGTAATTAGGGACTAGAGACTGTATTGAATTAAATGAAGAATAAAATAATTTATAATAATTATTGTAATAATAATAATTGTAGTTTATAACTGTTACCATATTAGACCAACATATGATAACAATTTTGTAATACCTTGGAGGTAGATTATTACTTCAAATCAAGTGAGTGTCAGTGGTGAAATTGTAACGAAGCCAAAAGACAATTTTACTAGATCCTGATCCCAACAAAACCTCAGAAAGAGGTATATGTATTAATAAGTACAAACTCTTTAGTAAGGTATAAGTATATCTTTATTCTATGGTGTCTCAAACTGAACTGAACAAAGTTATGGGTAAACGGTGATCAGTGATTGGCTATTCTGGCATAATAATATATTACTACTACTGTAGTATTGTAACAGGAGGCATACTAAATTAAAGGTAAAACTAAGAAATTAGGTAAATCAATACAATTTACCCGTTGTATCACATGATATATAGGCTGCCCTCCAAAGTCCCAGAGGTTCATAACAAACTTGTTGCTGTCCACTTTAGAGTCACCACCTATTCTTACAGAGCGAAGTTGGCTTTCAACTTTGTTCACGACCACTTTAGGAATTTGTGGTCTATCAAGTTTTTCTTCATACAGTGGTTCTGTTGTGATAAAATAATAATACATAATACAACAGTTTAATTCAATATCATTTCAACATTTAAAAATAAAATAGAAATCCATCATAATAAAGCTATTCCTTTTTACTTAAATCTTGATGATTGTAAAAACAGACAAGACAGATAGAGGCAGGCTGAGAATATAGAGCAGGATGACACTATAACTGTTTTGTTAAAAGAAAAGGTATTTCCAATGCAATATTTAAGTATTCTAAACATTATCCTTTCCAATCAATGGTTTAGTGATGAGTTTATTTAACCACATTGTACTGCAAGTTGAATAGATTACACAGCAGTGTCATACAATATACAAATACTAGTATTAACTGTCAAAGTAACTTGCAAGATAATATGTTCATTAGCATACACTGATGATTATGATTAAATTTCCGCTCATTAAACCATTTCAATATTTCTGATATCATTACTATGTATGAACAGCACAATCAAGCACATTTCAAAATAAATATTTACCCTCCTTTTGTGGGCTTGGCATTGAATTTGAACTTTTTGAGGTTTCAGCAAATTTGGCTTCCTGTTTTGATGTTGATGCTCCTGTGGGATTTTTCTCTTTCTCATGTCTACTTTCTGAAAAATGTGTTGATATAATTAAATATGATGCTAACTTGTAATAAGGAGCATAATACATTAACATTCAATAACATTAAGCTTTATAATCAAATTAACTTGACAAGAATTAAAGTTTACAGTAATGAATCATTTTTTGTATAAACATGTCTTTTTATATTAAATTAATGTATATGTATTAAATCATTTTTGTACCAATTTGTGGTTTTGTATTGTTCAATTTATATAGACTACTTTTTTTATACAGTTAAACATGTTTTACAGCAGATTACAATAACAATAAAGACATTTTAACTAAATTTGAATTAACTGTAATAAACATCTTTTACCAGATTTGGTTTTCTCCTTTGATGGTCCTGCTCTTGATGTGTATCCTTTTGTATAGCGTGGACTTTTCAACATTTGTTTAACTGTGACATCAGTGACAGCATCCTGATACATGTCTGAAGCTTTTTAATAAAAAAATGTTAATAAATTCACATTATATTATTTTTTTTACACTGTTACATATTGGTTTTTAAAAGCATTGAAACCATTTTAATGTTGTTGTTGCAATAATTGATCCTCCTTGGTCAAAGTGGATAATTATTATATGATATTAAAATGGCATATTACTTAATTGGTAAAAAAAAATAATACAAAAACACATTGTGGCATGACAAAGCATGTCACAGGGTGAATTTTAAAACATTTATTTTGGATGTTTTTTAACAGCAACATGTATGTGAATAAAATGAATACTTACAAATATCATGCGTTGTTTCCTTCAACATTTCTTTGTTACTGGCATCTGGTGTACACACCGTTGTTTTAACCATTGCATCTGTTATTATATGCAATGGATTAAACCTATGACAAAATGACATTATATAATTATAAAAGAATGTTTGCATTAATAATCTAGAGACACATAATTTGATGGTATACTGCAAATACATTGTTTTTACGTTGAATTATAATCTTATTTTAAACCCTATTTTGAGGTTCACAATATCCTGTTGAAAACAAATTGAAAGCATCTGTTAACGTTTCTATCAGTAACTTTCCACTTATCCTTACAGACAATATAGACCCTCACCTCAACAATGTGTGTTTACAGGAACTATATGTGTACAGTTATATACCAATCAAACAATAATACATCTACGCAATAAAATATATAGGACACTGTTCCCAACTGCAAGTAGAAAACAATCAATCAACAAAAAATAATATAATGTGCTTACTCTTTTCTTAAAAGAGAATTGATAGTAGAAGTTTTTCCAACATTCTCAAGTCCTACAAAAATAGTTCTTCCTTGATTAAACTCTGTTTGTCCTTCTTCAAGTGCATTTTGAAATGCTTTCACCGCATCAGGTCCTCTTGCCAATATCTCCTCTGGAACATGCATATCTTAAAATAAACAAAATCAATTACAGTATAATTTCCTACTTTCATTTTTTCATGGAAATTCTAAAGATATTGGTATCTGAAATATATGCCTGTCATTGGCAGAAAATACAGTGCCAACTCACTAGGCGAATTAAACAAGAAAACTAAGATCTAGAAAACTCAGATATATCCATTATTAATCAGAGGGATTTAAAAAATAGTGTATACCTTTATATAAATATTTCATTGCAGTGTTATAGATTAGGGTTTGCATAATTGTATTAATGTTTTGATTTAATTATTAAATTTACTATATTAGCTCAATATTATTTAACAGCGTGGTATCCTGAATAGCAGAATACAATCTGAATTTTCTAGAACTAGAAAATTCAGAAATATCTGAGATCCGAGTTTTCTAGACACCAATTAAACAGTGCATACATTTATTATAATCTTTATCATGATTTTATTTTCTTTATTTATCCAAAAAATTGTGAGAAATAGCATATTAACAGGAGTGCAGGAGATCACAAGAATATTGGGAGATAACACTCCTACAATTATTGGGAAAGTTGAGAGGTCTGAGTCAGTCTGGAAGTTAGCATACATCCAGCTGTTTTCACTTACTTTCAATGTTATTTGCCAACTCTTTTTCATCAGATTTCATGAGCGCTTTAACAAGTTGCGAACGCTTGGACTCAGAAGTTGATAATTTCATGGCCCAAGCATCCAGCATGTTATAAGTCATTTTATATTTATCATCTGGATTATCTTGTTTAAAATGATCGATTTCTGCCATGGTAAACTCAAGATTTACTGCTAGTTGTTTCCAATCAATAGTTGTTGTGGCTATGTTGATTAATTCTTTGGTTGTTATATCTAAATAAAATAAGATATTCTCATAATTTGTAAAACATTCAATGCGAAAGGGGATACATATAACACAGTGTTCACAGCTCCAGCATGCCTAGTAAGATGTTTGTCTCCAAATCACTGTGCATATGGTTTAATTGATTCTTTGCTGAAATATTTTCAGGAAATGTTATCAACAACTTTGCTACTGACAAATGGCAAACGCTTTCATTTTGTTAAAAAACACACACACAAACCCCCTCACATTTCAGCCAAACCTCCAATATGAAAAAGCACAGCAAATCATTGTAAAATGTACCTCTAGTATAGTATAAAAGTTTTTGAAGAATATTCATACCTGATGATGTGATATCTATGAATGGTAAAGGTCCGCCTAAAAAATGAAAATACATGAGTAAAAAACAGTTAATTTTGAAGGGTGTTACAACCGCTAACAACAGCTAATGTCGAAACAACCGTTAATGTAGAACAATCCACCGCTAATGTAGTAAAACCACCAGCTAATGTAGAAACAACAACACCTTATGTATAAATAAAAATCAACACCAGCTAATGTAGAAACGGTCAACAGCTTATGTAGTACCGACAATTGCCTCCCAGCTTATGTAGTTACTATCGCCAGCTAATGTAGAAAATGTTGTATATTTTACAAAAATGTCATCATGTGCAAATGCATCGATCTTTACTTATCTACAGTCTTTCAACCTCTCGTAAGCACCCAACTTTCTAAACGATCACACATGGTAAGCAACCATCTCTGTTAAAGGACCGCTTTTCATAATCGACCACCTCACGTAAGGGATCACCTCATCTCATAAAGGATCGCTTCACATAATCGACCACAAGCAACTACAACTCATTAGCTGTGGTTTTCTACATTAGCGATTGTAACAAAGTATTTGAAGGTTTTAATTTTATAAAATTAAAAATATGATTTTTTTTTAATTGCAAAAAGGCAATGCCTTTTATCATTAATAATCAATAGTCTGTTTTATTTTACTTCGTTTAATTTTACTTTACTTTATAATATTACCAAAATACATACATACAGCGTATAAATCCATCGCAAAACGGAAGATAAACATGATAAAATACAAAATAACTTAATAACTTAAACTATTAAAAAAATTCAGACAAAAAGCAAGAGAATTATACATGAATAGAAGGATATACTATGATTTAAGCAATCTATGTAATCTGCAAATAAATCTATAACAATGTTGAGTTTAAAAACTTGATATTCCAAGGGGAGGGTCTAGTTGAATAGGCTTGTCTAATTAAATTCATCTAAGATGTAAATATTTGATTTAGGGGTATAGTAAAAAACAAAATCAAAATTACAAGACTGTTGAATTGTATCTTATAATAGGACTGACAATTACTACTTAATAAAAGTATCCATGATCATTAAGATTTAATTACTTCTATTTTTTTAACAAGCAATCACAATTATTATTTATTATGTTCATTATTACCTTTCCAAGCTTTGTTTTAAGTTTTCATAGTACTTACCTTTCAGAATGTTAATGATTTCTTTTTTCTGATCTTTATCATATTTATCACAACTGTTTTCATTATAGCAATCCAAGGCAGACTTTCCCTCCTAACAATCAAAGGTTATAAATGTCATGTTATTATGTGATTACAAAATATATTATACTAAGCAGTCCTAAACATATTACAAAATTGTGCTTAAAATGTCACATAATTTGCAAGACCATAACCCCCTTTTCATTTTTCTTCAGCATATAAATGTAATTTTTATCTTGCTATTAAAACCATGGCAAACCTGGTGAGGGCATACTGTACCTACCTCTACCTACATTACATTTTGTGTCATAGCCTAATTGCACTGCATAGTAAGTGAATGTGCATTTGATGTAATAAATAAGTATACATCTAACTTTCCATGGTTGAATGCCTAATTCGAATCCCACTGAGGACTACTTTTTTAATGAATAATTTTTGTTTGTGCTGGTTATGAACGCCTTCCTTTTAAACTAGAACTCTGTCAACATTCCGGGTTAAGATCATTAGTGTTGCAAAGTTTGCTACAAAAAACAGGGCGGTAAAAAAGTTTTCTATACATTAAAAAAAAAGTAACTATAATGAATGTTACCACTCTACACACAACACAAAAGATTATCGACTTAGGGTTGAGGTGAGCGGGGTTCGAGTTGATTGGGGCGGTGGCACTAGACACACATAGATAATAAATAAAAGAGTACACAATAGTTGGCTTATAGTAGATGTGTTATTATTCTAAATCGTAATACAAATTATACAATATGCGACTTATAATTAAGTATGCTTAAAGATTTAGATAACAAGTCAAACTTAAGTTTGTTGACAACTGGCAGTGGTCGAGCTTGTCCCCTTTTTGGTGTGGTAAACCCGTTCGAAGTTTGATGCTTATACACTCCACCGATTCCCTCGTCTGGCTGTGGACTTTACACACAGAATCCAACTTGGGCAATCTTCCCTCAACCTGAATTTGTTGAGCAAGGAATAAGTGTAAATACAACTTCTTTCAGAACGTACAAAAAGTATCAGGGAGGACCTGACTGCTCTCAATAGATTTAGAGTTGAGTTGTGTACTACGGTAGCCTTTTTGTATTTAATTCCTATAACTACAGAATTCTCTATACAGGCTTCATTCAAGGATGATTTAGGATTAGCTAATAACTCATAGCCTAGTGAGTATATAATGACAGGGTCTTATTGCTACACTCTAACTTACACATAAACACAATCAATACGATATAAGGTGGTCAAACATATAGTACATATTTACAATATATCAAGTTGTATCTAAGATAAGAAATTCATTGCTGGATTTAACAACAGGCAATGATAAACATAAAAGTAGTATCCTATACGTAGTTAACAAGTACAACTAAAGGATTTAGCTATGTTACTTATGCTACAAAATAATAAGTTTATGTTGGTTATCTTACCTGAATTTGTTGAGCAAGGAATAAGTGTAAATACAACTTCTTTCAGAACGTACAAAAAGTATCAGGGAGGACCTGACTGCTCTCAATAGATTTAGAGTTGAGTTGTGATTTTTCCCAACTCTGCAGTCTTTTTTATATGTCTTGGCCCCACCCTGTTGTTCCGAAATACATTCCTGGACCATTATCTAATGGTAGATGATGGTGGCCCTATTTCCTTATTTGGAGTTTGGTCAGCTAATAGTTTATCCTTAAAATAATTAGCTCATACTTAAAGTATGTTGGTCAGTACTTTCTTTGTTTGTAAGGAAGTAGGAATGTGTAAGTGTTGCAATTTCCTTGGACTGGCACACTTTTGTGGCCTGGGTTACCCTTCATCTTCTTAGACTGGCCTACTTTTGTAGCCTGGGTTACACTCACCCTGCCAAAATACTCGTCCGTCCCCGGACGACGCTCAACAAACTCAATGGTAACCAACATTTACATTAAAAGTAGTGCTTAACTACGTCACCATTTAGTTTTTGATCGTAATTCACCTGTCTTAATACATAAAATATACAGTGAAAAAAAAATATTACATTGAAAAGGAATCAAAATTGGCGTGTATATATAAACATATAGTAAAAATAACATTATAAAATTAATTCGGCTTAGAGCCTCTTAAAAGTGATAATTGAGATTGCATCATATCAGCAAACATTTGGTTTTGCATCCCAATGACTTGGACCACCATATTAGAAGTTGATGTAACTTGTTGGCCGGGAGCAAAATAACCTAACCTTTCTGGCTGTGTTCTTAGCCGTTTAGGACGTAAGGTATCATCTGTATTAGCCTGTGGTTCGTGGACATCAGGTTGAATATCAGGCTCATTATTAGCATTATCAATATTAACATTATCATTGTTGTCTAAATTATGAATAACAGCATCTTCGATATCATTAATATCATGGTTAACTATTACATCTTCCTCATTGATCTGAGGTTCTATTTCGTTAACAATTGGGGTGTCAATAATAGTTTGAGCCACGTTTTGGTCATTACCCAGATTAGGAGGTATAGATGGATCTGTTGGTTGTTGAAGTGTGCGAACTGAATTTGGAATGTAATAATCTAAATCACTATCACTTGTTTCATGTCCAGATAGTTCTGGCTGTGGGACAGTTGACTTAGGCGTTTTGTGCCCTTGTCGAGTGACAGGCTTTCTCTGTCTTTGTTTTTCTTTAGTACCACTTTTAGGGGGAGTTTCCTTTGCTGTAGCAAACCTACATGGGAGTAGCATATTTCTATGCAATGTTCTAGTAGGACCATCACTATCTTCAGGTTCTATCTTGTACACAGGGTTGTCCCCTATTTGTTCCAAAACCACATAAATAGTTTCTTCCCACCTATCAGCAAGTTTATGTTTACCCCTTAAGCGCACATTTTTTACTAGTACCCTATCACCCTTGCAAATAGTGCATTCACGCACTTTACTATCATATCGGGCTTTATTGGCATTAGCTTTCTTGGTTGCCATTTCCTGGGCTAATTTGTGTGCTGTTTCTAGGCGATGTCGTAATTTGTCGGCATATCCCCTTGGAGAAAGTGAACCATTTTGATTTGGGTCAATACCTAGTTGGATGTCAATTGGGAGGCGGGCTTCTCTACCAAACATTAAATAATATGGGGACATTCCCGTAGCATCATTCTTAGTACAATTGTATGCATGCACTAAGGGTGCAACATGGTCTCGCCAATGTTCTTTCTTTTGGTTTTCTAGAGTGCCTAGCATTTTAAGCAGGGTTTGGTTAAACCGTTCTACCTGACCATTACCCTGGGGATGGTATGGGGTTGTACGAGATTTTCTTACTCCTAAATATTTACATAAGTCTTGGATAACTTTAGATTCGAAATCTCTGCCTTGATCTGAATGTAATTGTTTTGGAAAGCCATAATGTTGAAAGACGTTATTCCACAGAGCTTTTGCTACTGTGGGGGCTTTTTGGTCCTTGGTTGGGATAGCAATAGCATATCTAGTGAAATGGTCAGTGACAACTAATACATTTCTAGTATCCTTAGAATCAGGTTCTATAGACAGAAAGTCAATACACATTAATTCCATAGGCATGGTGGTTCTGACACTAACTAGGGGGGCTGCTTTGGTAGCACGGGCCTTTCTTCGGACACATCGTTCACAACACCTACATTTATCTTCAATTTGGGAGGACATACGAGGCCAATAAAATCTGGATCGGGCAAGATCCAAGGTCCGTTCCATCCCAGGGTGACCAATGTCATCATGTAAGCCAGTAAATGCTTTATCTCTATATGCGGTTGGAAGCACTAATTGCAATTGCATAGCTCCGATATTATTTACAAATTGGCGGTATAGAATATTATCTTTTACCAATAATTTATCAAACTGTCTCAGGAGTAGCCTAGTTTCCTCGGGTAATTTTGCGAGTTCATCTTGTGTAGGTTTCCGTTTGATATATACAAATTTAAAAATAGGTTTTATATTAGGGTCTTGTTGTTGATGCTCTACCCACTCCGCTGCAGTAACATTAGGCAAGGTTGACTGCCCATCTATAGGCCTAATAGGGTTATCATAGATGGCGGGGATTGCATCAGGAGAATCACTAACTGACTCAACTAAGGGTGTTTTTATCATTAGGTGTAGTAGACTTATTAACTATTTTAGCATTACAGACTGCTGTGAACGAACAGGATGAAAATTTTACTCTACCTAACACTTCGTCAGCTTTCTCTTGATATTGTTCGTATTCAAAGTCATTGGAAGGGGGGTCATGTGGGCGACGACTAAGACCGTCTGCATCTTGATTGTTTCTACCTGCTTTGTATTTAATATCAAAGTTGTAATTGACCAGGGCGGCAAGCCACCTTTGACCTGTAGCGTCAAGCTTAGCTGTCGTCAACACGTACGTTAAGGGGTTATTATCGGTGTAAATTACAAATCGTTGACCATAAAGATAGTCAGTAAATTTCTCAGTCACCGCCCATTTTAGGGCAAGAAACTCTAATTTATGAGCAGGATAATTGGCTTCACTTTTGGATAACCCACGACTAGCATAGGCAATTACCCTCTTTATCCCATTTATCTCTTGATATAGGGCTGCACCTAACCCGCTTGTGCTAGCGTCGGTATGTAGAATAAATGGTGAATTGTAGTCTGCGAATCCTAATATAGGGGCTGAAGACAATTTATCTATTAGTACATCAAATGCCACCTGACATGATTCGGACCAGTTAGTACCAAATGGGGTATTAGGACTAGGGCGCCTTTCTGAGGGAGTATTGGATTTAGGTTTTTTGAACGTTTTACCTCGTTTACGTATTGGGTCATACTTAGTCATAAGTTGGTTTAATGGTTTGGCAATATGGCTATAATGCTGTATAAATCGTCGATAATAACCAGCAAAACCTAGAAATGATTTCAATTCTTTTACATTTGAGGGGCGGGGCCAAGATTTGACAGCCTCTACCTTATCTGGGTCAGTGCTTACCCCATCCTCTGAAATGACATGGCCCAAACACTTAATGGAAGTTTGGGCAAAATTGCACTTGTCTGGATTTAGTTTCAAGCCATACTCTTCAAGCCTAGATAATACTTTGTCTAACTTAGCTAGGTGTTCGTCTAGTGTGGTTGAAAAAACTAGTAAGTCATCTAAATAAACTAGAACGTCGGAGAATGTTAACTCCCCCATGCACTTCTCCATTAGTCGCTGGAAGGTGGCGGGGGCATTAGTGATCCCTTGGGGCATTCGGTTAAATTCATAGAATCCCAATGGGCACCAAAATGCAGTTTTTGCTTTATCCTCCTCAGCCATTTCAATTTGGTAATAGCCTGATTTGAGGTCAAGACATGAGAACCATTTGGCACCACGTAAGGTTGTAAGGGCATCTTCAATGTTGGGGACGTTGTATTGGTCCCTAACCGTCCTAGAATTTAGAAGTCTGTAATCTATACATAATCGAATCTCGTTAGTCTTCTTTTTCCTGACTAATACTATAGGAGAACTATACTGGCTTTCGGACTCTCTAATGATATTCTTCCTTAATAAATCTTGAATGTGGTCCCTAGCATCATTGAAATCAGATGGGGGTATCCTCCTACAAGGTTGACGGAATGGGGTGTCATTAGTTAGGTGTATTTTATGTTTTACAGCCGAAGTTCTCCCTATATCTAAATCATTCTTTGAAAAAACATTCGGATGATTATTAAGTAAATTAATAAATTTCGCCTTATCTATATGTGAAATTGGCGAGCTATCAAAATTAAAATTGTTTGAGGCCGTACTTGAGTTACAGTGAACTTCCGGACTGTGATGCGTTATAGACTGGGGGATGAAAGCAGTGGCAATCTTAAAGTTTCTATTTAGCCTAATTTCTTTACTAGAATTTGACAAAGGAACTCTAAGTTTAACTGGGCCCATATGTTCTAACTTGACTATTAAGGGTGTGATTAAAAGCCCTCCAGGAAGTGGGGTATCCGGGGATGCTTCAATTAACACATCTAAGTTAGGGTGTACTGTGTTCTTTATAACACATTCTACCTCTACTATTTTTCCTCTAGGTATTGTCATAGGAGAACATATTTTAACGGGGCCTAGTTTATCTTTCTTAGCCTTATCCTCTTTATACACTTCAGCCCAAGCAGAGTGTATGGGGCCTACTTTCCTTCCCTTTTTCTTAGTATTTGTCCAGCCAGTGGCCAGATCCCGAACTATACTGGTGTTGGTGCCCATTAACATAGACAGTCCCTTCCCTAATTTGGGGCACACTAAAGCTAATGTTGGGAATTGTTTAGTATAGCCCGTCTGGACTTTAGGAAACGTTAAATTGACCTCTATATAACCTAGATAAGGTACGTTCTGACCGCCAGCACCAGTTACTATTAAATCGGTTAATGGGTATATAGGCTTATCCCTTAATTTATCTTTATAAAAGTCTTCACTGATACATGTAACCTGCGAGCCTGTATCTAACATTGCATTACATATATGACCGTCAACAATTATTGTTACGACACTAGGGTCGCCTATAAGATTGTTAGTTTGTGATATTGCACTATGGAGTAAATTATTGGATGTTTTTGTTCCAGTGTTTCCCTTTCTCTTTTGTTGGGACCTTTTTACTGATGGGGCAGACCGTTGTCCCTTCTTCCCGGATGCCCTCTGCCGTTTCCCGCCTGATTAAACCGTTTGACCAATTTCTGCTGTACTAATGTGGCATTAGTTGGGTTGGGACAACCCCTCATGTGGTGCCCATCCTCGCCACAATTATAACATATTTTAGGCCTAGTGTTTGGCGCAGGTGAAGAACGCGTTTTTGGGTTAGGGGTAGACTCTGGTGGGCTTGGTGTTGATTTGAGGTGATGTAGCTCAGTTCTAAGAACTTCTACATCATGGCTAAGGGCTTCATAGCTACATAACGCAGCCTTGGCACTAACTGCCTTAGGTGTTCGCTTTTCTGCCCTAGCCCTACTATTAATTTCCTCACTTCTAACTTCTTTAATCAGTGTTAAATAAGTAGGGGGATTTGATTTGCGTTGTTTCAGGTTTAATGTAGATGATAGCATCTCGTCATATACTAGCCCACGGACAAATTGAGCTAGTCTCATATGGTCAGCCTTTGCTACCCCAACTGCCCCAGCCTTTGTTGCCCTAGTTAGATTTTCATCTAGGCGCATTAAAAATTTAGAGGGCAGTTCCCCTTCCGACTGATATGTCTCCCTAAATAGAGTATAGAGGTCATCTGCATCCACTGCCAAACCATAGACCTCATTAAGTACATCATGGCATTCCCTAGCAGTTGATTTATCAGTCACTTTATTTAGGATATTAAGTGCTGGAGGAAAGAGACTTTGACTTAAGATGCTCTTTTGTTCAGCCTGTGATAAGCTTTCATCCCTTAAAAGTTGTTGGACTAGTTGAGACCAAGTCTCAAAGTCTACCTCATTTGAAGGGATTGGCACCCGTCCCGAAAACTGTCGTAACCGACGAACACCGGCCGTACGGGGCACGTTGTTGCCTATTAGGTGTTTTACTACTACTTCTTTGGTGTCGGAGGGGATGGAGTCTAGCCTAAGATCGTTCAGGGTTTTCCCATGTTCTAAGAGAAATTTTTGTAGTTGTCCCTGGAAATCTGTGGGTAGGATATGGGTGTCCTTTTCTGGGGTCTTCCCATCCCATTTTATAATAGTCCAGGTTTCGTTATCTGTGTGGTCAATGGTTGTGGGGATATTTAGATCTACTACAGGTTTGGAAAACGAAAGTAGTAATTGAAAAGTGATATCTGTTTCATCTATAACTTCAACAACCTGGGATCGATCTATTTCTTTAAATGCATTAGGTATTCTATCGTTACTATAATTGGCCTTCAATACACCCCTTAATGCAATAGCATGACTAGGATCGACCTTGTGTTTAATACACCAGTCATATATATCCATGGTATACAAAATAAGAAGTTACAATTGTAAATTAAAATAAGTGAAATTACGATCAAATATTACAAATTATAAAACAATAATTAGATATATAGGGGTACAAAAATATTATAAAGTAAAATTGAAAAGCATGAAATATAATACAATGATAAAAATATGCAATTATAGTATATAATTATAAATTTATTATCTAACTAGTGCCTTTTCAAGCCCCACATTGGGCGCCAGTTTTTATGTTACCACTCTACACACAACACAAAAGATTATCGACTTAGGGTTGAGGTGAGCGGGGTTCGAGTTGATTGGGGCGGTGGCACTAGACACACATAGATAATAAATAAAAGAGTACACAATAGTTGGCTTATAGTAGATGTGTTATTATTCTAAATCGTAATACAAATTATACAATATGCGACTTATAATTAAGTATGCTTAAAGATTTAGATAACAAGTCAAACTTAAGTTTGTTGACAACTGGCAGTGGTCGAGCTTGTCCCCTTTTTGGTGTGGTAAACCCGTTCGAAGTTTGATGCTTATACACTCCACCGATTCCCTCGTCTGGCTGTGGACTTTACACACAGAATCCAACTTGGGCAATCTTCCCTTAACCTGAATTTGTTGAGCAAGGAATAAGTGTAAATACAACTTCTTTCAGAACGTACAAAAAGTATCAGGGAGGACCTGACTGCTCTCAATAGATTTAGAGTTGAGTTGTGTACTACGGTAGCCTTTTTGTATTTAATTCCTATAACTACAGAATTCTCTATACAGGCTTCATTCAAGGATGATTTAGGATTAGCTAATAACTCATAGCCTAGTGAGTATATAATGACAGGGTCTTATTGCTACACTCTAACTTACACATAAACACAATCAATACGATATAAGGTGGTCAAACATATAGTACATATTTACAATATATCAAGTTGTATCTAAGATAAGAAATTCATTGCTGGATTTAACAACAGGCAATGATAAACATAAAAGTAGTATCCTATACGTAGTTAACAAGTACAACTAAAGGATTTAGCTATGTTACTTATGCTACAAAATAATAAGTTTATGTTGGTTATCTTACCTGAATTTGTTGAGCAAGGAATAAGTGTAAATACAACTTCTTTCAGAACGTACAAAAAGTATCAGGGAGGACCTGACTGCTCTCAATAGATTTAGAGTTGAGTTGTGATTTTTCCCAACTCTGCAGTCTTTTTTATATGTCTTGGCCCCACCCTGTTGTTCCGAAATACATTCCTGGACCATTATCTAATGGTAGATGATGGTGGCCCTATTTCCTTATTTGGAGTTTGGTCAGCTAATAGTTTATCCTTAAAATAATTAGCTCATACTTAAAGTATGTTGGTCAGTACTTTCTTTGTTTGTAAGGAAGTAGGAATGTGTAAGTGTTGCAATTTCCTTGGACTGGCACACTTTTGTGGCCTGGGTTACCCTTCATCTTCTTAGACTGGCCTACTTTTGTAGCCTGGGTTACATGAAGTAAAACAATTAATGACATTCTTGAAATTTGATTACTTAGCTATTGAGCTTTGACCAAATCTGACTTAATTTTTACACTGTTTTTTAATTACAAAAAAAAGAAAATTAGAATTAGATGTTAACAGGCCTTTAACACTAAATTCTGATTAACTATCTCTCAATATTTATTACATTGTTATTATCTCAATATTAGTTACAGTAGAAAAGCATTAAACAAATCCTCAGACGACAGTTGAATTGACAAACAAACAAAACCAACAAGCAAACAAACAACAACATACAGGGGCGAAAACATAACCTCCTAGACAGAGGGAATAAAAGTGTTCATTCTAAGCATTCTCAAATTGTCTAAAAAATGTGTTGATTACTAAACAATTTGACCACAAAATTCATTTTGCTTTAAATCCAAAGCTTCTATATATAAATTATGGTTAATTCTGACATAGGCGAGCACAATGCAAAAACTTCTCTACAAATCTCCGCCTTGGATACCTACCTTATCTATCCGAGATGTACCGCGAAACGTAGATTTGATAACATTAGTGTGCACGCCGACGCTATTGTTCCATATTTATATCTTAGGAAGATATTATAAAGAGTTTTTTAACAACATTTATGATTTCAACATTGGATTTTCCTCTCAATTTCAATTCTTCCCGGTCAAAGTAATTTCCGGGTTTAAGATAAGTTCACCTTAGTTTCAAATATTTTCTCTCTTTTATACACAAGGGAGCAGTTAAAATAATAGATTTGACCCTAAAGGTGACTGGAAACAGGCACTTTCCATCAATCAATACAGTGTCCCTTTGGAAGACGAAAAAAAAATTGGCCATTAATCATAGCCATTTCAGTTTTTTGTTTATTTTAAAACATACCACACATGTGTGAAGGTACAGTAGTTAAATAATAGGAATTATACTGCAAATTAATAAAGATCAAATTAAATATACGCCATAAAGAATCAGAATATATTGTGGGGAATAGTATTATAAAATTACATAGGGAGATTTGATAAGACATTTTTCGAGTGAAATCCCGATAGCTGAGTTTTATTGAGTAAGCTTGCAGGAATAACTGTAGGCTATCTTCCTGTGTCCCGTTAGGACCGAGATGTCTGCCCATGTTGCAAGCCGTAATGTCTTCTTTCTTGGGCCCACTCTGTCACGGCAGTTAGTTTCAAAAGATGATTAAATTAAATAATGTATTAATAATTATTAGAATGGTATTCATTTGAATAAACGCCTCTCCAATAAAACATCACTTTGAATAATAACCCCGCCCCCCCTCCCCCCCCACAACCCAACTATCTAATAAACGTCCATCCACATATTTATAATAACACAATTATACTATTTGTAGTAGAATTCACCGCACTGTTATCTGCAATTTACCAAGTGTGTTATTCTTTTTTACCACTTTTCATATCTATGAGAGGATTTCATTTGATTATAAATGTTACCATATTATTAGAACTAAAAAATTTAACATATATCCCTAGAATAAGCACCTCCCTCAAATGACCTCCGCCTCCCCAAATGGCCCTACCAAACAATAAAAACTATACTTTAAAATGTTATTAATCATCTAAAACACTGTGAAACAAAGTAGTTAAGTTTTACGAATGTCAAGCATTTTCAATAATGGTAACCGACAGAAAATGTATAAGGAGAACATTATCATTCCGAGAACCATCGTCTACACTTCCTAGAGGGGGAGCGAGCGAAGCGAGCTCACCCTCTAGTACAAATAATTTTTTGGACAATGTACATCCAGCTGAAATAAATTAGGATTTGTTAATATGTATAATGAGCAACTGAGAGGATACATTTAATATCAAATGATATGTCAACAACTAAAATTTAAAGAAATATAGAACAAATACTTAATGTACTTTCATTATTTATTATATGTATTTAATTATGTATAATACTTCAGTTTACAGTTTTGTAAAATATGAGAAAAATAGCAATAAAGGAAGCATGGTTCTGTTATTTTGTGATTATAAACAATTCAATTTAGATTTACAATTTAACAATACAATGTGAATACTGTAATGAAAAAAAGAAATATTAATCACTATAAAATTTGTTTGGGAGTATCAATTTCCTTTTAATATATCTGTAACTAATCATTCTTTCAAACAAATATACAGGTACATGGTGGATGGTCAATAGATTGCTCGATGATCAGACAAGAAGAAACTAGCCTGAAATTGTCAATGATAATAATAAACCTTTTTCATTATATAACGTAAAAAAAAGAATAGAACATCTATATTATCTATATATAAATTTACGTAAGGGCAAAATTCGGTAAATTGCGCCTTACTTTTAGAATTTTTACTCGATGGTATATAAAGTTGGTTCGTACTTTCGGTACTGATTTTAACCACCTGATGTAACCCTGTTTACTAATTAAATTAAGTTAGATAATTAGTTATTGACGATTAAAACGAATTTAGGTTCAACGATTTGCCCCAAATAGGGGTGTTTTCCGATCGTGGTATACACTGTCTAATGGATGTTCATCTTGAAAAATACCCGCCACAAAAATGCGAGGAGGCTTCGCATTTTCCTATCTCCTCCTACGATAATTGTTTTTAATAACTGAAAACCAGTTGAACAGCTCGAGTACAGTATCATAAGAAAATCGGCCTGTCTTCAACATTATGATGCTGTACTCGAGCAGTTCAACCGGTTTTCAGCTATTAACAAGAAATATTTCTTACAAAAAACGCCGCGTAACTTTTTGACTGGACAGTCTTCATTAATCTAATATAATAGGTCGGCCAATCAAAACGCAAGTGAACAATTGGGACTTTACTTGTGATTTATGTCATTGGCCTGTCAGCACAGTCGTTTCTTTCTAGAATTAAACGCACAAACTTGTATTGGGAATAATATGTTTATGTGGTTATTACTATCACATTTAGGTATTGATAATAATAATAATATGGCTTTTGAATATATAATTACTGTCTGTAGAATAACATTTATACATTTTCGGTTCACGATGAAAAGTTATATGAATGGATTTTTAATAGGTATTTATAATAATAGTATATGGGTTGTATTATTGCTAAGCTATCACCAAATCGCGTTATACCATTATTTCTCAGGGTTTTTTGCACCATTGATCAATACCAAACGCGTATCGGTATTATAGTTTTTAATGAATCATTACATTAATAAAAATACCCAATTAAATCAATCGCGTCAGTCCAATTCCGACTTATGTTTCGATCACAAAGTTCTATGTCTACACTGTCCCAACTAGTTTAACAAAAAAAGTGTGATGTGCCCAAATATGGTAGTGATATGCCCGAATATCGTATTGGACATCGTCATGTCTATATAATATAAATATAAAATTTAAAATCAAAATTACAAACGACTCAAAACAAAATGGTTCGTTTTATAAAAAAGTTAGGTCCCCGATCTCATGTTGGTCAATCTCAGCTAAACGACGTTGGTATGTTAAAAGTCCAAGACCGTGTCGAATTTCTTAGAGTCTGTCATGTTTTTAAAATATATAATCATTGTTGTCCACCTTATTTATGCAATCGTTTTTATTAGAATTTCAGATAGTCATAATTACAATACTAGGGGATGCAATTTTAATTTTAGAATCCCAACTATCAAGCCAATGGCACATGTGACCTTTTTTTACAATGCTATTAAAGAATGGAATAATTTAACAATTAACATTAAGGAATCACAAACTGTTTGTTGTTTTAAAAGTAAAGTTAAAAAGTATCTACAGGAACGTTCACTAGCTCTAGAAACTATTTAATAAGCGCTTCTTCTTTTTTCGATTGTCCTATTTTGCTGTTTTTTGTTTTTTTTTATATGTTGCATTGTTTGTCTTTTTTGCTGTTCTTTCAAAGGACCTCATTGGAAACAAGTCCGTAGAGGACTTTTATGAGTTATCACTGGCATCCTTGTTTTATTTTGGTATTTTTATATTTGCCAATTTTAATTGTATGTCTGTGATATTTTATGTACTGATGCCGAAATAAATCAAATCAATATGGGCACATCATTATTATTTAGTTTGATAGTATAGACAGAGCTTAAGGATTATATTTAAAAAATGTTTTCTTACATTTTGAAAAAAAGTATTTATTTCTTTATAAGCCCAATTTTCCAGTCTTAATTTTACATTTTGAAAAAAAAGTATTTTATTTGTTGATAAGCCCAATTGTGCAGTCTTATTTTACATTTTGAACGAAAGTATTTATCTGTTGATAAGCCCAATTTTGCAGTCTTATTTTACATTTTAAACGAAAGTATTTATTTGTTGATAAGCCGAATTTCCAGTTTAATAATAATGACCTTCCACAGTGCTTATACCATATACATTTTACATGATATTGACCGTGGGTTCTTTACGCCTCTGATGCATTTGTTTTTAGTGTACCTTTTTAATAAATTATTATATGTTTAGGCCTAATCACACCCAATTTAATGAAACGGTCAGATTCCTATTTCAATTGAACAAAAGTAGTACTGTATTTATTATTCATTGATAAGCCAATGGTCCCATGGCGTTAGCCGATATCTTGAGCATTTGACTCATGTGTCTTTTTTGTGAGTGATACACTATGGATATGCCCACGGAAATAATATGTAGACATTGCAAACAATCATAGGCCTACAGCAGGGAAGAGTTACATTACAATTAAACTCTTCCCTGCCTACAGTAACAAACATAACATGGCTAATAAGCATAACATTCAGACTTGTTTGTTTTCTAGTGGATATTTATTTACTTTAGCATGTAGAATAAAACTAGTAACAGTGGCTATATTAATAATTATACTGATTATCATTGATGTTATCGCGTCTAATAATAAAATGTTTTGTTGTTGATAAGCCCAATTTTTCAGCCTTGATTTTACATTTTGAACGAAAGTATTTATTTGTTGATAAGCCCAATTTTGCAGTCTTAATAATGACCCTTCCACAGTGCATTTTACATGATATTAACCGAAGGTTTTTACGCCTCTATAGCCACTGATCAATACCATAATTAATGTACTTTTTTAAAGGAATATTTAAATGTTTCAACATACCCAATTAAAAAAAAACGGTCCGTTTTCGAGTTCAATCTTTTAGAGAGGTTGGAGTTTCATTTTGAACGAAAGTATTTATTTGATTGATAAGCCAAATTTCTAGTCCTAATGATTTGAGATTCAACGGGTTTTGCTTTCAATTGTATAATAACATAATTATATATATATATATATATATATATATATATATATATATATATATATATATATATATATATATATAAATATAAGTATAATTATGAATTCACCAACACTTTCAGGCCCAATAACAATGATCCCGGGCCCGAGTTTTTGTAGACCGGACTTCCATGCACAGCCACATGTTAAGGAATATGATTTATGAATTTAATATGGTTCGAAATGATATTACACAACAACGATTAGACAGCAACTGTGCAAGAGTCCAACTAATAAAATCGGAATGATCAATTAATTGAACATTTACAGCATAAGGCCCATACACTAGGACGATAACGATCGACGATAAATAGACAAATGTGCATTTTTAATACATAAACCAAAAGAAATATAAACAATTCCTTTGATGAAAATTATATTTTCACACGTCCAATCAAATGACGTCATGATTAGTGTAGTGAATTTATCTTTAGTTGGTTGCGAGCTTTCTCAGGCGTATATCCACTCGACGTACACAGCTGTCGTTCCGAGCTTTCTCAGGCGTATATATTTCCACGCGACGTACACAGCTGTCACTCAATGATAACTCATGCAAAAAGTATATTTAATTCAACTAGAACTTTTATTCCTCGTAATTCGATTAATACATCTTTCTACCACTACCAGTCAAGCCTTAATATTCTCTTGATCATCTTTCCGTTTATCTACTCTGATCTTATTCTCTCTTCTCCTCTAATATCTATTACATTCTACTTTTATACTGGATATGCAAATTTTAGGCTTCAGAGGAGGATAACATTTTCCCTCCAAAAATTATACAATTTTGATTGGCTAATAATAAGGCGGACCTGGTCTAAAGCATCCTTCTCTAAACAGAGAGAATCACAACATAATAATATGACATTCCCCTTTTTGGGAAAAAGATTGTGTCAATCTTTCCAAAAATTTAACATTTAAAACCATTTTACTTTAAACTATCTACTAATAACACCTCTATAATATTATTATGCACGGCTTAATCCATCTGCATTTCCATTTAATGATCCTTTCTTGTAAATAACTTTAAATTTATATCCTTGTAAAAACAGAGCCCATCTCATAAGTCTAACATTGGCACCCTTCATTGAGTCCATCCATCTCAATGCCTGGTGGTCAGTATGAACTTGAAATTCACAACCATACAGATAATACTTAAGTTTATTTATAGCCCAAACAATAGAGAGGCACTCTTTTTCTGGCACAGAATATCTCTGCTCATGTACAGATAACTTTCTACTTAAGTACACACCATCTATTTGGCTCAGCACTGCACCTATGCCATAATTTGAGGCATCGGTTTGCAATATAAACATCTTATCAAAATTTGGGGCTTTTAATACATTATCATCAGTAAGTCGTTTCTTTAAAGTTACAAAGGCATTTTCACATTGTTCATTCCACTTAACGGTATTACTTTTACTCTTTAAAGTTAAATCAATCAATGGTTTAGCAATATCGGCATAGTTCTGTACAAATTTTCTGTAATAGCCCGTTAATCCGAGAAATGATCGGACTTGTTTCTTAGACAAAGGTCTGGGGAACTTTTCCACAGCCTCAACCTTATCAATCATGGGTCTAATTTCTCCATTACCAATCTTATGCCCCAGAAATTCTACCTGTGCATAGGCAATTTTACATTTCAAAGGCTTTGCTGTCAATCCAGCACTACTTAATCTTTCTAATACATCATTCAAATGAAAAATATGATCTTTCCAAGTTTGACTATAAATACATATGTCATCTATATATGCCTTAGCATATCCCTCAGTACCTTGTAATACCTTATCCATTAATCTTTGGAAAGTACTAGAGCTATTTTGCATACCAAATGGAAGTACATTGTAACAATACTGTCCAAATTGTGTAATAAATGCTGATTTGTCTTTGGTCTTAGGATCCAGAGGCACCTGGTAAAATCCTTTAGTTAGATCTAACGTAGTTATGTATATTGCGGATGATACCTCATCCAACATTTCGTCTATGCGAGGCATAACATAAGGGTCAAATTGTGTAGTCTTATTTAGTGATCTAAAATCTGTCACCATTCTAATTTGATTCTGGCCTTTCTTCAGGGCAATAATAGGTGCAGCATAGGCACTAACTGTAGGTTCTATTATACCCATAGCCAACATACTATCTAATTCTTCTTTCAATTTACCCTTTAATGCTTGGGGCGTTCTATATGCCCTATGCCTTATAGGCATTTCACCATTTGTCTTAATTTCATGTGTCACCAAGTGAGTTCTACCTGGTACATCCGAGAATACATTCTGTTGGTACTTTAACAATTCTGTTAATTGTTTAGTTTGTGTATCATTTAAATTACTACTAACGTTAACATCTCTCCATGTTTGAGATTGATGATAAGACAATCCTATGTCTATTTCACTATCTAACTCATTGTCATGGACTGTTTCATTTAAGTCTACTTCTTCTATCGACTGAACATTTGTTACTACATAATAACCATCTTTACTTATTTCTACTTTTTCATACCATCTCTTTAACATATTAACATGTAGAATTTGTTTTTCTTTTCTTCTACCTCCTATGTATATTTCATAATTTACATCATTGACCTTTTTTGTAACAGTGAAGGGGCCTTGCCATTTACTGTCTAACTTACTATTTCCTACTGGAAGGAATATCAACACTTTGTCCCCTTCTACAAATTCTCTATCAATAGCATTCTTGTTATAATTGTGGGACATAATTTCTTGTTGTTCAAGTTTGTTTACATTAGCATCTTTCATTAATTCCTCCATTTTTTCTCTTATTTCTAACATGTATTTGATAACATCAGTAGATGTTTCTTCATCTTCTACCCAATTACTTTTGAGTAAACTCAAGGGTCCCCTCACCTCTCTACCATAAAGCAATTTAAAAGGTGAATGGCCCGTCGCTTTACTAGGAACTTCTCTGTATGCAAACAGAAAGGGGGGTATGTAGTTATCCCAATTTTTTCTTTGCTTAACTGTAAGTGTCCTCATCATATTTTTCAATGTACCGTGAAATCTTTCAACAAGCCCATTGCTTTGGGGGTGGTACACTGCAGTCTTTAATTGATTAATCCCCAACATACTACATATAGATTGCATAATTGAAGACATGAAATTAGTTCCTTGATCATGTACAATCTCTTCGGGTAATCCTACTCTAGTAAAGACTTCTATTAGAGCCCTGGCTACTGTTTCAGCTCTAACATTGGGTAACGGGATAGCATCCGGATATCTCGTAGCATAGTCAATTATAGTAAGCATATATTTCTTATTACGGCTTGTTCTAGATAAGGGTCCAACAATGTCTATCGCTATACGTTTAAATGGTGTACTTATAATCGGTAATGGTATCAAAGTATGTTTCCTTTTACTTTTACCCTTATCTACCTTTTGGCATTCCTTACAGACTTTACAATAGACTACCACATCTTTAAATATACCTGGCCAATAGAATTGGTTCAGGATCCTACTTTTAGTTTTCTCAACACCCATGTGACCTGCAAATGGCACATTATGACCTAAGTGTAATACACCCTGTCTACACTGAGTGGGTAATACAATCTGTTCCACTTGGTTATACTTATCTTTAATACTACTCCAATTTCTCATCAATATACCTTGTCTCATAAAGAAACATACCCTATGCTGACCTATTTCTTCTATAGGGACTACCCTGTCAAACACTCCTTTGAGTGAGTCATCATTAGTTTGCAATTTGATCAGTTCTTGTTTAGTTAGGTTCAGCTTGTGCTGTTGCTCATAAGTTTTATGTTTGACTGTTTTATCTTTAGCTTTATCCTCATTTTCGTCAAACAAATTATTCATTTCTGTTCCATTCATATCATCTAAACACTTAGTTTTATTTACTTTGTTGTCATTTACTACTGTTTTCAACAATTGTACATTAGTTTCTTTAGGCGGCTCTTCTATCGGCTTAAAGTTACTATCTTTCCCTAACAATATCATTTCGTCTTGTATTCTAACATCATTTTCTATTCTGGCTTGCTCCCTAGTTAGGACGAACATTTCTTTAGCCATTGTTTCCCCACAATTCTGGTCCAAATCATGACCCAATAACATGTCCCTCTGTAATCCTTCGATTACGGCTACAGTCACTTTTCCTGTCACTATCTTACTTTCTATAGCTACCTCAGCTAAGGGGACGGTAATATCGCCTCCTATACCTCTTAACGTAACCCATTTTCCTGGCAAGTAACATTTGTTAGGCACTAGACTTTCCTTAACAGCTGACTGGGTACATCCCGAGTCTCTAAGCATAGTTATATCCTGTCCTTCTAATTTTCCTGGTATTATACACTTCTCCATTTTATTTTCTACACTATCTATAACTACTTGGGGTCTATCTGATTTTAGTCCTTCACATCTTAAGCCATCTTTCACATTCGGGCCCTTCTTAGTGTCACTAGTCTTTCCTTTTGCTACCATTTTAGGACAATCCCCTATTTTATGTCCCTTCTCCTTACAATTAAAGCATAGGCCATTAATCCATTCATTTGAAGGTTCTCTCTGTTGGAAATTTCTACCATAGTTATGGAATTTGCCTCCCCTTCCGCGATACCTATTGTATCCTTGCTGCCTAGCTCCAGGGTTATTCTGAGTCGTACCATTCTTAGGTTTACTATTTTCTTGGCCCTTATAATACGTAGGCTTATTTTCAGAATTTACGGCATTCCAATAGCCACGGCCACCTCTATTAGCTATATAATCATCGGCTATCATAGCCATATCATAGCTCTTATTTACTTGTTTATCTCTAAGATAAAGCCTCAGATCTTCAGGCATTTTATCAAGTGCCTGTTCCATTATAATCATTTCAATAATGCCTGCAGCATCATCTTCTTTTACATTAGCACATTTCATCCAACATTTTAAATAATGGGAGAGCTCATTCAGCCATTCCCTGATGGACATATCTTTAACTCTGTTCGAATTTCTAAATTTAAATCTGTAGGTCTCTGCGGACACATCATACTTTTCTAAGATTGCCTTCTTTAAGGTATCATAATCTACACATTCTTTTACGGTTAAGGATGCATATGCTGTCCTAGCTTTACCAGACAGTTCAGGTGCTAACCTAGCGGACCACGTATTCTTATCCCAACCTGTGGCTTCTGCCAAGTGTTCAAATGTTCTAAAATATATATCAATATCATCTGATTCCTTCAAAGTAGGAACCTTTACCTTCATTTCATCTCCTATATTTCTAGCATTACTGTAGCTAGACCTATTTTCTAATTCCATCATTTTCACTCTTTCTTGTGATTCAATTTTTCTTAGCTCTATATCTGCTTTCTTTTGCTCTATATCTGCTTCTAATCTTAATTGGTCTTGTTGGTTTTGTAATTCTAACTTTTTGTTTTCGGCCTCGAACTTCATTCGAAAATATTCGAGCATCATATCTTTAGGCATACCGCCGGGTATTTCGGGCAAATCAATATCCCTAGCCATTTTATCATATATTTCATTGACTTGGTCAACCTCTTCTTGGTCAACCATATCTTCCCTTGTATCTTTGGCTGACATAGTCTTATCTATATTTTTACCCGATCTTAAAGTTGTCATGCTAATAACAATTTTACTAATGAAATATGTAAACTTATGTATACAAAATATGTTATAAAAGTATTTGTATTACCTTGATTAATATGAAATCCACATAAATTCTTAAATGCAATACAATATAAGACATTAATTTACTTCAAAGTCACAAACAACGTTCCAAGTTCGCTCCGTACAAAAATTTACTCTCGAAATAAAAATAGTTTACAAAGTCAGCTATGCAAATCTTCTCAAAATTTTCTGGGCTTCCTTCTGTTACTTCAGTCTTCTTCTTTCAGATCTCGGTGAATATATATCTCCGATGAATATCCAGCAGCCTTGAGTAGGTACCTTGAGCTCAACAGTACTTCTTCTTCGTTGTAATATCCAAACAACGCACGGTATAAAAACTGTCAGGAATCCAGATCTTCGTAACCATTTAACTTTTTGGTTACTGATTTAACAGGCCCGTAGAGTAGGCACTGTCACTTCTTCTTCTTCTTCTTGATACTTAAATCATGTAAACAAAAATTTTCACCGCTGCCACCATGTAGTGAATTTATCTTTAGTTGGTTGCAAGCTTTCTCAGGCGTATATCCACTCGACGTACACAGCTGTCGTTCCGAGCTTTCTCAGGCGTATATATTTCCACGCGACGTACACAGCTGTCACTGAATGATAACTCATGCAAAAAGTATATTTAATTCAACTAGAACTTTTATTCCTCGTAATTCGATTAATACATCTTTCTACCACTACCAGTCAAGCCTTAATATTCTCTTGATCATCTTTCCGTTTATCTACTCTGATCTTATTCTCTCTTCTCCTCTAATATCTATTACATTCTACTTTTATACTGGATATGCAAATTTTAGGCTTCAGAGGAGGATAACATTTTCCCTCCAAAAATTATACAATTTTGATTGGCTAATAATAAGGCGGACCTGGTCTAAAGCATCCTTCTCTAAACAGAGAGAATCACAACATAATAATATGACAATTAGTAAGACCAATAATATCGTGACAATACAGCGATTTTATTGTTTTTATTTATCATGCCGTCATTTGATTGGAATTTGAAAAACATTATTTTTATCAAAGACAGCATAAATGATTATCCTATAGGTCTAGAACGAAAACCTTTCTAATTTCTTTTGGTTTATGTAAAAACAAGGCCAACAGCCATTAAGTCGCGTGCTACAATGCATAGTGATACCGGACCGACAGACAAACAGACCGACAGACAGACAGACCGACAGACAGACGGACCGAC
Source organism: Antedon mediterranea (assembly GCF_964355755.1). Classification (NCBI taxonomy): domain Eukaryota; kingdom Metazoa; phylum Echinodermata; class Crinoidea; order Comatulida; family Antedonidae; genus Antedon; species Antedon mediterranea. Next base: position 13,490,557 of record NC_092674.1, read on the forward strand.
CGACATAGTGAACTATACTGACCGAAATTACTGAACATGTTTAAAAATGTTGAAATGTTTAAAAACATTTATATTTTTTTTAATTTACACGTGCGTAGCCTGTCACTTTTGACGTGCTCGTATAACGTAATTTCGAGTTGAAAAGTAAGTAAAGAAAACAGAAATCGGGCAAAAAGAGTGCGCAATAACATTTAACGCGCAGTGCGCGCGCAAAAATCTGCGCACTCATGGCAATTTTGTAAACGCTTAAAATTGCCTGAAACGTTCTCTTATTTCATCGAAAATAAATTTTGAAAATTTTAGGCGCGCGTACGCATGCGTTACATGCGCTACGCACGTAATTGTATTGCCATATGATGATTTATGCCCTGACATTTATGAGTACCAAATTTTATTTAATTGTGATTCATGGTTGTTAAGATATGATTACAAACGTGATTTCGTTAAATCGTGCGTAGACCGCGTAATTTTTTATTGCGCACCGTGAAATCATAACCACATCGATTCCTGGCCATAAGGAATATTCTGTGAAAAATTGATTTAGCTAGATTAAACTGATATCAAGATAAGGTCATAAAGCGATAAAACGCATAGTGATACCGGACCGACAGACAGACAGACAGACCGACAGACAGACCGACAGACAGACAGACAGACAGACAGACCAACCGACCGACATAGTGAACTATAGAGTCGCTTCCACGCGACTAAAAATGCATGCTATATATTTATCGTCCGTCGTTATCATCATGGTGTAATTGGGCCTTTATACAAAAAAAAAAAAAATGATTACGAAGTTACATGTCATTTTCACCTATCACCAAAAAACTAACCTTTTCAACACTAATTAATTGTTACGAAGCCAATTTATATTATATATTTCATTAAAACTGAACTTTACGGTAAATGAAGAGTAAGTATCAGTTAATATGAATAATATAACTAGTAGGTCTATGAAGTTACGTCCAGACACAGAACTGTGACATTACTATCATAAATGTTGAAACCACTTATAAAACCTTTTTTTAAAGAAAATATAATTGTGTTAGGAGAAGGCTAATAAACAAATAGATAATGTACAAACCTTTTTCTGGATTAATTAATGAAGCAGGCGTTCCTAATAATCTGCTGCTGCTACCTAGACTGATTGTTCACCTTCTGACGATAATTGATTGGAAATTATAGTCGAGTTTCCAAATTCACAAAACTGTGAGCCTTAGATACTAAAGCTACCGCTATGAAACAGCTTATTAATGAATGTGTCCTCCTGGGACATAGCTGGCTAGAGCCGCGGCGCGAAAATAATTATCATAGGAGGAGATAGGAAAATGCGAAGCGTCCTCGTATTATTGTATGCGGGTATTTTTCAAGTTTGACATCCATTATACAGTGTATACCACGATCGGAAAACACCCCTATTTGGGGCAAATAGTTGAACCCAAAATTCGTTTTAATGGTCAATAACTAATTATCTAACTCAATTTAATTAGTAAACAGGGTTACATCAGGTGGTTAAAATCAGTACCGAAAGTACGAACCAACTTTATATACCATCGAGTAAAAATTCTAGAAGTAAGGCGCGATTTACCGAATTTTGCCCTTACGTAAATTTATATATAGATTAAACATACACGTCGTAGTGATGTATCGTTACATGTACTGCTATTTCAATCTACTAGGACGGTGATACTGATAGTTTCAACAAAGTATTACATCGCAATGTTTTACTGTGTTTAGTTGTATATTATTTGTAAAACATGAAAACAATTAATATTTTGTTACTAAATGGTTAAAGAATATATTTAGAAATTGTTCCTCTTTGCACCCATCCTCTTCCTCATCTCTCAACCCTAATGTTACATACAAAACACAAATTAAGTTTGTTTAAATTTGACTTAAACAATTGGTCTCATTTTGTGACAAGTTTCTCTTTCGAAAGTAATTCCCAGGGTGCTAATTTTAGTTGAGTACAGCAGTGTCTATTTATTCGTTCCTGTGTAAACGACATGTATTATTGTACGTACATTTAAAATCATCAGTTTTTTAACGCTGAAATTAGTATGTATTCGAGAACCATCTGTGGGTACGACCTAGATGGTACGCGAGCGAAGCAAGCGTACCATAATTTCATTACACATGCAACATAATTTCATTACAGTACTTAATGACAAACTTACCTTGTTTTTATTGTAAATGTCCATACTTCCTTCCTGTATGAAGAACACAAAAATATTCCTGTGTTCTTCATATTGAATATTTGCTCGAGCACATACTTGCATAACATTGTCTCCATTCTAGTAAAAAGTGAAAAAAATAAAGTGCACCAGCTGTACTGCATATATTTTAAATAAGTTTAACAAAAAGGCCAGAGAGGCCAGGGCAGAGTGGGGTTGGTTGAATCACATTTTCTATTTTTGACCATAATTGTTTTTTTGGTTGCATTAGTTAAGCTGTAATTAACAGTGTATGTTCACTAACATTCCTTCAGGCAACACAGTGAATTATATGGACATCAGAAAACATATTTAGAAAATACATATTAAGAAATTACCAAGATGAGTCGACCGATTCAACCAACCCCTTCATCGGGGTAGGTTGAATCACATAGTGGGGTTAGTTGAATCATGAAATAATATGTAATAAATACAATGATATCTTTAATATATATTTATTAAGATGAAAACCACATTATAACACATATATATTAATTAATAAACTACTATTAAAAAAACTATTTTATAATATATAAAGCTGCTGCACTATTATGTTTTTAAAATGTTAGTTATTATTACACGTAAAAAGCACCATAACATAAATATGAATTGTTTAAAGAGTTAGGCTTTTTAACTAAATTGTTTATTTGAGTTGTTTAAAATAATATATTCGAATTACAGGAACAAACTTGGCACAACAAGAAATGTAATTAAATGTATACAGTAAATGTTTACGTTTACATGAAAAACTGGTTACTCGCAAACCGAGCAAATGAATGTGCGTCCATTTTCGGTGCACTCCACATGTGACCTTTCTTCACAACCCTCCGCTAAACACTCCACAAATTTCACAATACCAGTCAGTTCCCTTACTTGGTTTTTCTTTTTGAGTGTTGTTTGGCGTTTTCGACTTCGATTTTGATTTTGATTTACCCTTACTTTTACTTGCAGATTTCCTTTTCATTATTGCCTCTTTTTCTGGGGTGTCAGTCAGAATTGCAGATTTTAAAGTTTTTCTGCCATGGCCTTTGTTTTTTCTTGGTGGAGCAACTGGAAATGGGCGAATAGTTTCCGGGCTAAATGGCAATCTTCGGCATGCAGCAGATGTGGACGGTTCATCCTCTAAAATTTCATTGGGTGTTGACAGTTGACTTGCATTGACGACCGGTGGTGGAATTTCAAAATCATCTTCCGACACTGGCTCATTTTCTGCTACTGGCTTGTTTTCTGTCAATGGCTCATTTTCTACTACTGGCTCGTTTTCTGCCACTGGCTCATTTTCTGCAATTGACTCATCTTCTGCAATTGGCTCATCTTCTGCATCTGGTTGATCAGTCGTATCAGCAGGTGCAAATTCGAAATCCTCAAAGATGTCTCGGTTAAATGGAAATATTCCACACTTGCGAAACCCATTTATTATATATATAGGCGTATTTGCCTTAGAAAGTGCCTCTTTTACCACACCTGGGATGTCATAGATGGTCATTCTTTCGCCGGGATGAGTCTTCATCCATGAATCCTGTGCAGACCGCAAGTATGTCTTAAATGGACCATATTATACGCTTCTATCCAGTGGCTGGAGTTTGTGACTCGTGTGGGGTGGAAAGGAAAGTATGACAATACCATTTTCCTTAGCAAAGTCAAGGGTTTCTATTGACAAGTGTGGTCCTGCATTGTCCAATAATAATAACACTGGCTTCTCTTTAGATGGCTTTGAAAAATTGGCGAAATGTTTCATGAAAGCAAGGAAGTCATCTTCTTGCATCCATCCAGATCCATTCGCTCTACCAATGCTTCCTGGTGGTTCATCGCGGATGAAATAGCCCTGATACTTAACCCGAGGAAATATGAACATAGGTGTTGTTGCATTACCTACTGCGTTTATTGCTTGGCACACAGTAACTAGAACACCTCGCTCAGCACTTACAATAGCTCCGACTTGCTTTTCTCCCTTTTTAGCGACAACCTTTGATGGCTTTTGCACTGTTGTTGCCCCGATATCGTCCAAATTCCATATATCATTTGGAGCAAATTTGTGCCTGTCCATAACTGTAGCCAGTTTGTCAACAAAGTTTGAAACATTGTTCCGGTTAAAATTCATAGCTCTCGCTAAACTTGTCGCTTCTGCAGCTCTTATACTAATATTTGGGTGACGCTTCAAAAAAGAACAAAACCAATCCTTCCCTGCTTTCTGGTTTTCAGTCCAACTTTGTGGCAAATCTACTTCATATGCTATGGCTAGCTCATATGCAAACTTCCTTACATCATCTGGCGTCAAACCAAAATACATAGCAGCAGCTCTGCGTTTCCTCTTGGTTGTCACTAAACACCTGTCAATTTCGGACATATCCAACGTGTGTGTCAGTTAATGCTCTTGTCACTTCAAGAGGGGTATTCAAAGCACCATCGGCATCTGAAAATATAGTTTAATGTATACAGTTAGCTAATAGTAATATTTTAATACCTTATTATTATTTTTATACATTTCAGTATCCATACCTTTCTTTAGTTTGTTGACAAGTTTTTGGAGAGTACTGTAATTGACATCAAAGTCTTTTGCCTCTGATCTTACAGACAGGTTCTCCAATATCACAATTCGTGCTGCTCGTTTTAAAATTTCTGGGTTTTTCCCCCGTTCGGTTTTTCTCTTATGAGTTCTAGGCATGACTGTATGTTGATAACTGAAAAATGCAAACCAAAGATTAGAATTAACCAAAAATAGGTAGCGCTGGCAGTCGTATACTAGGCCCTATAGGCTATAGTAGCCTCCATAATTTAATTTTAATAACTATGCCTATAGTATAATAGTAATACAGTAAATTATTTGAAAGATGTTTATTTATATTTTTACAATACTTAATAATAATACTGTAATTTTAGGTTAGGCCTAGTGTAGCAATGTAGTTTAATTTCTTACAATTTACATCTTTAAATTTCTATTCTGTATAAGAACATTTCTATAGTTAATATTATTGAGTTGAAAAGGTTTAAAACTACATAAATTAACATAAACAATGCACATTATTATCTTGGGGCTGGTTGCATCACGTGATGGGGTAGGTTGCATCACCTGATTCAACCAACCCCATAGGCACAGACAGCATTAATTCGTGTCATAGAAAAAAAAACGTGGCTCAACCATGGAGGTTTATACCTCCATGGCTCAACCAAGAAGCTTATCATATAATATTTTACCCTAATATATGTGTTATATAAGACTACTAAATATTTCAGGAAAAACGATCAGTATAAATAAACAAAACGAAAATCTTTACAAATTTGAAAAATGTACTTACAGGCATAAATCGAGCTGGATTTTTAAAACAATAGGTTAATAGTACAGGAGTATTAGACTTTGATGTAGAAATAAATATGCTAAAGCTGAATTTTTCAGGATAGGTCCCTAATGTTGTCTGAAACAACATACTAAAAGTCCCCGGGTTTCCCCGTTGTGCTTCAACCCGATTGGGCCATTTTTCAAAATGGCGGCCATCTTAAATTTATTTACCATTATGCTGACAAATACTCAGAAGACCCATATTTATATTCACTGTAATGAATAAGTTTAACAAGATGGTCAGAAATGCCTGTTTTGACCTTTGACCCTAAATTTGGATTATCTCAATATCTCATCAACGACTGGCCGTAGAGACTACAAAGTTGTCCCAAATTATTCGGAATGGCCAACTTTCTATTCACTTTAATGAAAAAAACAAACAAATTCCTTTAGAAACCTTCTATTTTGACCTTTGAACTATTGAGGTAGGCATAGTTATTTTTATAGACATCTTGGTGATCGATAGGATACAAAATTGGTTTCAAAATTTATAACTTTGACCCTAAATTCTCAATACCGCATCAACTGCTGGCCGTAGAGACTTCAAAATTGTCCTAAATTAAGCAGTGTACCCAACTCTCTATTCACTGTAAAGAAAAATACTAAAAGCCTTTAGAAACCACCTATTTTGCCATTTGAACTATTTATCTGGCCAATACAATATTTTATATCATAATTATATAGAAATCTTGGTGATCGATAGGAATACATAAGCGAATTTGTTGTCAAAATATTCCAAAACACCCATGTTTTTTACCTTTGACTTTAATCACTACATTATGATTTAATAATTTAAGTATTTGTATAGCGTTCGTCGATATACATCACACGACGTAACGCTTCGGAAATGTTCGCCTGGAAACTACAGTACATAATATTCTGGTCCCTGGATGGAACATGATATCACGTGTAAACCGCAATGGGCCGGGCCCAATGCAGTGCGTACAAATTGTTTATTAGATCGCTGGCAATAATGTATGCATATAAAGTGTAATAGCCCTCCGACGTACTAACAAAAATGGAACGTCGCGGTTTTCTAGGCGCTGAAGCTACGAAGTGAACACGAATAATTTTTACTGTATAATATTCCCCGACGAAAGTACTCGCGTTCCCCGCTAGGCTCCCCGACGAGGTGGCTATACAGCCCCCGTAGATTATTCACAACTTACTTGGTTTTTGCGATTTAAATCAGCATGCTGGGCTAATGCTATGCAGCTTGCAGTTTGACCTACGCTAGCAGCTAACAAGAGTGGTGTATTTCCATCCTAAAAAAATAGAATATAATATTTCATACAATATTACAAACTTCTTAGCAACGAGGAGGCATGGTTATTAATGCGTTTAATTTATTTAAACACATTAATATTAACTATTCATATATCTTTTTAAGTCATTTAATTCAGTCATGATTTTAACTTTTCATAAATAAAAGTTTACACAGTGAAGATATAATACACTGATCCATTCCATATTCTTTCAAAAACAAACATCCATATGTTTATTGTTTTTTCCTGTGCAAACATGGTTTTATACTGCTACAATACTATCTATACATGTTGGTACTGTATTACTAAAAAAATTGAATATATACTAGAGGGTGAGCTCGCTTCGCTCGCTCCCCCTCTAGGAAGTGTAGACGATGGTTCTCGGAATGACAATGTTCTCCTTATACATTTTCTGTTGGTTACCATTATTGAAAATGCTTTACATTCGTAAAACTGAACTACTTTGTTTCACAGTGTTTTAGATGATTAATAACATTTTAAAGTATAGTTTTTATTGTTTGGTAGGGCCCTTTGGGGAGGCGGAGGTAATTTGAGGGAGGTGCTTATTCGAGGGATATATGTTAAATTTTTTAGTTCTAATAATATGGTAACATTTATAATCAAATTCTACTACAAATAGTATAATTGTGTTATTATAAATATGTGGATGGACGTTTATTAGATAGTTGGGTTGTGGGGGGGGGGGTTATTATTCAAAGTGATGTTTTATTGGAGAGGCGTTTATTCAAATGAATACCATCCTAATAATTATTAATACATTATTTAATTTAATCAACTTTTGAAACTAACTGCCGTGACAGAGTGGGCCCAAGAAAGAAGACATTACGGCTTGCAACATGGGCAGACATCTCAGTCCTAACGGGACACAGGAAGATAGCCTACAGTTATTCCTGCAAGCTTACTCAATAAAACTCAGCTATCGGGATTTCACTCGAAAAATGTCTTATCAAATCTCCCTATGTAATTTTATAATACTATTCTCCACAATATATTCTGATTCTTTATGGCGTATATTTAATTTGATCTTTATTAATTTGCAGTATAATTCCTATTATTTAACTACTGTACCTTCACACACGTGTGGTATGTTTTAAAATAAACAAAAAACTGAAATGGCTATGATTAATGGCCAATTTTTTTTTCGTCTTCCAAAGGGACACCGTATTGATTGATGGAAAGTGCCTGTTTCCAGTCACATTTAGGGTCAAATCTGTTATTTTAACTGCTCCCTTGTGTATAAAAGAGAGAAAATATTTGAAACTAAGGTGAACTTATCTTAAACCCGGAAATTACTTTGACCGGGAAGAATTGAAATTGAGAGGAAAATCCAATGTTGAAATCATAAATGTTGTTAAAAAACTCTTTATAATATCTTCCTAAGATATAAATATGGAACAATAGCGTCGGCGTGCACACTAATGTTATCAAATCTACGTTTCGCGGTACATCTCGGATAGATAAGGTAGGTATCCAAGGCGGAGATTTGTAGAGAAGTTTTTGCATTGTGCTCGCCTATGTCAGAATTAACCATAATTTATATATAGATTGTTATAATCAAAATACAACTAATATGACCATTCTAAAACTTCTGATGAAGTTTTATAAATTTCTGTAAATAAATCAATGATTGAAATGATAAAATAATGGCATTTCAACAAAGTATTAAAAAGGCTGTGTACATCATAAGTTAACAGTTTTTAGTCTCACTGAGCTTTATATCTCCATGATTTGGTAGACTGTGTTTGTATTTATTTGTGTTTGTATCTGTGTATTTGTATTTGAACAGCAATTAACATTAATAAAATATAATATAAATACAATTGAAGGTTTTCAATGTAAATTATTTTAAATAAGATAATTTACATTGTCAAATCTCACTCTGAATACATTTAACTCGATTTCACATTAAAAGTCAGAGTGTGGTAAGACCTTAAACAAAATAAATAAATAAATTAATAGGACACATTATAACAATATTTAATATAAAAAAAAACTCATTACAATCCAGCAGAGAAATATTATTGAAAAAGGTTTTTATAATATTGCAGAAGTAATTAATTTTCTTCCTGGTCACCTTATTCCAGCTGTGACAATTGTATTATCATCTCTCTGCACAACCATGAAGAAACATCAGAAGGGTTGACAATATTATAATTATTAATAAAGGACAATATAAAAAGGATCTGATCCTATTATAATGCACTTTTATATGATCTAGCGAACTTAAGTAGAGCAATAAGGTGCAAATGCTATTCATATAATTAATTCACGTCACCATCGATAACATGTTATGTAATACAAGACTATGTAAACAATGAAACTTTATAAAATGTTTTTATATTTTTAATATTTTTTTAAACGTTTTTAACATTTTTAGCCTATTTGAATTTTAGCAATTTATAAATTGTAAGGTTTTAGGAACATTCTAATGGTTTTAATCCTTTTAAAGCTGTTTTTAATCCTTTTAAAGCTGTTTTAAACTATTTTAATCTCCTGAATCCTATTCAATTTTTATACCTTGTCATTTTTTACACCGTGTTTCATAACTTATATTTTTTTGTGCAATTATGTGTGTGTACATTATATATTTTATTGTATATCTATTTATTATTTTACTAATAATTGTCAATCTTCAAGAAGAATTTCTGTTGTTATTTTATGATGATGATGATGGACAAATAAAGCTTTTCAATATTCAGTATTCAGTGTCTGTGCAGATTGTGTTGGAAGGCATTGGATAATAAGACACAAAAAAGTGTACAAGTGTGTCATTAGCTGTGAATGATAGGCTGCACTATCAAAGACGGGTAGATGTTATTGTGTTCGGTGTATTTTAATACACCAAACACACTATTTAAAAATAGTTTCAAAAAGAGATGATAGCATTCGGTTTATTATAAAGTTGTAGGTATGGGTATATGTTAATGTTAAAAAAACTATAGTGAGGCATTTAATGAATAGGAAAACTGCCTTAAAATGTGACATGTTTGGAGAAACTATTCTCATCATCAGAAGAGAATGATAATGTTACTATTGTAGTTTTGATGGAATGAAACTATGTTATAGAATGAATCTACAAAGGCATATTAGTAGTCGGCTGTTTAAATACTGTATTCATTTGGATAATGTTTTCAGTCTGATTAAGGTGTATGTATATTCAGATGGGTATACATGTAATAGTAAATCCCAGTATTTATAAAAAATGTTAAGCAATATATTTAAACAAATAATTCATGTTTTCAGTTTTATTCAGAAATATATTTATTGATGTTCTGAATTAACTTTTGTGACCAAAAAAATATCATGACTTATTTTTGTATGCAATGTTTTTTGTGACAATGTTCTATTAACACACATACCCAATTACGGTAACTAGATGGTTCTCGAATACACAGTAATTTCAGCGTAACAAAACTGGCGATTTCAAATGTACGTTCCGCAGGACTATAATACTATAATTGTCGTATACAGAAACGAATAAATAGACACGATGATTTATGTTGTCAACTAAAATTAGCACACTGGGAATTACTTCCGAAGGAGAAACTTATCACAAAATGAGTCCAAATTTTTGATTTGGACTCATTTAAAGAAACCCAATTTGTGTTTTGTATGTAACATTAGGGTTGAGGGATGGGAAAGCGGATAGGTACAAAGAGGAACAATTTTTAAATATATTCTTTATCCACTCAGTAACAAAATATTTTGTTCATGTTTTATATGCCTATAAATAATATACCTCTAAATACAGTAAAACATTTGCGATTTAATACTTTGTTAAAACTGTCACTGTCATAATCGATTGAAATATTAAAGTACATGTCACGATACACCACTACGACGTTTATATTGTTGGTAATTATTAATTAATACAAACGTTGAGAAGGAACTGTCAGTATAAAGTTTATGTGTATATAATAATGTGTTTATATATCTAACAGTAGTGCCTATCCACAATGTCAGTAATAACGTTTATTTGTATATATTTTTATATTACACCCAACAGTACGAATATTCACAGTAAGAAATGTTCGAATCAAATGAGGACCAAAAATAGTTAATAGGTATTTACAGTATTGCTCAAGTTTATTCTCATAGGGCCCATATATTTACCTACCGTATGTGTTAAACCAAGGGCTCATGAATCTACCTACTTGTGTTAAACCAAACTCTGGCAGACTGAGAGATTGGGATGTTCCATTCATCGCAAATCAATACATTTGTATAATCGTATATTAAATCTATCAAAATAGTATTTTTTTTACATTAAGATGCTGTACTCTAGCTGTTCAACCACTTTTCAGCTATTAAAAACAATTATCGTAGGAGGAGATAGGAAAATGCGAAGCCTCCTCGCATTTTTGTGGCGGGTATTTTTCAAGATGGACATCCATTAGACAGTGTATACCACGATCGGAAAACACCCCTATTTGGGGGCAAATCGTTGAACCTAAATTCGTTTTAATCGTCAATAACTAATTATCTAACTTAATTTAATTAGTAAACAGGGTTACATCAGGTGGTTAAAATCAGTACCGAAAGTACGAACCAACTTTATATACCATCGAGTAAAAACATCTAGAAGTAAGGCGCGATTTACCGAATTTTACCCTTACGTAAATTTATATATAGATGAAAGGGCGTTGCAAACTACAGAAAGCCACTAATCTCATATCTGTATTGACATCATGCTCTTGTAGTACTCTTTCATGTGCTGTTATACTTTATGCAACATTCTCTTATACACGATGCTGGATGCACCAATGTAAATTATAATACATTGGTGTTTGCGTTTGAACAAGCAGTTACGACTGACAACGTATCCAAAATGTGTTCAGGTGGTAACACATTTTGACTGGTAAATTCCAATTTCATTGGTTTCATTTTGCCGTTACTGGGAGTGGATAAGGTTTAAAATAAATGTTTTACCAATGTAACAGGTATGCTTATACCCAATAATTGAATGATTTATCTGCTGAATTTGACTTGAATCTGAGAAACCTTGTGGGACCTATTAAAGTAAAAGCTGGAATGATAAGTGACCATGCTATAAATAGATGAGTCACCTCATCCAAGTGGCGGGTAAATGGTCATGAATAGTTAGTGTATAATGTTTCAGTATGGGTCAGTTCATAAATGGACAAGGGATTTTGTTAATTGATTTTTTTTAATAGTTTCTTCTTTTTGTATAACCGAACTTTAAATTGATAATTACATGTGTATGACTCGAGTTGCAATAAAATCGGTCTGTAAACTACGAAATAACGTTATGGTAAATGTATATACCGTCGGTTAAAAATTGTCATAGTACCTAACTGGGAATGGATGACACTTACTAGTGCCTAGCCCAAAGTGAAGGTTTTAATCTCCTTCCGACTGGTTACGAGGTAAGCATTTATATTTTTATCTCTCTTAATTTTAGAATTGTTTTAAGTTAATACAGTTGATTAGTTATTTGATTGTTATACTAGACACAACGCAATTGTAGCCTATACTGTCGTTAATGATACGATTGATCGATCGATCACTGATATGTTATTTTAAATATAGTAACACTGTTTTTGTTATACAGTATCTCATTCCGACTGGTTACTAGCTTCAATAAAAGAATTTAACTTTTCAAAACCAAGAACTGTCTTTGTGGATGACTTTATTGTGTTTGTGCCAGTGCTGCAGCTCCGGAAAATACTACGCGATAAAGCTACGACGCTAGTAGTAGGCCCCTGTTACACCAAATCAAATGGATATCTCAATCCATAACCTAATTATATATATATATATATATATATATATATATATATATATATATATATATATATATATATATATATATATATATATATATATATATATTATATATATATATCATTTGCTTCAAATACATAGTGTTGCTCTGTATGGCACAATACAATAGCACAACACACATTAACATTCTGTGCTCTAAAGGCAGATGTAAAACACTATTACAGAATCTACAATGCTAACAGTGAGAAAACTTTCAATGACAGATTTATAAAACAAAAAATACGTAGGCCTAATTGGAGGTTTAACTTCAAAAGATGCAAGTCTATGCAAAAATTAAAAACGTTGAGAATGGGACTTTTTAATAGCTTAATACCTATTGTCGTGTCATTTAAAGACCCCTTCCCTGCAATTTTGGACGTTTTTTGGAAAATAATACATATATATCACTTTAAAAACATTAAACCATGTCATTCCTTGTCTTAAATGTACGTTTTATGGTAAATTATGATAAAAAGTGAGAAACAATGCACTACCTAAGTAGCTCGCGGCGATCGACCTCTCGTGGACGGTCTCAGGCCTAGCCTAGCTAGGCTTAGTTTTGTAGGCCTAGCTGGTAAACATCGGTAACGTACGAACATCGTACGCTAGCTATATACCTAGCCTGACGTTGTATAGTTGCTGCATTAATTATCTTTCTATTTTTGCCAGACTCCGTTGATACAAATTGGGGAAAACACGGTATTTTCGCTGAAAAGTTAGGAGTCTTCCATTTGTTTTGGCTTCACGATCGATCGAAAAGTGGGCGAATTACAGGTGAAAAACAACAATATCAATCCGCGCGCAATGCATTTTGGGATTTATAGCGGGCCGCTATAATTATTAAAATCGATTTATTTTTCACATTTTTAACCGTTTAAAGACGAAAAAAGTTATCGCAATAGGACCATATAGTATTATTTTTACATTAAATATAGTTTGTGATCTTAAATTAGATCTAAAAAACGTAGGGAATGGGGCTTTAAGATCTCAGTGATTTATTCACAAACAAAAATGTTAATGGTGATTCATTTATAAAGGATGTCTCCTCGCATAATGATCTTATGAAAGTCAAATCGATAAGTGGAGCTGGTGTTGTGTGAAGATATGAGAATTCATACAAGGGAGCGCGCGATGAAGCGATTAGCGATATTACTAATTCTTTTGTAGATGTAATAAATGTGACCAAAACAAAAGCTAATGTAGTAAAAATATCAAGCGTGCTCCCCAGAATAGATAGTGCACATGACCCCTTGAAATTGGAAGCAGTTAACAACATGATAAATGTTTATTTATTGTAATGGGCTGTGTGCTCCATAGTTTAGAAACTTAGATACTATTTTAGTATTACAGGCGGATTAAAAATATGTTGTTTATTATAAAACATAGACCTTTCAAAATACTAGGCCTACTTAGTTTATTAATGAAATATATCATAATTATAATATACATTTGGATTAGCTGTACGCGAGTGCAAATAAAACATCTAAATGAATATGTATTTGCAAAAAGCTAAAATTATGTTTTCAAGAATTTTTATTTAGACCACATACTAAGTGGTTTAGTGTAACTTCACATTTATGATATATGAAACATTATGTTGATTAGTCACCTTAATATGGACCTTTGCCATATACGATGATTTAAAATTCAGAGTTTTAGTATTATAGTATTACAGTTGAACCCCCATGAGCGCTCACCCCCCGAAAGTTGGCTCCCTTAACGGCCGTACTTTCGAAAAGCCTGTTTGTTCTTCATCTAATTAGTTGACCCTCCTGTAAGCAGGGGTAGTAACAAAGTGCGAGTCAGCGAGGCACGCGAGGAGGGGAAGGCAAGCGTGGCAAGTCAGACATTTATGCGAGGCATCATTTTACCATCATCAAAAAAATGCGAGGCATCATTTTATCATTTCTCAAAATTGCGAGGCAAGAAATCACCGAAATTGAAGAAGCCCAGGCCTAGTAGCCGCTAAGCCCGCTATAGTTCCCTTTTTCACTTGCTTTGTATTTTAACTCGACATTTGTTAATCAACTTTATCCTGAATACCACACCTTAGAATTAGTAGAAAAATCACATAAAAGTAGAATAAATACGTTAAATTGATGATTTTAGAGACCTTTTTCTCGCATACTGTTTGCAAATTTCGCACACTCAATGTTCAATATTTTGGTTTTTATGGAACGCCAAAAGAGCAAAATTAATTAGAGGGCTAAAAACTCTGTGGAATCCATATATTTAACGCATTATTTAGTGAAAATTACGTACAATTTCAATAGATTTTGTCACTGTCAGTAAGCAAAAATGTTACTGTTGATACTGTACCTTTTAAAGAATAAAATGGAAAAAAAATCATAATATCTTTAGTAGGATCATGGTTATGACGTTAAACTACAAACTACACCCAGGTAGAGTAGGCTGAGGTTGTGTGTGGAGCTAGCCTCTATAAAATGCACACAATAAACAAATTTCACCCACACTCTATGACTGGCGGGTATGGTCGGCGCCACAAACCCGAGCAGGCTCCCAGGGTAGGGGGTTACGGATCCATCATCGGCAGCAGGATGATGAGTTGTAACAGCAACAGCCGACAAACTGTCATCTTGATGTTACCAGTACAGCGGCAACTGAACAACAGCTGGCGCAACTATCCACAAGTGAGGTGGATACTGCGACAGTGGAAAGCAACGGCGACCTACCACGTGTATGTATTGCTAATCACTCATTATGACAGAACAATTTTGAAACCAACCCGATATGAGAGTGGATGGTGGAACTGCCAGGCCGGAAGCTCTCAGAGATTTTACTGGCGAAGAGTCGCATTTGTATAGGATAAAGGCAGGTGCACACCGAAGGCGAAGCAGCGAATTTCGCGTTAAAAGGTGACGAACGCGGCAGGCGACGGACGCTTCCAGTGTGAACATACAAGCGAACACTGTACGATAGTCAAATTTCAACTTTAACGCGTTGAAAACTACACGCAAATTTTCAAATGTTGAACCTTGGTCAACTTTTTGAGGCGTCGCAAGCGCGGTTCTGGTTCGTCAACCAATCAGAACTCAGGAATATCCCTCATCATCGACGATCGACACCGAACCGACGGAAACAAGGTGGCTGACGAGTTACAGATGACGGACATGAGCCAAAGACCGCGGGAAACTCATGCCTTGACGGAGGTAGTGTTGTAACCAAACAAATTCGACTAAGAAACTTGATACGAATAGCAACATGGAATGTGAGAAGTATGGCAGCTGGAAAACTAGGCACAGTCATCAGTGAAGCAACTCACTACAACATAAGTGTTTTGGGTGTAGCAGAGCACAGGTGGGCAGGACAAGGACATTTTAGACCAGAAGAAGGTGGTATGGTTATCTATTCAGGAAAGGAGATATCAGGCAATGGAGGTGTTGGAAATTACCTTGAAGAAAGGACCTCTAAATCTTTGCTGGGATATAATCCAATAAGTGATAGGGTGTTGTCAGTAAGGCTGCATGGCAAACCCATGAAAATTACACTATTGTAGGTATATGCCCCAAAAATCACTGCAACTCAAGAGGAAGCTGATGAGTTTTATCCATCATAGAATTACCTTATTATACCGTTAATCACTTCTACTTAAACACCCCTGAACCAACTTAGGACCAATCGTTACCCTCACAGATAACGTAGTGACATATGCAATTGAACCGAAGCCAATATACCCCAACGTTTCAGAAGAGCCCAGACACACATCACAGCCACTTCTTCAGAAGCAGACCTACACACCTCACACCTCACCGACAGCATCACTGTATCCTCTGTTCCTGTTTCTATATTGTATTGTATTGTATTGTATTGAGTATATAACGTATTATTGAATAAACAATGTGTTACTACAGTTAAGCGAGTAAGAGTCTTCATTAGAAGTCAGTACCTCAACATAACACTATATTACATGGTGGAAGACCCACATTTTATAAGGAACAGAGTGAGAAAACAGAATAACAAGAAAACAAGAAATAAACACAACAAGACACGAAGACGAAGACGAAGACAACCATATTTGTTTGAAAGGAGAAAACCAGAAATTTACTTTAACACAAAAGACAAGCTGAGATTATATTCGAATGAGAGAAGCAGATTTTTATTTTCAAATAAGCATTTGACCGGATCGAGACAAGCAGAATTGTTTTTTTCAAATTTGTATTTTAACTGGATCGAGACAAGCAGAATTTTTAAATTTCGTATAACCGTTGGATGAAGACAAAGAAGATAATCGAGAAAGACACAAGAAGAATCAAAAGGGAAAACAGAAGCAAGAGGACAAGAACTGTTTCGTTTGGACACTTTCAACTTCACGCCATTTTTTTTCGATCGTTTTTTTTAATATTTACCTTTTTTGACCATTTTGAACATTGATGAACACCTTTCGCATTTTTTGAATTCGTTGTTTGAACACTTGAACATTGTTGCATTTCCTTTAATTCGTTTTTAATTGGATCCGAAGCATTTGGGGTAAGTCAAAACCATTTTGATTTTTGATTTGTAACCTTGATTGAAAAGTGAGAGTTTACATATATATACACTAAATTGTTTTTGATATTTTGATTAATAAAATTATAAAGTATGGTTGACGTTGATAACGGAGTAATCGTAAATGAGCCCGTCCATCCTCATCCCGTGCCCCACCTAAGACAAACCGATTTCCTTCCCAAAAGATACGACATTTCCATCACCGATCACGAACAATGTAGTGCACACTATTTATCGTTTACCGACTACCTTGAGGCCCACACTTTAGAAAACCCTGAAAATAATGCCCAATTAATTAATTTCATAAGTATTTTCAAACGTAGCCTTCAGGGCCAAGCTAGACTCTGGATTGAGGGAAAGCAGTTCGATTCTGAATCACAGGAATCCTTGAAAACCCAATTCATTAACAGGTTGAGTAAAAACAAATCAATCTATGCGCACATAAGAGATTACGATTCAATTACTTATACCACTGGAGACAACGCCGAAAAACACTTAACCAAAATCAAACAGCCGCAGACAGAATTGGATACGCTGACCAGCAGATAAAGAATACATTTTTTCGACCCTTACACCAAAATGTAGAGCAGCTGTAGCCATGTCCACCCCAATCGATGCCACTATTGACAATATCGTACTAATAGCACACAAAATTACCTTGACCTTTCCGTAGATGATTCCACACGGGAAGTTTCATTCAACATCAACAAGGAAACAGATAATAGTCTCGAATCGCTCCAACATGAGATAAATTCTCTTAAGTTAGATATAGCCACAACAAAACGATCCCTTAATGATGATACCCGACGCTCGCGTTCCCCCACCCGAAATTATATCCCAAGACGAAACCGAAGCCCAATCCCATACAAACCCCGATTCCAGACCCCACCGACCCCAAGATATAGACAACCTCCCCCAACCTGTTATTACTGCGGGAAACCAGGCCACATAGCAAGGCACTGCCGACAACAAAACCGTTCTTACGGAAACTACCCCCACCATACCCATACCAACAGTCAAACAATTACTACCCTAGCCACCAGCAGGATTTTTAAAAAGGGGACTAGATGCCGCCTATAATCTGGCCCCCCATACAAAATATGACAATTTTAAGGCAAAATACTTAGGGAATTCAGATAAGATTGACTTGTTACTTAACGACAGAAATTACGTTAAAGGAAATTTACCAGACGGTAGAAATGTTTTAACTTTATTTGACAGTGGTTCAACTAGAACTATAATCTCACAATCGTACGTTAATTCCTCACTTTATTTATCGCGTCTAAAGCCAGTTAAAGTGAACACAACTAAATTTCGATTAGGTAACGGTGACTTCTTATATGCCAACCACTTAGTGCAATTCGAATTATTTATCCAAGGACACAAATTTAAAATTTCAGCATTAATCGTTAAAAATTTGACAGGTATTGACCTGATATTTGGAACCGAAACATTGTCTGAACTCGACGGTACTTTAAATTTTAAGGAAAACACATTTCGCATTAGACCAAAGATTTTTAGCTTTCGTCCAGTACACAAGATTTTTCTTAAACCCGGTGATACTAAAACAGTTAAATTAAAAGGAAGGGTTCCCGCCTTTGTACGCAATTCTGATGTTGTTCTACATGCAACCACCCATATTTCTAGGATACATAGATACTAATCGAATACTATTGTCCGTGAAAACATGCGCCTCTCGATAAGAATCGAGCGAGGCTAGCACACACACACGTGCGGTCATGCACTCGATGTTGCGGGTGCGAAACTCATGAATAACAAGTTAGAAAGAACTGACGGAATGCGGTATTTTTCTTCTTGTTGATGCTGGGCGCGGCCGAGCCTAGGTAAGAAAAAACATTGTTTTGATGAAATATAAAGTGCGTCTTGTACATCGACGATATACAAAATACCGATGTTTTACTCTCAGTTAGAGGGTGCGTCTTATACACAGGTGCGACGTATACACCGAAATATACGGTACACTAAATTCTAAAATATTTAATTAGGCCTGCTAACAACGACCTACTGTGTATTAGGCCTTGCCTATGCTAGTTTAGACACGGGGCCTAACGCGCCCAAAACAGAATTAAAGTGTGAAACAAATTTTGGATAGATGTTTGAGCTCGTTGTTTTATTCAGTGTGTTTTGTTACTCTCAAATCCGAATACAATTAACAAAAATGAACATAAAAAAAAATCCAAATTATTTTCGGATTTGACAAAAGCATATTTGGCAAATCAAAATTGATTACATTCCGATTATTAGGACCTACAATGGTATGAAAACGTAAACTTACTGTGAGTTTTTTGCACTTAAATTATAATAGTATGAGGTTAATTAGGCATATTTCAGATAACAGAATATCGGATTTTGTTTCTCAGGTTTACTCTGCAATCACGATCTCTTTTCGCGAATTCTAATCTCACATAAATGGGCACTGAAATCATTATTAACAACATGTAAGCTTATACAGTAGGCATATATTTATATTTATTATTTTTTTTTTATTCTTTTACTTGGTTTCATCGTATTAATAGGCCTATTCGTGGATACTATTTAAAAAATACAAACAAAAGGTTTGTATTTTTTACGATGGTTTCACTGTATACAGTAGGTTGTCTGTTTCTATCGAAACTCTCTAATCAACCGGCGGATGCTTTAAATAATGTTGCTGATGACTTTTATGATGAGTTTGAAGAATAAAATGAATAATTAAAAATGAGGCGTATGCGTGATTGATTTCTATAATATAAATTCTGCAAAAGCGTTGTTTCCAGTTTTCATTGTTTAGGACGACATATCAAGTATGTTGTTATACAGGCTATGATTGTTATTATAAAAATATGATATGAAAATAACTATTGTTGTTATGTTGTACCATGTTGTGTTGAAGTTTAACAGAACAATACATAGTTGTAATTGTTCTGCTAATTTAGTATTATTTATATATAATGTACTGTACAGTACTTTAGGTATGTTATTACCGGTTCGCCCTTTAAATTTGAAAATTAAACCATTTATTTTAATCACACTGAACTATATAGCACCCCGTATTAATAATGTTTGTAAAACTTACATTGGTTGTAAGATCCAAATTAGCACCTGCCTTGAGTAAAATAGTACAAACATCTGTTTTGCCATTATTTGCAGCAGAATGCAAAGGTGTCCAACCATCCTGAAATATTACAAACATTATGTTATAGTATTTTGTCACTTTACAACAAGCTATCTAACGTTGTACTAAATCAATTAGATGTGATCATGTGTAATACTAATTCAATTAAATAATTAAATATAATAATTTAAAGGATGTGTAATCAGTGCAACTAAGCGCATTTGATGATTACATTGGTTAGTTAATTATTGCAATACAAACACATACATATCAAAGTTAATTTTTAGGTTGTTAAATTATACTGGTATGTATACTTCTTGTATCTAATTTGTAAACAAAAAACTTTGTAATGTTAAACCATTGGACAGTGTGTGTGATATGTGTAATATATCATGTATCTAATTTATATAAAAACAATATTATTTTTAATTAGATTTTCATTAGGCATAATATGTATGTACCAGTTTCAGAAACGAATGAAACACGATTATTAATGAAAGTATAAAAGCACACATAAAACGGACAATGGTTAACATATGAACTCAATCATCACTGTGATGAATTCGGGATATCCGCGTTAACGTACAGAGTGTACAGTAACACACATCTTGAAATACGCACATACGCTTGACTTGTTTATAGTGAATTATGTATATTTTGTGTCATACAGTATTAAGTGCGAATAATCAATAAAGTTAATAGTGTATGTTTTCTTTGTAAAAAAAACCAATGCATTTTTAGTGAATTTTTTCTTGATAGAGAATAATATTCAATTTGTTGGTAGATATCACTGTTATGAGTCAGTTAAGCACAACTGTGACATCTATTGTCTACGGACGTCTATAAATTTCAAGTTGTTTTCGTTCGTTCGTTTTGAATGAAGTTATAGGCCTTCAAATTCAAATGTCAATGAATACTAATATTGAAGTACCTCAAGCTCTATTCGACCTTATTGACGAACGCGTGGTTTTCGGCCAGTTGTTTACTACACCGCAACATCACATCATTCTCTCAACTTCAAATTATGTCTAAAATTATGTTGTACTTTGACGCCGTGATTCCTTTAAAACATTCTTGTTGTCAACAACCTACGCCAACATCGGCAAATGGGTCATCATTTGACTCGACTGCCATCCTTTCTATTCTTAAATAAACGTTTACTAAATTTATCCAGTTATTTAACTCAAATTTGTTGTCATCTTACTTCTATCACTATGACCACACTTCAAATGAATATCTTGAATTAGGAAATCAGCAACATTTCATCACATATAAATGGTAATTGGTTTGGTTCTTGGTTCCTAAATTGGTGTGACAATTTCTATATACAGTAGAATATGATAACAGACTTCCATAACTGCTGCAACATCAACATTTGAACCAGAAAACTGGATAACCACATATTCATCACGAAATGTCCTGGGTTCTTTATCAACTTCATTTGCTGGTGGTCATGAAAAAGTGTCCTGGTATTTGCACGGTTTAAAATCTCCAATTTTGACACAGACCAAATTAGATATTGGGATATACATACTTCAAATAATTATGTAAGGTATAGACAATGTAAGTCGCTTAGTATACGAAGATAAACTAATTTCATTCTGATCTAGTAAGCATGCTGTTGAGGTGCATAATTCCAGGTGACTGAACCAGTGGCTGGGTGGAATACAATTGATAGCAAGGGATGCAGCCTGTTGAGACATCCATATGATTCCAATTACATCTGAGTTAAACGTGTAACTGTGTGTGTCAGCAATACCTTCACCGCGATTATGTTGACAATAATATGTATAATTAATGTTTAGCTATACTTTGCGTCATCAATGATGTTTTCAGATTGAACTTAATTGATTTTAAATAAATTGGAGCTCATCATTCATATAAATTATAGTGATTTCTGATTTGACAAATTTAAATTTAGATTTGCAAGTAACAGAGAAGCATTTCTTTTGTCCGTTGTCAGATGGTTATTGGATCTGTGTTGTTGATTTCTCTAATACTTACGTAATTAACTGCTTTACGTCACCCTGCATAGTAGGTATTAACAATGTATTAGAACTTTAGTAACTGTCCTTTTGCGATATCTATTTTCGACTCAATGTATTTAATTTCGTTTATGAATATGAACAGTTTGTCTGTTTATTGTATTAACAATTATTATATATTGTCTGTAATTTTAGTATTAATTTGTTTAAAGTGAATCTTATGAGGGTTAGTTTTATAGGAACAATAGTACTTTTTTTTAAATTTGTTAAAGCGAAATTAATAATTCCATTCCATACATTCCATTTTGAATAATACGTCATGTAAAATTAAACATTAAAGGAACGCTCATCGTTAGATCTATGTATAGTAATGAGAAATATACAAACAATGATGTTTTTGTGATGTCGGTGGTGGGTGTTAGGTTTGTAATGTACGTGGCGGGGTGTTTATTAGAGGGTGGAGGTTGGATATTCCATTATTATTGGGGGAGAGGGCGTTTATTCAAATAAATGCGGTAGGCCTAATTGGTATACCGTAAATCTTTTAATAGGAACCTTGGGTTATTATTCTTTGAATGTTTTTTAGGGTGGGTTACTATTAGAAGGAGGGTTACTATTAGAGTAGTGGGTCACGATTACTAATCTTAAATTAGGTACCTGAAAATAGTAACCCACCCCCAACATTTCCTGTCAGCAAAATAATAAAACAGTACGGATAAACTAGCGTAGAATTTCCATACACGCGTATCCTAGGCATAAACACATTTTCGACGTTAAAAAAAATTACGGCGAAAGCTAGTAGTAGTGTAAATGTGTATACAATTACATTTTTGATTAACATCAGGGGCCAACATGTGCATAAACAAGTCTGGAAACCAATCACAGGGGAATGGATACAATGTCATAAAGATGATAGAGGTGTCTACAAAGGAATTCATGAAGAGGCACTGTTGGTTGGACATGTCCAACATGAATTATCAAGAATTCTTGCTGGATTTTTAAAATTGAATGATAGTCATATTAACGTAGAAGTAATGGGGAAAAGAGTCCGCGAACATGGTCTCGTGGTCGCTATGTCCTATGTCGCTACCTGTGGCCGAAAACAAATCGAAAACAAATATTTATTTATGAACTGTCAAGGGTTGTATTAAAATATCCTTATTTTTAACTAAAAATGGAACAATAATTGAGACTAAGCTGAAGTACATACAAATAAGGATCATCGACACAATCACATTGTAAAAAATGGCGTTTTTAAGGAATAAATCGTGTTAAAACCAAAATAAATTTGAATTTACTGTCATTTAGTTTAGTCATAATAGTTTTTGTGACTAGGGGGTTACAATTGGAGTAGTGGGTTACTATTAGAAGATTTACGGTATTTACTTTAAATCAAACATCAAATAATGACAATCATCAATGGGTCATTAATAAAAAAAACACGTTTTAAACGGCTTGCAAAATGGGTCAAAGCACCCTGAGTCTCAATGGCAATGCAGTACATACAGATAGCGCGCAACCTTTTCAAACCTAACAGTACAGCAACTCAACAACTCGGGTATAGTACCATTCGGCTATATCAATTTCTGATATAATTTTATACGCTAATTTTATAATTTTCCGTGCACAATACTTCGATGATTTTTTAATAAAATGGATTTGTTTTTTTTTGTTTTTTTTTTTTTTGCAGTACAATGTCATTTTGTTTAAACTACAGGCGTTGCCCCTGAAAAAAAAGCAAAATATATGTGTCGCCGTCACCGGCAAATATTGGAGGAGAGCAAAAACTATATCAACCCGGAAATCATTTTTATACCGCGGACGGTTGAAAATCTGTGGTTGCTTCATTTAGATATGTTATTACTGGTACGCCCTTTAAATTGTAAAACACTTTTTTAATCACACTGAATTATATAGCACATTTATAATTATTAATTTGTGTAACACTTACTTTGGCCTGAAGATCCAATTTAGCACCTGCCTTGAGCAATACAGTGCAAACATCTGTGTGGCCGTATTGTGCAGCTAAATGTAAAGGTGTCAAACCATCCTGAAATATTACAAACATTATGTTATAGTATTTTTCATTCAAAACAAAGTATTATGATATTGTCCTGAAATCAATGCAATGTGATCAATTAAAAATAACGTTCTGGATTTAAATAATGCTACATTGTTAAATTAAATAAAGATTATTAACCTCTCATGTTTTCTTTAAGATAATGTATTATATACGTATACATCTGTCTTGCTTGTATAACTTTTATAGTACTTTATAAATGTAAAACAAGTGTTTCTTTGCCTGAAATGTAAACACTTTATCCGGTAGTGCTAACTAGTCTCAGTGTAAATGTGTTGACGAGAGGACGTTCTGCCGATAGGGGGCCAAAATCACGTATTATGGCTATGCACAATATTTTTTGGCGTTCCAGATAATTGTATTTTATTGTTTATGTGGTTTGGCATTATTTATGATTTTTTGACAAATTTTAAAAGCTTATATGCTTGAAAATAGTGTAGTTTTCTCATCTTTTAAATCAAATATCAACTGTATACGTGAAGCATAATTAACAATACATTTCAGTTCCAACATATCCTTACATACATAAACTGCAATATCAAACTCGGTTCTTAATTGATATGACAATCCTTATTGCAACTTAAAAGAAGCTATACTGGTATTGGGTGTAGTAGTAGAATCTGACAAACGGCATCCTTCAATAACTGCTGTAAAATCAAGAGGG
The DNA here is from genome assembly GCF_964355755.1 of Antedon mediterranea. NCBI lineage: Eukaryota > Metazoa > Echinodermata > Crinoidea > Comatulida > Antedonidae > Antedon > Antedon mediterranea. The sequence goes on from NC_092674.1 coordinate 13,515,527, forward strand.
GCTAAACTTGAACCAGGACACTGGGGTAACCCCATATTCATCACGAAAGATGCCCTGGATAATTTATCATCTTGTTTTAAATAAGATGTAATTAGAATTCTATGGAGCTCAACAGCATTCTAGATATTCTAGATAAATGTCATTCATACTCACTGGGAGTAGGCTGGTTTATTAAGCATAAACCAGATATCCTTTAACTTGCACCAGCTTAAACTTATTATCGTTTGACCAAAATGATCAGCATTAACCTTAAAAATGGGAGCCAATAATCAAATTTCTAACGTATTACCTTGTCAACTAACTGATGAAGCAAGAATAAATTATCTAAGTAAAATTTACAAACACCCTGTTAACCTGTTTCAGGTTAAAACATTTTTCATTTGTTTATTTATAGTCACAAAATGTAATAATATCATTGTGTTTTGGTCTGGTTGTACAATGTTTATTAAATGGAGGAGGTCTACCTGGTTTTCTCTCGCTGCGATGTATTTTTATTAGGTGGGTCAAATTCGATAGAAAAGAAACTTTTTATAGGTAGGTAAATATATGGGCCCTTTGAGAATAAACTTGCAATACTTTGACAATACTGTAAATACCTATTAACTATTTTTCATTTGAATCGAACATTTCTTACTGTGAATGTTCGTACTGTTAGATGTAATATAAAAATATATACAAATAAACTTTATTACTGAGACTGTGGATAGGCTCTACTGTTAGATATACAAATAAACTTTATACTGACAGTTCCTTCTCAACGTTTGTATTAATTAATAATTACCAAAAATATAAACGTCGTAGTGGTGTATCGTGACATGTACTTTAATATTTCAATCGATTATGACAGTGACAGTTTTAACAAAAGTATTAAATCGCAAATGTTTTAGGCCTACTGTATTTAGAGGTATATTATTTATAGGCCTATAAAACATGAACAAAATATTTCGTTACTCAGTGGATAAAGAATATATTTAAAAATTGTTCCTCTTTGTACCTATCCGCTTTCCCATCCCTCAACCCTAATGTTACATAGCGAGGAGGCTTCGCATTTTCCTATCTCCTCCTACGATAATTGTTTTTAATAGCTGAAAACCGGTTGAACAGCTAGAGTACACCATCATAATGTTGAAGACAGGCCGATTTTCTTTAAAAAATACTATTTTGATAGATTTAATATACGATTATACAAATGTATTGATTTGCGATGAATGGAACATCCCAATCTCTCAGTCTGCCAGAGTTTGGTTTAACACAAGTACTGTAGGTAAATTTATGAGCCCTTGGTTTAACACATACGGTAGGTAAATATATGGGCCCTTTGAGAATAAACTTGCAATAGGTTCGGAAAATGTTAAAAACCAATTTCTATTATTTGAATCGGTAAACAGTTTCCATTTATTATACATTGATAATGAAACATGAAATATTCCTATTTATGTCCCTCGAGGTTCATTACAATTTATATTTAGTAGTCCCACGGACTTCATCTTAGCCACTCCCCCGAGTGCAAAGGCCAAATTTATGATACCCTACTTTCTATGTAAGTTTAGTTACAGTTAGTTCTTGACGATAATACAACGAATTTAGGTTACACCCTTCGGCCGCGAAAACGTTTCTGTACAAATATGATACCGATTGGCTTTATTTCATTCAACAGCGACCATAATCTCGCCAATTACAGGATAGATAAACTATTTTATTATTGATGTGCTTATAAATTAAGACTCATGTAAACAGCTTGATTACATCATTTTACAGACAAACGAAACTTTTTTAAACCTACTGTTTCAATAACTGAGTATAATACTGTATACGTTTTCATAAGTAAGTGCATATACATTTTCGTGTTTTCATTGACGAGATTGTAATAGTAACTTCAGTAACTATTACAGTACTTATTTATTATACGACACAAGACAATTGTATCTCATAGGTACGTACATTATTCTAAAAAATAAGTCTAGATAGATCCCTTAGGCGTCATAAATCACAGGCCAACAAATCAGTACTCATGACAGAAATTCGACCCAGTTTGGTTCACACAAATGTTTACAGGAATTTCAACACCACAACCGATGATTTGCCCTAAATATTTAGGTAGACTACAGTTTAATTTTTCACTGAATAGGAGCTTGAATTTCCGATTTCCATTTCGCAGAATGTCTAGGTCTATTTATTTAGTTTGGTTCTTATAATATATAAATACAATCAACTTTATTACTGCGGTTCCATCACCACCACCACGTGCCGCCCAATTCCCGTACATACATTTCCATTTCTCCCGAATTTCTTTAATCCACATGAATTAATTGTCCTTTATGGAATCCAGTATTGGTTTTGTTGTCTCTATTTCTGAATACCCCAATTAGGGGGACACTTCCGTTTTTGTTTAGTGTCCCAAAAAAGTCCCCGTCCGTGGATTCTACTGTATTCGAGAACCATCTGTGAGCACCCCTAGATGGTACGCGAGCGAAGCGAGCGTGCCATCTAGTGTTAACAGTTTGTCTTAAATGAAAGTTAAATTGAATTTGAATTGTGTGTTTATTGTATTAACAATTTTCTCTAGTTTTCGTATTAATTTGTTTAAAATAAATCTTATGAGGGTTAGTTTTATAGGAACAATAATACTATTTTGATTTGTTTTGGCCATTAGTGCAATTAAAGCGTAATTAATTCAGCAATCGTCATATTCCATTTAGGAATACTACGTCATGTAAATGACTAGAATGTTCTCATGGTTGTATCGCGGCGCTTTTCCACGTATCATTTAATCGCATCCCGTCCTATTACTATTGAAACCGAATTGAAACAACATGATAAAAAGCTTGTATGTTAGTCACAAAATGCCAAGGTACATTAAACTATTTGTTGTATTAATTTAGATACACAAATAAAAATATGAAATCATAAGAAGAAACATTCGGGAATTACATATCGTGATCTTAGAAATTATATTTATGACTAATGTGTCTATTTTAATATTTGAAGTAATCTTTTCTTTATATTATGTCATTTGAACAATTGAATAGAACATGAACTCAGTACTTATGGATTTTAACCCACGAAGCCTCTACATTTGCAATTGAACATTTTACCGGCACAAACGAAGAAAATTGAAAAAGTTAACATTTGCTGAAATGTTAGCAAAACAAGCCATGTGTCTTAGAAAAGATAGTATTAAGGGCTTTTATTTTCTGATGTCATCGGTAGACTTTTAACATTCGGCGGTAAAGTTACTTCCGAGTTCGTTATCACTTTGCGATTTCCTTGTTGCAACTACAACTTCGCTTTAGTTACAATAAAACACCTGTACAAAACGCGTGAACATGTACATTTGAACGTGGCATGTACATTTGATATACATTTGAGTCAAGATAATCCATGTTTCTCTCTTTAAACGTCAAAATGAACTAATTTATATTAATTATACTGTATAATACTATGGTTTGGCTATTTAATATTATTGTGACTCAGACTGTTTAAAACTTAATGAAGAAATGGCTCATAACGTTTAATATTTATTTTATTATATGCTTTAAGTCGTCCTAGGCAGCATGGATTTGTCTCTGAGAGATCATGTCAAACCAACCTCGCACTGCTTCTTGCTACATCATACGATGCAATTAACAGCAAGAAGCAGTACGATGTGATTTACACTTATTTCTCTAAGGCTTTTGATTCCGTTTCCCATGATTTGCTTATTTTTAAACTTTCAAAATTTGATTTATCCGGTTCACTTTTAAGTTAGTTTAAACTAACTAACTAACTAACTAATAGACAACAGCGTGTTGTCATTGGGGGAGAGACATCTGATTGGCTCCCTGTGTTATCGGGCGTTCCGCAGGGCTCGATCCTGGGACCGCTTTTGTTTAATTTATTTATCAACGATCTTCCTTTAAAATTATATCGTATTAATCCATTCTGATCACTCTTAAGACTTGTTGATACCTAATTGTTTACATAGACTATACCTAACTTCAAGTATTATTAAATTAGTATACTAATTATGACCTATCCACGTTCTATCACCATATTAAATAATTTGTCATTGTTTAAAGAAAACATTAATCATGATGTTTTTAAAGTGTAATCAGTGCTACTAAGCGCCTTTGATGTTTACATTGGTAGTTAACTACTGCAATACAAATAACTACTTATCAATATAAGTGTATGCAAGTTACTTTTTGGTAACTTAAAATTAATTTTCATAAACAGGTTGTTAAATGATACTGGTATGTACTTTTGTTTCTAATTTATCCAAAACAATTTTTATTTAAATTATAAACTTTTAATATTAAATCATTGGACAGTTTGTGTGATATGTGTAATGTACTTCCTAATTAAAAAAAGTATGAAAGCAAACATAACAACAGACAATGATACTAGTTTCCCGAAAAATTGTTGAATTAAACTAAAATTTGAACTCAACCATCACCGTGATGATATCGGGATATCCGCGTTAAGCACACAGTGTAACTAACATCTTGAAATACACTCATACTCTATAAACTGAAAACATGTATAGTGCTGAATTATGTCTATTATGTGTCATATGGTACAGTACTAAGTGCGAATAACCAATAAAGTAGTGGTTTTTTTTTTCGTAAAGAAAACAATTCATTTAATTTGATATTTTTCTTGATAGTATAGGCCTAATATTCAATTGTTTGGTGTATATCACTGTTATAAGGTAAGCACAACTGTGACATCTATTGTCTATAAACGTCTATAAATTTCAAGTCCTTTATTGTCTGACTTCGTTTTGAATGAAGTTATAGGCCTTCAAATTCAAATGTCAAATGAATACTAATATTGGTATCCTTTCTACATGATCTCAAGCTCTTCCGCTAGTCACCTAATCGACCAAAAATATTGGTATGCATACAGAGAGTCATGTCAGGAATAAACAATGTAAGTCGCTTATTACGAAGATGGACCTATTTCATTATGTAACTGCTGTTGTCACTATGATGTTATTTACGTACATAATTTGTATAATTAATGTTTATCTATTGTGTAATCAGTTATGTTTTCTGATTGAACTTAACTGATTGTCAGAAACCTTAATGTGTTAATATTTACATAAACAATGGTACGAAGACGTAAACTTACTGTGAGCTTCTGCATTTAATATATACTATTAAGAGGCTAATTATGCCTATTTCAAATAACAGTTCGAAGTAGTTGGATTTTGTTGCTTATGTTCGAAATTGTCTTTTATTTCAAACTCACAAAAACGGGCAATGAAAATTTCGTTATTAAAAACATTATTTAAAGCTTATTCAGTATAGTTAAATTATTCAATTATTCATTTATTTATATGTGTTGTTCTATTTTTTTTCTTTTTACTTCGTTAGATAAAACATGTTAGTGATAAAATGCTAATATTCTAGTTAACATTCTTCATTTAATGATATTCCCACAAATTGCACTGTTTATGTATACTTAAATAGGACGGTAGCTCTTTTCGTATATTTGTTGCTGTTAGGATAATAAATATTTCAAATCAAAAACTTTCCAAAAATAGTGTTACACAACAATGACGTGTCATAAAGCAAATCTTCAATTCACAGGAATTCAGTACATTATTGTTTTATATTATTGTAATTCGATGTTTTCTTCACTTCAATTATTATCCTATTGGAAAAAACGGGTTTAGTCGAGTCAACTTTAGATCTGCAAGTGACAGAGAAGCTTTTCTCTTGTCCGATGTCAGGCGGTGATTGAATCTGAGTTAAACGTTTTTAATAAAGCATTTATTAGTAATACTTTACGTCACCCTTCATAGGTATTAAATGTCATTTTAATATGCATTTTCGACTTATAGTATATTCAATATATTTCATTCTTGTGTTTGATTTGTTTAGTCTGTAAATCAACAATGTAATTATTATTACTCTGAAAGGGTCTTACGTGACAAGATTTGTTATCTTATATCTTATAGTACTGATCCTATTATGGTTTCTTTATATCAATTCTATTTTTATCTTTTTACTATTTGTTTGTCATACTGAGCCATTTATGAAATAAATGTTGTTGAATTAAATTGATTTGAATGAATATTATTATAAATAGTTTGTCTTGAATGAAGTTTAATTTAATTTGAATTGCATGTTTATTGCATGATTACCCACAATGTGTAGGAAGATATGGTAAAGGAAAAACGAACAATAATGGAACTCAGCTAGTTGAATGTGCACTAAGAAATAATCTAGTACTAACAAATACAATGTTTAAACATAAGATGTCACATAGGACTACGTGGGAATGCCCGCAGAGACGCGATCAGCATAACGATCAGAAGAGTGGAGAGGTCAGACGCAACCCCTACAGAAACCAGATCGATTACATTCTAGTTAAGAATTCTCACATGAAGCTAGTCACTAACGCAAGGGCATACAGTGGTACGAGAACATACACTGATCATAGATTAGTCAAGACAACTTTAACACTACAATGGTATAAATTAAATAGTAACGCTAAGAAAACCAAACAAATAGATGTGTCAGAACTTCAAGCACAACAAAACAGACAAACATATCAAAGAGAGGTATCGAGATGTATACAATCTCTAAACATCCAGGACCTGGAACCACAAGAGAAATGGACCAAATTAACGACAGTCTTTCAGAATGTAGCATTGGAAGTGGTTGGTTACAGGAAAGCAAAGTCTAAATCAAACAATAAATATATACAAGAGTTATCGAAGAAGCAGAAACAGTTGAGGTGCGACATAAATTCATCAAATGACAAATCTAAGAAAACAAAACTTAGAAAAGAAAGAAATCAAATAATAAAGAATATTCATACTGAACTTAATAAAGAAAAAGAAGACACACTAAAAGAAAAGATAGCTGAAATTGAAAAATTCAAAGATGACTCAACAAGAATGTACCAAGCAGTAAAAAACCTAAAACTTAACGAAAATAAAAGACTTGTGGTAGAAACAGAGTTCGGTATAACAACAAACGAAGAAGAGCAGGTAGAAATAATTAGCAATTTCTTTGAAAACGTCTATCACAAATCACAAGAAAAACCTATAAACGAAAACATTAAACCTATTGAAATGAAATCTCCCTTTACAGGTGATGAAGTTGCCAAAGCAGCGAAATGCTTAAAAAATAATAAAAGCCCAGGAAGTGACCAAGTATACTCTGAAATGGTAAAATATGCACATATAGAAGTTTTTAACCACATAGCAGAAATATATAACCAAACAGCTAAAACAGGAAACATACCTAAAGAAATCAACGAAGGCATATTGCATCCAATACCGAAACCAGGCAAGAAAAAAGGTCCACCAAAAAACATCCGACCCATCATCCTACTGTCGGTTCTTAGGAAAATGCTAGCAATATGCTTACTAAATAGGATAAACGACAGATTAGATGAACATGTCCCTGTAACACAGGCCGCGTATCGCAGAGGACGAAGCACTACCGAACATGTACATACATGCAAAATGTTAGCAGAAAAGACAATTGCGTCATCTAACTACGAAATAATATTACTACTACTTGACATGACCAGTGCATTTGACACGGTGCGGAGGAATACTCTATTCGACATACTGACACATATATTACAAGATGATGAACTACACATGTTGAAAGTTTTGATAAACAATGTAAAATTAAGCGTTCGAATTGGAAAACAGACAGGAAAATTGTTTACTACTACACTAGGAGTACCACAAGGTGACTGTATGTCTCCGATACTGTTCACACTATACCTAGCAAAGGCACTCGAATCAGCAAACACAACACCACTACCCCTACAACAGCTTAATATCCAGATGCAGTATGCAGATGACATCTCATTTATTAGCGACTCAAAAGAACACATAACTAAAATAAAGAAAAATGTAACAGAGAAATTAGCAGAATTCAATCTAAAGATAAACGAAAGTAAAACAGAAGAATACCTAATAGGAAGAAACACCGATAGTAAATGGGAAGAATGCAAATACCTCGGTAATAACTTGGACACAGAAAAAGACATTAAAAGAAGAAAATCACTAGCAGCTATGGCATATAACAAGCTGAAGCCGTCGCTAGAACACAAAACGATGTCTATAAACGTAAAATCCCGTTTGTTTGACGCATACATAGCAAGTATTTTCCTATATAACAGTGAACTCTGGGTACTAAACAAAAAATTACAAGAGAGTATAGATATATATCACAGGAAAATGTTGCGAAAGATGATAGATATTAAATTAACAGATAGAGTGTGTAACACGAAAATATACGAGATAACAAAACAAGAAGAATGGAGTAAAAGAATTAAACGAAGGAGACTAAAATGGTATGGACACATAATTAGATTACCGGATGATACCCCAATCAAACAAACAATGAAGGAAACTAACAGGAAAGTAAAACGACCCGTAGGAAGACCAAGAAATAACTGGATGAATCAAATAAAGAAAGACTTACAAGGACTAGTAGACACTAACACAATAACAAACCATCCTGCCATAAACAGAAAAAAATGGAAACAAATTGTGGAAAGCGTAATGTCGGAAGACGGAAAACGTTAGCAACGTTTATTGTATTAACATTTGTCTGTAATTGCAGTATGACTTTGTTTAAAATGAATCTTATGAGTGTTTTACAGAAACAATGGTACTTCCTACTAGTAATTTATTTATTTCTTTATTCTGATATAAAATCAATAGGATAAAAACACAAACAAGTACCGAGACGGCAAACTTATTTCCATTGTGTTCCTAAACAAATATAACAGAATAAACAAGGAAAACCACAATTACTTAAACATAAAACACAAACAAATAGCAAATTAAATTTCTCTTAATCTAAGAATTTCACAAAAATATCCTTCTGATCTCTGTTTAAATAATTGTAATGAAGAGGAGCTTTGAACAAAATAGGGGAGTGAATTCCATAACTGAATGCTTGTTATTAAGAAAGTTGACCTGTTGTGAGTTCCTATGACTGGAATTTGGATCGAAATGCTGTCTCTAGCAAATCTTGTATTGTGATTGTGACGTTGTCTCGTCAGGGTAATTGTATCCAGGTAAGTTGGAGCACTTTTATTAATTATTTTATACATAATACATAGTTTCCTCTCTTGTACTCTTAGGTCAACTGGCAACCAATTTAAGTTTACAAACTCATGTATACCTATATGAGATCGTGGTCCTAGGTTCGAAATGCACCTAATAATTTTGTTTTGAGACGTCTGTAGCCTATTTTAATATATTTATTTGTACACGAGTACCATACACAGAACCCATAGTCATAATGACATTGTGTCAGAGAAGATGCAATTAATTTAAGAGCATATTTAGTAATATATTTTTTATTTCTATTAGGCCATCAGCTGTAGCCTGTATTGTTTCATCCCGTTCCAGTGGAAATGGCACTACATAATTTCACTTGAAACATATTGTAAATAAAATAGTTAAATAAAATATAAAAGTTCTTTTTACGATATTCTGCAGTTTTTGCGTAATTTTAATATAAAATTCGGACTATTTTTTTCAAAACCCATTAACAAATTTTCATACGCCGACGTGGTTTTTAGGTCACGTGATTCCATTCAACCAATAACAATTAAGATAGTCCGTCACGCTTCATCTACTTTAACCATAACACACTAGCTGTCAACATGGACGAAGCATGCGAGCAGACAAAGAAAAAAAAACGCAAACATTCGAAAGAATTTAAGTGTATTATACATTTAGAATCCGTTGTATCAGAAAAGTTAAGCCCGTTTACAAATGTACGGTGGAAAAGTGTAACAGAATGTGCCAGTAAATGGCAAAAATTGGATGGTTATGACCGTATCCTAGCCGAAGCCTCACGTCATCTATTTGAAGGTAGTTTTGAAGGCCTGCATAATGAAGGGTTTCACCCAACATGCTACCGACGGTTTATTGACAACACACGAATTGTTAAAGCTGTTAAAAGATGTGAAAATAAGATTTCTAGTTCTAGTAGTGAAAATAGTAAAGGTAGTAGCGATGAAGACTTGTATCTAACAACAACGAAAAAACTACGATCATCCTCGGTACTGGCCTCGTCCATCACCAGCAGGGGATCCAAGGTCGTCATCATCTAGGCCTAGGCCTAGTCGCTCAGTCTTACCAGCTGTTTGCATAATTTGCAACAAGGTTGATTGCTACATAACAGTCTATCATAAACGCAAGAAGGATAAACTGTGTCAAGCAAGCGAGGTAATCGGTGACTCTACTTCTTATCAACAGCGATGGATCATTTCATAGCTGCGCCACACGGCGAACTAGCCTAGATGCATACTAAATACGGGATCCACTAATCTAGGCTAGGGCTACCAGTTAGACGTGACCAGTGGGTCCTATTTATTTTGTAATTAAAAAGTGGTTGCTTCATTCATATATAAACTTCATATCATTATGAATTATATAATTACATGACTAGTTTTATGATTTTTCATAACGCATTATATTGTATGTACATAACAACATGCAATCACAAGTTGATTTGTTGACGGCAAAAAACTGTTCGGGAAGTCAGGGTCGCAACGCTAAAAACAGCATTACGATTCTTAGATAGATACTTGTACTTATTAATATCATTATAATAATTTTAACGCATGGCGTAGTCGTATTTTAATTATTATGTATGGCATAGGCCAAGTTTCATCCATCGCTCTCTCTCGCTCGCGCAACGACTATCTAGGCTACAGTAAATCCCTATAACCAAAGATCGTATAGCGCCACTAAGTGGCGCTATACGATCTTTGCCTATAACACTCCGACTCTCGGTGGTTATGTGGTGTGTGTGTGGCACTATTATACCCCTTTCACACCAAAAGCAAAACTCCGGAGACACCCCGGAGTTGACGTCCCGCTGTTTGGTGTGAAAGGTAAAATCAAGCAACTCCGGAGTTTAAAACTGCGGGGTTGAACAGCTGAACATTCTCCGGAGAGCGAACTGCGGGGACACCCCGGTGTTTTGGTGTGAAAGGTACCAACATCAAACTCCGGAGTGTTTCGGGTCAAAAGGTTATCCTCGCAATCAATTATTTATTTAGTTTTATTTTAAAACACTATAAATATTTGTAAAAAATATATAGCGGGTCTAGAAAATAATAAGTAGTATAAATAAAATATTATATTACTTCTGAAACTTTTGAAAGTAATTATTAAATTTAAAATATTATTAATTAAAATGATTCTAATGATCGTCGCTATGTAAACAAACAAAATAGAGGGCGACATTTACAATTTTATTTTATAAACCCCGGAGTTGCTAGGTTGGTGTGAAAGGGGTATCTCCGGAGTTTCTCGACGTTTTGAATGGTCATAAACCCCGGGGTGTCTCCGGAGACACTCCGGAGTTTTGGTGTGAAAGGGGTATTAGTGCAAGTAATTCACTTCCCAGAGCTCTGGGCATGCGCAATAGCGTGTCGGATTCCCTAACGGTGGGCAGTTGAGTTCCGGTGCCGGAATCCTAACCACGGCGTTGATTGTTTTTAGGTGACCTCGATACGTAATAGCATTACAGTATTTTGCATTACAGTAATAAAAATCCTACAAATATTTCTACTGTTGTGAATTCCCAGTTTGGGATAATACAGTTTTTAGAATAAAATTTAAATAAATAATGATAAAATGCTGACAGAATTGTTATGCATTAAGTAATTCTTATTTTACTTTATTTGTCTTTATTTGTATCTTAAGGACTTTTACGCCAAGCTGCAGAAGCTAAAACTGATGAAAATGTGTTGATACACATACGGGACAAGGACTGTGTAGAATTAGAAGTTCGCTACCATCGTTCTTGCTACAGGCATTATACTAGATTTCTGTCAAGGAGGACAGGTAGTCATAAGTAAGTACTGTACATTATTACCATTTATAGTTGTGCTATACATAGTATTAAATAAACACCCCAAGTGGACAGCAACCTTATGATCAAGAGACTGTCTCACTACATGACTATTGCATTTTCAAAGTGTATTATCTATCTTTTTTTAGAACGGATGCTTCACTAAAACCAGAGTATGATGCATCATATCAAGTTTTCAAGCAAACAGTCATTCAGCGTCTCATAAAAAATCAAGACATTTTAAGGATGCGGAAAGGATGAGAAACAGCATGAAGGGCTTGAAATGATTAATTACAGGTACATATAAATCGAAATACATAATCTAAAGAACAAAAACATAATACAAACAAATTAAAGTTTTAATAAAGCATTTAAATGTCAATGAACAGTATTATTCTATTTTGATTTGAATAATACTGTCCTCATAGTATCCATTAATTAGGCATAGTGAAACAATTTTTTAATGTCATTTAATTCCTACTTTAGATCTGATAGACTTAAAGAACGAATGAAGCAAGACTTTCCGCAATTTTGCTTCCACAAGCCTTATCGTAAAAACCAATGTGAGATGGTATTTACAGAGGAACTTTCAACTGGAAGTGTGTTAGATCGTATTAAGTCATCTGAAGAGGAGTATTCAACAACTGGTGAATCTAGCTCTGAAATTGAAATTGAAAGCACCATTCTAGCAATACATCATGACATAAGTCTAGAAAAGGTTAGAACTGTTTTTAATGCAGGTACAATTGTACACAACGAAATAAAAGATTCACCTGCTATGAGTTGTAATTGGCCTCCAACATCAGACGATATAAATTTGAAGGAAGCAATAAAGACGATTCCATTTCACCTTTACAACTTAATTGCATGGTGCGTTGGTGTCACATTTGAACCAAACATGGCAACTTATGTCGATGTATCTCCTGAGACCCATGTTAAAATTTTATCCATTTGCCAGGACATTGTTTATTTAACATCAAAAGGTAAAAAGCAAACTCCGAAGTCTCTTGGACTTGGATTGACAATACGACACTTGACTGGTTCATCCCAAGTGGGGAAAAAAAGCACTGGCACTTGCTTTAGAAAATAAAGAATATATAGAAACCTTTAGAGACATTGGCAGAGAATTTACTCTCAAGCAGGAGACTATCGACACACTTGAGTCGTTTGTGTGTATGCTCTATGGACAAGCTTCTACGAGTATTAATGACACAAGATACAAAGTTTTCTGTCGGTCATCCTCAGCTACAGAACTAAGTCTACCACCAACAAGGGACGCTCTCATCCAGCATTGTAAATGCTGTAATTTTCAGGCTGCAATCCATAGGCGATCATTCCAACAATGTATCCATGCCCCGTCTTCAGTTGGACATGGATGGCAAATGAAGGACAAACAGCTTGCAATCACATGGATAACAAATCCACCAGCTCCTCAGGTCCTATTACAGTCAATTCACTGTAGCTGTAAAGTGGGAAATTGTGAAAAAGGAAGATGTTCCTGTTTGAAATCTGGACTACCATGTACAGACTTATGTAAATGTAAAAACTGCCAAAACATAAAAACACCCCCTACCGATTCAATGAATGATAATGAAGATTATAATATTTAGTGATGACGAGTCGGATGATGATCTAGAATATTATGATCTATGAAGAAAAACAGTTACATTATAAATATTATAAGTATGGGTATATAAAAAAAAGTTTAAAATCTGGGTATGAAGCGTCTCACATACACACAGAGCCAAGATATAAGGAGCTTGGACTTGCACAGTGTATGGACTCTAACCTTACGGTTTACATTAAATAGATCATTCCATGTTATCCATTCTAAATATCTTATTTTTCAAAACTCTTGCATTCTTCTTACTCATCTCATTCATTTTTGTCTTGGTGAAAAGGGACGGTATTTTATATTCCTCCCCTGAGTTTATAGCCTCTCTACCCGAACATGAACACAAAAAACGAGCTTTATAGAATAATGACAACTGTCAAAAGTACGTTTTTAATCAATTTTTATCGTCTTTATATTGCCATTTTGTTACTTACTTTATATTACTTTTTAAAAATGTAAAACAACGAATGCAAATATGGTTTTAACAACAACAAAATCAATCATTTTATGTATATATAGCAAATGTTTTTATTACAACTACTTTCAACGTCTGTTACTGTATCACATTACTGTATAATGAGAATTTAAAAGTTTTGTAGGAAAATGTCAATAGAGGGCGTCATCAAATGTATGGAAGGCCACTGCAACCGACCAAAAAAAAATCAAAATTTTCTTTGTTTCTTATTATTTTTCATTTTTTAAAATCACACCAACTGTTTATATTTAGTACATAACAATATGTTTATAATGTATATACAATTAACCGATTCGTTCGTTTTTTATATTGCTGTATTCTAGTAATAAGCCAACGGCGGCAGCACCGTATCATACAATTTGCCTCGCGACGCCATTTACTCGATGTAAACATTCACGGCAGAAGGTCTAACAACTCGCACTTTTTCAGTTACTGTTATTTTAAGTATTTCTACATTTGAAATTTAAAATTTTGGATTTGTGATATACACTGTGTTTGGAATACGTGTTAAAAATTTCAAATGCTAAAGGTATTTATTAATAAAGTTACAGCTACCCAAACATGGGCTCAGACCTCAAAATAGGCCCTTTTTATGGTACCATCACGAGTTTAAATCACTCCTGACAAAAAACAGCAGCATATTTTTTAAAGAAACTTGAACATAACATGTATAAAGGGTTAAATTATCAGTATTTGCTTTCAAAAAATAGTGCCGCCGTTACTGGAACGAAAGTCATTTTCTAGCCACTTTTTGAGTTACAGCTGATGGCCTATATTAAGAAATTTAAGTATACAATGAATTTTATTGATTACTTTCATACCTGTAGCTGTACCAGTCAGGTTCTGGTCAAGATCAATTCCAAGGTATGTGATTGAAGATTTAGCAGTTATGTTTTTATTATTACAGGTAATTTTTATTTCTGACTGTTTTCTACACATAGTAGTAGGCCTAGTATTGTCGTGGATGCCATTCCATTTTCAGATTGTTATTTGTAAATTAAAGTGCAATTAACCCAGCAATTGTCATATTTCATTTAGAGTAGTACGTCCTGTACGCCCTCTATAATGTTCCCTATTATGTCATAATTAATCATGAATTATTCATGATTTCTGCCCACGGTCGTCCTGGAAAAAAAAATTACCCGTCCTGTACTTAGAATTTACTTTGACAATAATTTGCTCACGGTTGTATGGCGGCGCCCTTCCACATAATCTTTTATCCCATCCCATCCTATTGAAACCGAATTTAGACATTTTTAAATAGATTTGATTTGGTACGCTACCAATAATACTGCTGTTTTAATAATACAGTAGAAAGATTTCTCGCCTATGTAAACAAAAGAAGGGTTACTTCTTGACACTCTCAAATGGCTTTATAGATTGTTGCTATTAATTCGGTTCGAACGTAAATGAGTTGGCAGTAAATTAATAGAATTTTTAAAAGGAAGTTAAAGAGAGGCGTATGAATGAAGGTGAGCGAATAAGGCCTATTCCACATCTTTGTGTGTGATTGATGCGTTTATACCTATTATAGAGACTTTTATATACATTCTGTAAAAGCATGTTTCATTGTTGTTGCCGACGGATCGATTATGATGTTATGTATAATACAGGTCATGATTATTGTTATTAAAATAGGAAAATAAACTACTAAATTGTGTTTGTGTTGTACCATGTTGTGTTTCAGTTACTGAACAACATAGTTCTGCTGGTTCTGTTACTTATATACAACAGTACTTTATAATAATATTTAATACAATGTGCTTATATAGAATACAATTTGCTTATGTATCACTGTTTCACATTGATCAAAGCGATTGACATTATTATTACAATGTAGTAGCAGTTAACAATATATATCTCAATTATGTATTGAATGAAATTTAAAATCACTTCATTGTTTAATAATACGTTCGTTTTAATAATGCTTTTAAACCAAAATTCCGATTTAACCAGTCTAATTTGTGCTGGATAAAGAGCAGTTCAGAGCACAGGATCGGCTAAATGCATGACAATCACCTGAAACTAGTAATTGGTTTGTGCAGACGCCTAGTAATTGGATTGTACAGACGCCTGGTGTCATTCTCACACCGAAGTCCCTATGTCAACAGAGTCCAGGACAAAACAAAGGAAACAAAACACCGAAATGGATGGAAAATGTCATTTATTATTAAATGACGAAATAACTAAATATATAACTACTGTAATAATAATAAAGGGGGCAGCCACCATTACATTATGTAGATTATGGTGTTGATATTACATCTAATACCTTACATTACGTGAAGGCTGCCCCTGTTGAATATATAGTATTAACAATTAGCATTCACCATTGTTACATAGATAAAGGCACCATTAATATACTTGTAAAATAACCGATAATATAATATAAAAGTTATAGGTCTATACAGAATCGTAACTAACATATCGTAGAATTAATATACATAAACAAATTGAGATATAATTATTATGGGCACACACGCCGTGCCCACGAACACATAACAAAAATTGAGATATAATAATTAATTCTATCATGAAACGGTGGAAAGAAGGGGTGGATGGAGGGAACAACAATTTATTGAAGTGTTGGTCCAAAGGAAGGCAAAAGGAAAAAGAATGTACATTACTAAAACACTTATACAAAATATCCCCTGAACGCCAATGGGTCAAAGACATGACCTTCTCGAAGGTAAAAGCCATTAAACACGCATACAAAATATCCCCTTGAACGCCCTTGGATCAAAAGTACATGACCTTCTCAAAGTTAAAAGCAATAACAGAACCCTTGGGAACATTCCTGAACTCTATCGACACAAACCCAAGTTTCATTTGGTGAAAAATGTTCTTTTCTGTTAAAACCGGGTCTAGTAAAATCTCGAAGGTACTCTGACGCTAGATTATCGAGACAATTATGAACATTCAAATGTCTTACATTGAATTCTACAATGTAAAGGAAGCGTTTTGTAATATTTTAATTTTTTTACCAAAGATACCAACAAACTCTGTGTTACATTAGCCCAGTCAACAAAGTGACCATTGGCATTAGCGCACGTCGTATTAACTTAAAACTTTCTAATTCTGCATAGACCTCTCGCTCACCCTCTATTAAGTGTGGACGATGGACTGTTAAACTGATAAAAAACCTCGGTTACCATATAATTATTGAAATTACTATTTGTAAAATAAACCTAGTCTGGTTGTCAGTGCCATTTTTAGACTAAATAAGATGAAGAATATAACAGTTTAAAGTACCATGCTTATTATTCGGGGCGGGGTGGTTATTAGGGGTTGGGGGGTTCATTCGTGAGAGGCGTTTTTTGATAAAATTTCATAATAAAATAAAATCCCATATATGAACAAACCTGTCTTTAGATATAAAGAATATTAACACAAACACAGAATCTGTATTATCAAGATACTGATTGGTGGCCCATCTATTGTCCTTTTGTTGTTTTACATCCTTTATTACTGTATGTTAATTTCATTGTTATGTATTGCTTTTGCTATTTTTGAGTGTTTAGTAAATGTATTTGTTAGTATGGGGCAAACCTTTAACTAACGAAATCTTTTTTTTTGCTCCAATTTGCTTTTGATATTGGTGAATAAAGAAGAATATAAAATACAATTGTATTTAATATAATGATAGAGTTAACGATTGTATCAAAATGATTGGTAAATTGTAGGTATAGCAGTCAATGAATTCTTCCACAAATAGAATTGTGTTTGTCTTATAAAACAATATTGTGCGTATTAATATATGTGGCGGGTGGAGGTTGGATATTCCAAATATGTTTCATGTGGGAGAGGGCGTTTATTCAAATAAATGCAGTAGGCCTAATTGATATAATCAATACATTATTTAGTTTAAATCAAACACCAAATAATGAAAATCACTAATGGGCCATTTCGGTACAAGCAAGACGTTTTCAAACGGCTTGCAACACCATGGGCCACAGCATCCCGGGTCTCAACGGCGATACACATGCAGATAACGCACAATTGATTTGATGTTTTTATGGGGTTTTTTTTGCAGTATATATTTTATTTCGCTTAAGTTCAGTCTACACTATCAAACTTTATGTGAAAAAAAAGTGATGTGCCCATATATGGACATGATTATGTCATATCACTACCATATTTGGGTACAGTACATTACACTTTTTTACATTTTATGTTATCTACATTTGTTATTCAACGTATAAAATGGAACTTCGTGTAATCGCTGATGGGATAGCGACATAACCTGACACTTTGCTGGTTTCAATAACAGTAGGTTGGCTGTAGACCACTTTGCAATATACTCTACTACGACGTCCCCTTGTAATGATTATATCACAATCTGAGCGAATACATCTTGGAAAGAACGTGTCATCCGCGTATTGTCATGGTTTATTTTGTAAATGTAGTTGCAAAACGCATCATATCAGTAACGCCATCAGGCCCAGGATGTTTGTGTGTAGGCGTTTTAAATATTTTATTTAATATCCGATCAGGATGAATATACAGATCCGTAAGTTTAGGAACATATAGACATGGCGACGTGATTTCGTTCGTACTACCATTTTGATCAGTAAAGTACGATGCAAACAACGAGTTGAATCCCTAAGATTTTATTAGGGTCATTACAAACAGAATCATTTAAAAGACAAGTTGTCTACACAGGTTCTCTTTGACTTAATAAAAGACCAACACTGTTTTAAGTTATCAGATTTGTTCATTAGATTATACAACGATCGGCTATAAGAACATTCAATTGAATATTTTATTTTATTTCATAGGCTATTCTCTGTATCCCAGTCATATCAGCCTTTCCAGTTTGCTTCTGGTCTTTAGTGATTCATGACCTCAATTGACGTTTCCCTCCTATATTATTATACGTTTCATGTAACACATTATCAATTCCTTTAACTTTTAAAATTATATTCCTATGATGGGTGTGGACAGTAGACATAATCAATGATAAATGACATTTCGCGTATTATCATAATTCATTCTCGGTAACAGTAGGTTCAGTTCTGTGGTGGGTCAAATTCCATACAATAAACATTAAATTGGCGGATGGTCAAACATTGTAGTTTTATTTTTCCCTGTTCATACCTATATTTTTTATTTTATTTTATTCAGTTGACAACCAACTAAACATAAACATAATAAACTATAATAATACATTCAAATATACAACAATAACATAAACAAAAATCGGAACATCATAGAGATTTAACAATTTTACCATTAAATACATTTAAACTATCATAAAATAAATCAAAAAAGCACACTATTAAATGTGTTAGGTAACTGCTGAAAAATACATGTTTTGTGCATTCAACACGACCACAAGGAACGTGAAGCAAACACTTACTGCGAGTACCAGTTGGTATATTCAACTTAAACAAAGCAACAAGAGGACAATAATAAACAGAATTGAAAGAGTTGTATAAAAATACCATATAAAAAACAACTCGATTTTCGAGAGAAATAAGAGTAACATTATAATTAGGACAAGTGCGAGTAAAGAATGTAATAAATTTGTTATGAACATTAGAAATACGCCGAGATTGTGTACAAGAAATTGAATTAAAAATGACTGAACAATATTCCGGGTGGGGGCGCACGATTGAAAATAGGCTTTCGCTGATTATACTATGTCCAAGAAAAACCCGTCGTGTTATTTTAACATTCTTACTACATCAAGACGTAACTGAGATTTCAAAACAACAGTCCTAAGTAGCATTTCTGTTACCAATCTCAACTGTGTTGCCTCCAAATAATAACACTAGGTATATTACCCGGGTCGTTATATGTTGGGTTTTGTACATATGTAGGGGACACCTCATGAAACGTCACCAAAAACATGCATAATTCAGTAGTCATATGCGTCTTGCCCGGGTCTTGTCTTGTTGAGAACCATTTTTTTTTTGTCTTGTTGCTACAGCTGGTGGCGCATTGTTTTTTTTTTTGGGGGGGGGGGGGGAAATTGAAATAATAAAAAAAAAATATTACAAAGTGCGACAGCAGTTATTACAAAGTGCGAAATGAGTTTTTACAAAGTGTGAGAGCTCGAATGTTATCACAAAGTGTGACAGTTTTGTCACCATGTGCGCGCAACAGGTATTACAAAGTATTATGTGACGATTATTACAAAGTGCGACAGTACAAAGAGGGTTTACAGATAGTTATTATATATGCGATGTTTTTTTTTTCAAGACAGTTTATCAGGAACCGATCCTATTTTTGTTCTTTCTTGAGTTAAGTTTCGGGATCATTAATTTGAAAAATAATAGTTCTTTGGTGAGATCTTGCTTGGAGGTTTCCAGGTCCCGGGGTTTAAATGACCGCGACTTTTAAACTATCATTGGTTGATCTAACTGCCCAATGTCAAGATTAACCTTGACGAAGTATTCTCGACAATACAGTAATCCTCGATACAAAATATGAAATGATATATGACTCGCAATGTGAGTTGGTTCATTTAGGTATGCTATGTACGCCGGTATGCTCTTTAAATTTTAAAATTAAATATTTATTTAATCACACTGAATTATATAATAACAATAATAATAATAATTATTAATATGTGTAACACTTACATTACTTAGAAGATCCAATTTAGCACCAGCCTTGAGCAAAATAGTGCAAACATCTGTGTGGCCGTTTTGTGCAGCGACATATAAAGGTGACACTCCATCCTGAAACATTACAAACATGATGTTATAGTATTTTTCACTCTAAACAAAGTATTAATATTGTACTGAAATCAATAAGATGTTATCAATTAAAAATAACGTTATGGATTCAAATAATGTTACTTTGTTAAATTAAATAAAGATTATTTACCACTGGTGTTTACTTTAAGATAATGTATTTTATACGTATACATTTGTCTTGTTTGTATAGTATTGTTCATATAGGCCTAAGTACTAAACAAATGTAAACCAAATAAGTGTTTCTTTGCCTTTATCAGGTAGTGCTAACGAGTGAAAATTATGATAAAGTGGCGTTTGAACTGGCAGTTATGACAAAAAATATAATACTAGGATCCAAAGTCTGTTCAACTAAATACTTACTATTGGTTTTGTTTTAGAGTTACTGGGCTGGAATATTTTTTTATATTTTTTTATTTTTTTTTTTAAAGATGTTTTACTAAATCAAATTGATATATCGATTCATATCCATTTAATGTATCATTTGCATAAAATGAATAATGTAGCTCGTACAGAACAACACAATACAGAAACAGAAAAGTCACCATTAAAAAAAAATCATTCTCTAACATTCAGTGTTCTAAAGGCAGATGTTAAAACTATTACGAAATCTATTTGCACGAGGGGTGATGGACCGCTTCTTTGAACTTCAAAAATAGTGCATGCGATAGGTTGGGTCTTGTAAAATCGAATGTGTTTTCTTAGTAAAGTATCTAATGATTCAAATTGAGATCTGCTTGAGATCTGCTCTGCTCGTTTGAGTTCAAACGTGTCCTTTTGTGCCATTTTGATACCCTTACCCTTAATTGGTCGTGCCATTTAAGATCACAAGTGATTTACTTACAATCTCATCTTCAGAGTGGGTACCGTATTAATTTCTTATTGTAGGTGATTTTACGTTATAAAATGTCGTCATTGTTTTCAATTGTTTTCACCTGCTTTGATAGAGACAATACTGTTAATAATTGTTTATTAGTAAACACATAGGGTACCCAAAACCAACCCAGTGTATTTGTGCACATAATAGTGTGTAACATTTGTAATTCAGAGCGTTTATTTGACACGAAAAAGCATGTGAACTCCTGAAAACGTACATAATCATAATTATAATGTAGTACATATTGATTTTTGACGTAATGATTGTTGTTGTTTTTTTAGACCACAGTAAGCGGTTGGTGTAACTTCACATTAATGATATATTGATACTTGCTTGATACTTGCTTGATGTTATGGGTCGGTTAGAAAGCTAAATATAGCTTATATGACCCTTCCTGTCTTCTTATAACTCCGCGCTCCAGGTGTACACATAATGTTCCAAAGTGATTATAAATATGAAAAGGTAAACTTGCAGTCAAGGGACTTCCAATGACCATTGAGGAGTGACTTGAACAGATTTATATTTGGAGCTTTTACAATATTAGATGGTAAGTTATTCCACGAGTCCACAACTCTACAACTGAAGGAAAACTTCCTGGAATTAAGCCTAAACTTGTTTTTATATAGCTTGTATTCATGACCTCTAGTTCCATGACAATCAACAAATGTAAAAAACTTTCTGCATTCAATAGCGTCAAGACCATTTATAATTCTGAAGATTTGGATCATATCCGCTCTTAATCGTCTGTACTCCAGTGTAGGTAAACCCAAAAACTTCAATCTATACGGATATGCCAAATGTTTTATTTCTGACAATGATTTGGTAGCTCTTCGTTGAACCGACTCGATTTTCTTAATCAGTCCAATTTGATGAGGTGCCCAGACACAACAGTTAAATTCCAAGATAGGGCGGACTAAAGATTTGTATAGACTAAGAAACATATCCTTATCGTTGTAACAAAAAGTCCTTTTGATGAGACCCACTATTTTATTTGCCTTAGCAACACAGCAATTTATATGATAATCAAAGTTCAATTTGTGATCAAAGTATACTCCAAGATCCTTTTTTATAGCAGTCTCTTCAATTTTAACTTTATCTTGTACATTTACAAAATACTCATTCTTCTCATTTGTTTTCCCCATATACAACATCTTGCACTTGTTGGCATTGAAAGGAGTTGCCATCTGGTCGATCAATTAAACATATTATCAAGTGAGATCTGCAATTTTTCTTTGGATTCCCTATAATCATAAACTTTAGTATCATCAGCGAACATCTTAACTTCTGATACTGCAACTTCAGGCAAGTCATTGATAAAGAGTAAGAATAAAATCGGACCAAGCACACTTCCTTGCGGAACACCACTTATCACATCAGACCATTTCGACAGAGTCCCATTTAACATTACTCGTTGTCTTCTACCTTTTAAGAAGTCTTGAATCCAATTATAGACGCTACCGGAGATACCATAAGCTTCAACCTTCCTTAACAGTCTCATATGAGGTACAGAATCGAAGGCCTTTTGGAAGTCTAAATATGCCACATCAATATCACGCCCATCATCTAAAAGCTTAGACCAATGTTCTACTATCTCTAATAGTTGCGTTGTTGTGGATCTACCGGACCTAAAGCCATGTTGATGTTCCGATAATAAGTTATTGTTGACAAATTGCTTAATTAAAGAATCTCTAATAATGCTTTCCATAACTTTACAACATACAGCAGTCAAGCTAACAGGCCGATAATTATTTACTTCCACCCTGCTTCTTTTTTAAAAAATAGGTACAATAATTATGAGCTTCTTTCCAATTCCGAGGAACAATACCTTCTTTCAATGAATTAGAAAAAATTGTACTTAGCGGCTCAGAAATATAAGCTCTGCACTCTCTTAAAATCATAGGGTGAATACCATCAGGTCCTGGACTTTTAGTCACATTTAACTTCTTTAAATATTTTTCAACGATTTGGGGTGATATTTCAACTTCAGAACAAACTGTATCAAAAACTCTTCTTTGAAACTCTGGTACGTTATCAATATCTTCCCTTACAAAAACTGTAGAGAAAAAAAGTATTAAGTATCTCAGTCTTGGACTGATCATCACTGTGTGCCACATTGTTCTCATCTTTCAGGGATGGTAGTCTCGCTTTAACCTTGGTTTTGGAGTTTACATATCGCTAGAATGATTTGGGTTTCTCTTTTATTTCGGAAGCAATCATTTTTTCAAAGTTCCAAATGGCCTTCCTTTTCATGGATGTTACTTTATTTCTAGCATCTTTAAATTTTGCTTTATTAGATCTGCTTGGACAATGGTTATACCTAAACCATGCTTTTGTTTTAAGCTTTATCATTTTCTTCATACCCTTGTTTATCCAAAGAGGCTCTTTGACCTTACTGTTGTCCCCATTTTTTGCCTTGGGAATGTGTCGTCCACTAGTTTCTGCAATAATTTCATTAAACAAATTCCAACACTTGAAACATCATAATGTTAATTAGTCACCTATAATATGGTCATTTGCCATATACGATGATTTAAAAATTCAGAGTTTTAATATTATAGTATTACAGTTGAATCTTCGTGAGTGGTCACCTCCCTTAACGGTCGTAGTTTCAAAAGACCGTTTGTTCTTCATCTAATTAGTGGACCACCTGTAAGCAGCCATCTCATGTGAGCAGCCGAAGCAAATTTGTTTACAACACATCAGATTGTTTGTATGGTAAATTACCTCCCTTAAGCGGCCACACACAAAAATTGGCTGCAGTCGCGTGCGCAAATGTTAGCTTAGTATTTACCGACCGACCAACCGACCGACCGACCGACATAGTGAGCTGTAGAGTTTGCACGCGACTAAAAATACAATTTTGATACTTATATTGATATTTCTGTATAAAGAACATTTCTGTGTGTTTTTAGATGAGATGAGAAAACTACACAGATTTTGATTGACTGAAGAAATGATTTGCACATTTGTAGAATACCTTTTGCTCATTTAACGTCAAAACTGATCGTTTTTACATTTAACGGCGAGATGTTTGCACATTTGCGGGTAATGAATGTTTACATATTTGTACATTTGAAGATAAAATGTTTGCACAAAATGTTGTTGTTTGCACATTTGAAGGTAAAATGTTAGCACAAATGTGGTTGTTTGCACAAACGTGACTTTTTTCACATTTAACGGCTCCACACGGGCACTACACGGGAGAAGCCCTTGATCAATGTTAGGACCAATCAAGGTACTTTAAACAGTCATGGCTTAGTCATCACTCAGATAAATGTAAGAATAAAATGACACTGCTGCCACTACAGACGTCGTATGCATAGTCAATTAAGACTGATGTAGGCCAAAACAATAATAAAAAATGCTGTATAAATTTAGTTACACAAATACAAATATGAAATCATGAGAAGAAACACTCGGGAATTTACCATCTTAGAATTATATTCA
Organism: Antedon mediterranea; assembly: GCF_964355755.1. Taxonomy (NCBI): domain Eukaryota; kingdom Metazoa; phylum Echinodermata; class Crinoidea; order Comatulida; family Antedonidae; genus Antedon; species Antedon mediterranea. The sequence goes on from NC_092674.1 coordinate 13,540,479, forward strand.
TGGCTAATGCCTCTATGTTAATATTTGAAGTAATCATCGGCTATCGCAGACGCCTACATCGGATGTAGGCATAGGTGTTTACACATGTGTTGGAAAATCAAATATTCGTTAATAGATCGTATAGATAGATAGATCGTTGTTTTCTTTGTTTTACTAAATAATGAAAATAACGATTTAATCGAGTCGTCTTTAGATTTGCAAGTAACAGAGAAGCATATATTTTGTCCATTGTCAGATGGTTATTGGATCTGTGTTGTTGATTACCCTAATACTTATAGAATTAACCGCTTTAAGTCACAGTGCATAGTAGGTATTAACCAGGGAGATGTAAAATATACATCTCCCTGGTATTAATGTATTAGAACTTTAGTAACTGCCATTTTCCGATATCTACTTTCGACTCAATGTATTTCATTTTTTTTATGAATATGAACAGTTTGTCTTAAATGAAAGTTAAATTGAATTTGAATTGCGTGTTTATTGTATTAACAATTGTCTGTAATTTTAGTATTAATTTGTTTAATATGTTCTTATGAGGGTTAATTTTACAGGAACAACTTGGTACTTTTTTTAAAATTCTTTTTTTGGAAATTATTGCAATTAAAGCGTAATTTTAATTAATTAATTAATTAATTTTGAATTAAAATTCAGCAATCGTCATATTCCATTTGGAATACTACGTCCTGTAAAATGACAAGAATTTACTCATGGTTGTATTATGGCGCCCTTCCTTATAGCTTTTAATCGCATCCACTCCTATTACTACTGCAACCGTATTTGAAACATTTTTAAACATATTTTTGATTTGAAAATAACCGTTGAACAAAAGGTCATGTAGCTAGATCATTACGTAATCTTCAACACGCCCGTTAATTCATAGAACAACAGAGTCTATAACACTATAATCGGGTCCTGAGTTTTAGGTCCAACTTGTAAAGTTCTTTACCATGTCTTTCCACAATGAAATATAAAGTATATAGTTGAGAGTGTTTTGATGATGATGAAATCGGTAGACGATTTGAAAATTGCCTTGTGTTAAAGAATAAGCTTGTTTTGTCAATTTGTTGAGATTTCTACATAAACGTTCATAACGTTTGACCTAGTTATCCAATGATATTGGCTGTTCCTTCATGCAAAAGCTAATCAATCAAGCTTTCTAATGACCTTAAGTAAAATGTGATTGGTTCTTCGGCTAGTGTTAAAGGAGAGGCGAGAATTTTCGAAGTCGCCAAACCTTTCCTTAGCAGTCAGAACGTAACGTTAAAACTAAAATTACAGTTGCTGAAAAACTAATCCAATTTTTTTCACAAAATGCAAAAGTTATTATCCCTTATTTTTAGTATGTAAATGTATTTAAGATTAGGGTACAGGATTCTTTATATAAGTAGTTTTAAAACACTTGGTTTATTTGAAAACCACCAGCGTGGTTTTGCCGTATTGGCGGACTCGTCCATTTTACTAATAGGAATAGGATTGTAGCACATACATAAAACGTTGAATTTGGCCTATACGGTTTCCATTTCTGTTTTCTAATGTAAAATTAAAATTATATTATTAGTATCTCTATGTAATATATTCACATTGTACTATACTAGTTAGCATCTACATACCGTTATACTGCACTTTGTTTTGATGATATTTTAATGAAATTGTATACACAGGGAGTTGGTATACCATTGGTTCTACTAAAATTATTATTACTTTTATTTGTTTGTGCAATATTTGAAGAGTGCTACAAAAATAGAAATAATTTAAATATACTATATTTAACAGATTAAGTGTACGCACTATGCCTATGGAACAGATTACCTATCAGACGTAGTTTAGTATGACACATCTGATATTCTATTATTATAATTATTTTGTTTTATTTATTGTAATGCGCCGTGTTCTTTAGATCTTTGATTGTATATTGTTTTTCAATAAGCGTGCGGAGGATTCAGGTATTTTCTCTTAGTATTAAAGCGTAACACCGCGGCTTTAAAATGTATATTGCTTATTATAAAATCATTTAGGTATATTTATTCATAAAAAGACATCAAAATACAACGGCAGCCAAAAGGCTGAAAAGTAGTATTTTACAAAATTTGATAAAAATATATAAATACATTATGTATAAAAGGTAAAACTAAAAAAAAAAAAAAAAAATAATAATAATAATAATTTACCACATTAAAATTGGTCCACCTGTAAGTTAAAATAGTGCCAGCCTATTCAATATTCATCATTAATGAGTCGGACTAAAAAAGGGACTGGTGAAGATCTAAATCTTTCTGTACGACCAAACGGGAATAAACCTAAATAAATAAATAAATATAAACCTTTTAATCAACATTGGTATAACCCTGCCTAATTTTAGACAGCACTCAGGCAAAAGTTTAGTAGCTTCTTTAAAAAAAAGTTGTTCTATAAGACAATACTACAGTCTGTACGCGTGTGAAGTGGAACTAATTCGCCTTTAAAAACTAGTTTTAAAATATCAGTTAATTAACCTTTTAAATAGCTGATAATCAAAGATGTGCGCGCGTGCAAATTAACAATAGAAATTAATATTTATTTATTATTTTTTCTATTCGAAAAACGTTGTTGTTATGGAACACAGTAAGTGATTGGTGTAACTTCACACTAACGATATATTGAAACATTATATTAATTAGTCTCCTTTACATAGACCTTGGTCATATGCGATGATTTGAAATTCAGATAAGTTTAGTATTGATATTATGTTACTGAGGTGTAGTAGTCTGCTACATGCAATGTGGATTGTTAAACATTTTAATTTATTGATGATACAAAGTACATTATTATTGTAATCGAATTAGTCATGATATACGATGAATTTAAATCAGTGTTTGCATAATGTTATGAGGTATAGTGGTATTATATTATTATTGTAACCGAATTAACATTTTTAATGTTTTATAGAATACAAATACTGGTACGTAATGTCCGACACTCCACACTAAACATGGCCATGCATTTAATACTAAACATTGTATTACATTACATTTCAGAATGTTATGACTTACTTTGTATCGAAACTATACTGACCTAAGGAATACATAGACTTTTGTCAAATCATATCCTTTTTTGTATCGTTGGATAGTTTAGACCCAACCCTAAGTAATATGAAAGCAATATTTAGAAAATAAATATTATATCTATAATCCGAATGTGGATATTGGTATAATATGAATAATTAAAGGACTTTCTCTCTGGGCTTCCGAATTAAGTGAAGTAGACATTATTTTATTATGACGTACATTAGTAACGTTTTACCGCTACTTTTAATGAAGATAATCATGTAACTACTAATCACCAGATGTAAACAACAAACGCAGTGCATCAGAGGCCGTTTGGATCCGACGAAGAGGAACCCAACCCATCAACAGAGACGAAGGCGCCCATCAGACACGTGAATGAACCTGTCATTTCTTCAGAAGGATCTGTCCGAGCAGGACAGCGAAATTCCCAAGCAGGTTAGTTTCACTAATTGTTTTTTTTTCCGAAAATAATTAATACATTTCACATGCCGTATCGTTACATAAAATGCAGAGTGTACATAATCTCCGCGAAGCCATATTAGTTATGTCATTAACATGCATACTAGTCTAGGACAAATATCTGAAAAGAGGCCTAGAAATCAAGATAATAATAATAATATTAATAAGATAGGGGAAGTGGAATGCTACAGGCAGCCAACATAGCCAAATATTCTATTTAATCTCTTCTGATCACTCTAAGCTTTGTTGACACAATGTTTTGCCTAGACTATAGTCGTCTTATACTAATACCGGTACGTGTAATTTCCACATGATATCACGCTTTTCCGCTAGACAACATCGACCAAAAATCTCATCCCCTCCCCTTAAAACTCATGTCTACTATTCTGTTGTACCATGATACCATGATACATTTCAACAAACATTCTTGTTTTGAAGATGTCGATATCTTGTCACCTCTGCTTATCATTACTGTCTCAAAATAATCCACGTCAACATTGGCAAATGGTGGGGTACCGCATGTTTTGACTTATTTTTCTCTTTTCCTTTATATTTAACTAGCAATTATACCCGCCCCAAGCCGGGTTTCAAAATTAGTTTAAAGCCTTCTCTGTACATAACACCCGACGCCAGTATCTCCGTATACGCACCAACCTCCACCCCTTAATAACACCCCACACTCTTTCCAGTGAAGGACAAATTCAATTAAACTTTAGCTTCAAATTGAGAGGGCATACATAATAGCTATGATAGGCATATGGCTTAAGTACGTTGTAAACTATGTAAATGAGTAGGTGTTATATTGGCTGATAATTAAAATATATAATGTTGATACTGCGGTCCCCCGGTCTTCTTTCTCCTCTCACCATCGCAGCCGCAATTAACAAACCTTACCTCCTCCCCTGGACAGTTCAAATATAGGCCTAGTAAGTTTTCGTAGTACAATTCAATCATATAGGCCTAGGCTACTTCATTACGCCAGTATTTTCTCTCCTCTTCCCAACCCACCCCAGAAACCGGGTAATGTTTTTAAGACGGTTCCAGTACAAATTATTTTAGCCATCACTCCCAACCCATAATCCCTCAGTGGCAGTTTTCAAATGTAGTTTAAAACATTCCCAGTTTCGGTCATGGTGATAGGCCAACATCCTCACCCAAAAATCCCAGCCGTTTCCCAGGAATAATTAAATACTGTAACATTTTCCCTCCACAATTCTGGTCAATTTGATAGCCTACTATTCTTAGCCTAAGCAAAATCCCCACTATCCCCAACGCGATTTATTTTTCGTACATAAGTTGGGGACCCCCTCATGAAACGTCACAAAATAAACATGAATAATTCATCAGTTAAATTTTCTTGCTCCGTGTGCACCCAAGCGTATAAAAGAATAGCGGCGTTTTGTGTGGAATTTTGAAATAATCTGTCATTAGTTTTTGGTTTTTTTTTAATAGAATTTATTACTAAAGAATTACGTGTTAAAATTATAGTTTCTATTAATACTATTAGGCCTAATTATTAGTCTCTAAAGCTTGTATCTATTCTAGTAGTCTGTGTGGGTGTGTGTGTTACTGTTAGGTACTCCGAGTAATAAGTACACACAATTTATTCTCGTGTTCATATACGCGCATTTTTAAAGTTCCTTTGAGTACATGCATATTGTTTGATAATAAAATAACAGAATTAAAAAATTACAGTACACAAAATTATACACATTCTTTATTCTCGTGTCTAAACTTTCTTTGGGCTATGACCAATACTACTTAGTTGCATGTGTCTTGCCTAGCTGTCGATTAGTCTCGACACATTTTGCACAGTGGTAGTGTGTGTGTGAAGACTCCTCAAGAGTGCGCCAAGGCAATCACGTGAATCCTAGGCCTAGGAAGAATCGTATCGCAGTTGTAATAATTGCTATACGCTTGGGTGCACACGGAACAACAAATCATGAGGGGTCCCCAACTCATGTACGAAAAAAAAATCGCATCCCTAACAGCCTATCTCCACTACTCCTAGCCTAAGCAAAATCACCACTATCCCCTGAACCCCAACCGTATCCCCCAACGCCCCTCTACCACAATGGGCGTTTTTTCCTTGGAGGCATGGTGATGTAGTTGAACACAGTAACAGTAAAGAACGTGTATATGTTCACACAGGAATGGATGTATTCAAATACTGTAAAACTGTTGTAGTATAATTTTACAATTCGATAGCCTACAACCACGAGCCCTAGCAAAAATGACATCACAAACCACCAGACCCACCCCCCTCCCACAAAAACCCCAGGAGTCGGGGGAATAAATGTAGTTTATAACCTTCCGGGTACAATTGCCATCATTTTGATATCCCATATGTATGGTTACATGCAGAAACAGAAATTTGTATAACGAACAATCATCGAAAGTGGGGGTTTTGACCACATTTTGGTCCCTAACTTGGATCCTAGGTGGTGGATGATGTTCAAATATAGCTTAGAACATTCCCGGTTCAATTGCGGTCATTTTGATACCCCATATGTAAGATTACGTGCAGTAAAAACAATTTGTATAATGAACAAACAAACAAACAGACAGACAGACAGACAGACAGACGTACAAACTCTCTCTCTCTCCGTTTATCCAGTAGGATTCACTCAGCTGTGTTGGCATGATACTTCTATCACTGTGACCATACTTGAAATGAGTATCTTGAATAACGAAATCAGCAACAGTTGGTCCCATAGAAATGAAAATCGGTTGCTTTTTAGTCGGCTGGAATTATATTGCTTTTACGGCCACAAAAAGTGTCAGTACTCTGGTTTTCAGTGTGAACCACAAAAACATCTACCCTTGCGCGTGTACTTTTCGCGGAAAAATATTTGGACGTTTAGCTCAGCACATAAATTCCTGATTAAAAGTATAAATTCGCGTTACAGTGTACTACATCGACGGTCGAAAATAACCGTTGAACAAAAGGTCATGTAGCTAGATCATTACATAATCTTCAACACGCCAGTTAATTCATAGGACCATGGAGAAATAAGTTAGCTAACTTATTTCTCCATGATAGAACAAAAGAGTCTAACACAATTATCGGGTCCTGAGTTGTAGGTCCAACTTGTAAAAGAAATATAAAGTTGGTTGAGTATGTTTCAATGTTTCGGAAGCTTTACTGTACTTGTTTATCTTTAAACTGCGTCATCATTTTTTTTTTTCAGATTGAACTTAACTGATTTTAAATCAATTGGAGCTCATCAGTTATACATTATAATGATTTCAGATTTGACAAAATAATTAAAACTGATTACATTAAATGTTTTAATATTTACATAAACAATGGTACGAAGACGTAAACTTATTGTGAGCTTCTGCATTTAAATTATATTATTAAGAGGTTAATTAGGCCTATTTCAAATAACAGTTCCGAATAATTGGATGTGTTGCTTATTCTCGAAATTGTCTTTTATTTCAAACTCACATAAACGGGCAATGAAATCTCCGTTATTAAACACATTATGTTAAGCTTATTCAGTATTATTTAATAGTATTATTCAATTATTTATATATATATGTGTTGTTCCTTTTTCTTCTTCTTTTTACTTGATTAGATAAAACATGTTAGTGAGAAAATGCCAATATTTTAGTTAACATTTATCATCTAATGATATCATTTTAAGTAAACCCACAAATTGCACTTTTTATGTATACTTAAATAGGTTGTTATTTTCGCATATTTGTTGCTGTTAAAATAATAAATATTTCACATAAAAAAACTTTCCAAAAACAGTGGTACACAACAATGACGACAAAAAAGATGTGAAAACAAACTCTATTTTACGTTCTTGTCTGTTGGAAGAAAAGGTGCGTTATGTGCAAAGGTAAAATAAAAAAAAGATATTTCAAAACCAGTGTTACACTGTAAAAATGATTTCGGAAAAGACACAAATAAAGCATTAATCAGCAATTATCACTGTCTACTCATTAACCAAACTACTGCACCAAACGCGCCGCAAAGCAAATATTCAATTCACAGTCATTCATTTTTTATTTTTTTTTAAATAATGTATGTACTATGAAAACATTTCTTCTGGTTTCGATTCGTATAATGATATAAGTAGTTATTTGATAGTAAACCAATAAAACTTACGTTGGCAAGACAGTTTCGTCTAGCTGTCAGCTTGACTTCTTCAGTTGCTATGATGCATGTTGTCTCCGACTGGTCTCCTTTCCAGCCACTATATGTTTTTCTTGTGTAGCCTAGGGGACCAGTCGTCGTCAGAAGCTGATCGTAAATGTGAGATAGTTGGTGCGCGCCTTCGTCTCTATTCATCTTTGTATTTTTATTTTGCTTTCTTATGCTGATGCTTTCTTTAATTTTACGTTTAAGCCAAACTTGTTCTTTGTGTAGTACCCTGTTAGGTATGTGGTTGTGTGTGGTCATATGGTCCGTGATTGCTGATTTATGTAAAATGGAGGACGAAACTTTCCGTGATGCACGCGTCTGTATGTCCTGTGTATTTTCCTCAACATCTTTCTTGTGTTATTTAATTCTGGTTTTGAGTGCCCTACCCGTTTCCCCAATGTACACCATCTCACAGTTGGTGCAACCCACTTTGCAGACAACACCACAGGAATCCTCTTTGCATGCTTTATCTTTCGGTCGGACGATTAAGTTTTTAATTTTGTTAGATGGTTTAAAGTATGTTCGTATGTTATATTTTTTTAATGTTCTCTTGATTTTCTCTGACAGGCCTTGAATATATGGGATGGATATCGACCCTCTTATGTCTTCTGTTTCGGGTTGTGTGTCCGTTTTTTGTTTATCTTAGTTTACGTTGTACCTTTCTAATCGTCCATGTAGGGTAGTTACATTGTTTAAGTGAAGTATGTATCATCTTAGTTTCGTTCTGTTTGTCTGCATTATTTGTGATTATCGTGTTATATCTGTGTAGAAGTGTGCGGATAACGGATAACTTGTGTTGTAGAAGATGAAGAAACTTTAGTGTTGATGTTGCCTTCCCCATCAACTAAAATTAGCGTATCCAAGAATGGGATAGAGTTGTCTGTTAAGGACATTTCTTCGCAAGTGAAATTAATGTCATCATCGATTTTGTTTAAGTGTTGTAATAATGGTTGTGTCGCATCCTTGGGAATTATTGTTATAATGCCATCTACATACCTTTTCCATATCCTCGGTTTTATGTCGGTGTGAGCTGTAGTTATTGCCTCATTTTCCAGCCATTCCATAAATTAATAAATTCGCAACAATCGGAGAACATGGACTACCCATGGCCATACCTGAATTTTGCTGGTAGATATCCCCTCTGAAGCTGAAATATGTGGTGGTGAGTACCAATTGAAGCAATTCCATAATGTCGTTGATATGTAACCACGTTCTCTCTGATAGTTGTTTATCACAGTGTAAGCCAGGCCCGTAGCCAGGGGTTTTTTTGGGGTTCGGGCGAACCCCCCTTTTTGCGCGAACCCCCCTTTTACCAGCGAACCCCCCTTGAAAAACAAAGGCCCCACTTCCAAAATCGTGCAATTAATTATCAATTATAGCAGATTTTTTGGTCATTTTACTTCTATTGACTATGTTTAAATCGATCGAATATACAGATTGTCCGATGTCAAAGTCACTGCTGAGCGTGAGATCGAGAGATTGTTGAGAGATGATGGTTATAAATATGACAAAAAATGGACTGACCAATCGCGTGCTTCGGCCGGGCTTTTCGGAACGCACAAGATCACGTTCAGTTCAGTTCAATCTTTTTGGGGATTTTTATTTTTTTCCTGGAAATATTTTTCATTAAACCAAAGAATTTCACTGTGTAAACTTGAATAAAAATGGTTAAATTGGTACGTGTACATTTATATTTCGGTGTATAAGACGCACTTTTGACACGCAAATTTGACCTCTAAATGTTACCCTAATTAATTTAATTACCTACTAATACTTAAATTACTTAAAAATAGTGTACTACTCTGCAATGTAGGCCTAGCTAGCTACTCACTCCTGTCTAACCACAGTGTGGTAACAAGTTTATTGAATTTTTAGTTAAGGTAAATTGTCATCCTCGACTGTATTAATTAATATTACAGTAGCCTACGCATTAGATATTCTACCCAAGCCTAGTAATACTCTCTGAACTCGCGGGTGTGTATTCTAGCAGCATGCAGCATCACAGCGCAACACATTTATGGAAGAGTCCATTAATTACGGTGGTGTCACATTTTAATTACACAATAAATATTTCCCTTGATCACGGTGGTTTATTTTTATTACATCTCTATGTCAACAATCACATAATTTTATAATCATGTAGGCAATAGTTTGTATGTCAAGCGATATCTAAAAGAGTGTGTTGTTATTGTGTTAAGTAGCTTCCCCTAATCTCATAGTGTATATGGCCAACAGTGCTGGCCACCAGGCAAGGAGCACATGGTTAGTGCTCTCCTCTCCTCATATTGCTGTAATGCATGCATGGAAATAGGAAAGATTTTCATATAGGCCTACCCAACATGATATTCCTGGTTCATTATCAGCCCAAAAAACTGAACATCATATGGATTGATTTTATAATGGTCATACACACAATAAGAAGGTATATATTTAAATAATATGAAATTAAAGTTACTTAAATAGACATAGGCTAGCCCTACCCACACAGTGCATCGTAACTGAAACAATATGGGGATTTCCCTTTTCATTGAACGTTCAGTTGAAGTAGAGACTGATTACGATGTAATAAAGGCAATCAAACAAAATTATATCATTTGATTCTAATAAAATATCGTTGTTTTATTATTAAAATACCATTGTTTTGATTGTAAAATGTTTAAATTTCGGCCTAGAAATAAGTGCGTCTTATGCATCGACTACATAAAAAATACTAATATTTCAGTCTCCGTTATGGGTGCGTCTTATACACTGGTGCGACTTGTACACCGAAATATACGGTACTATTTGTTTTTTATGTTTATAGGATAAGAAATTATTTAAGGGCCTAATATAATATACTTTTTTGCAACAAAAAAGCTGTATTTCATGATCAGTACTACTAACTTCCATGATACTGTACTATATAATTTCTCTGCATAGCTCAGATTTTAGTAGGTAAAAAATGTCTCTGTAAGCTTATTAAAACAACCGAAATTGCTCTGAGAGCCAAAGCTTCCAGGGGGCGAAGGCCCCTGGACCCCGACCGGGGGCCCTTGGCGGCCCCCTGGCCCCCCGCCTACAGTTGCTCGCTGCGCTCGCAAAATACTTGGTGTCAAGAAAACCCCCCTCTGATGCATTCTGGCTACGGGCCTGTAAGCGTTCTTCAATTATTTTGAGAGACTTGTTGACTGGTGTTTTGGTAAATAATGACACTACATCATAAGAGACCAATGTTTCATTTGGCTGTAACTATCAAAGAACTACTTATATCATTAATGTATGTATTGTTTTATATTATTGTAATATTCGATGTTTTTTTTTTACTATTATAATGCCAATTATTATCCTATTGGAAATAAGGATTTAGTCGAAACCAGCCTAGTAATTTGAATTTGTACGCCTGGTATCATTCTCAGACCCCTTCTTTTACAACCATAGGGTCTAATAAAATTTCGAAGGTACTCTGACACTAGATTATCCGAATTATGAACATTCAAATGTCTTAAATTGAATTCTATAATTTATTATAAAGGAAGCCAATGAAGTTCGAAAGGAAGAGGTCCCGCTCTAACACTTAGTAACATCTCAAATATAACCTATCGTTTTGTAATATTTTCAGTTTTTTACCAAAGATACCAACAAACTGCGTGTTACATTAGTCCAGTCTATAAAGGAACCAGTCGCATCAGCGCACGTCGTATATTACCTTAAACAGTTCTCATTCTGCATAGACCTCTTGCTCATCCTCTAGTAAGTATGGACGATGAATTGTTTGAAAAAAACCTCGGTTACCATATAATTATTGCAGTGCTTGCTATTCGTTAAAATAAACCTAATCTGTTTGTCAGTGTCTATTTTAGACTATATAAGATGAGGAAGATTTTAAGAACCATGCTTATTATTCGGGGCGGGGTGGGTATTAGGGGTTGAGGCTTTCATTCGCGGGAGACATTTGTTGGTAAAATTTCATAATAAATACATTTTGTTGTTTATGTCCTTTATTACTGAATGTTAATTTCATTGATATGTATTGCTTTTGCTATCTGAGTGTTAAGTAAATGTATTTGTATGGGGCAAACCTTTATCTAACGAAATCTTCTCCAATTTGCTTTTGCTATTGGTGAATAAAGGAAAAAAATCGTGAACACTAAACTTAAGGATGTTACCACTACTACTACTCATCCTTCTTTATTTTAGCTCTCGTAATATAAAATCTTCTTTGACTGTACTTGAAAAAAATCCCTAAGATATGGGATATACATACCGCACATATCTACGTCAGGAAAAGACAATGTAAGTCGCTTTGTACAAAGGTGAACCTTTTTCATGATGTAACTGCTGCTGTCAGTATGCTGTTATTTACGTACCTAATAGAGCAACACCTTCCCCGCGATTAAGTGTACATTTAATGAAGAAAGAACAATACTTAAAACTGTTACGTAAAAAAGGCGAGCGGCGTTTATAGTCCAAAGGAGAGTTTGTCCAGATGTTTTAATGACCATTTAGTTTATAATAGAATCCCTAAAGAAAACACTTAGCTTAATTTTGTGACTTTCCCATCGTTAAACCAGGAGTGATCGACACTATTTAAGTACAGATTTGACAGTGTCATCCATCACAGAAATACCTTATTAAACCGTTAATCACTCCCACTTAAACACCCCTGGATCAACTTAGGACCAATCGTTACCCTCACAGATGATGTAATGACATTATGCAAATAAACTGAGCCAACATACTCCCAAGTTTCAGAAGGGCCCAGACACACCTTACAGCCATTTCACGGAGCACACACCTCACAGCCACTTCTTCAGAAGCAGACCTACACACACAACACCTCACTGACAGCATCATTGATTGTCCGTTCCTTATCTATACTTATAGTTGTATATTGTACTGAAGTATTATACTGAATAAATAATATATGTGTTACGACAGTCAAGCGAGTTAGAGTCTTTCATTAGTACCTCAACAACGCAACATTATATTACAATAGTATAATATTCAATTGTTTGGTGTATATCACTGTTATGAGTCCAGGTAAGCACAACTGTGACATCTATTGTGTATGTATACCTTCTGATCATTTTGAGACCAAAATTTACTCGCTGTGACCAGTGGTTGCCGAGATACAAATACCTATTTGTGTTTATTCATATAACCCCTGGCCTTGACCTTTTGACCTTTTTTAACATTGTTCAAAATGTGTAAAAAATAACTAAATGTATATTTCGAACAATTTGAGCCCAAATTCAAGTCTCTACGGCCAATAGTTACGGAGATAAATACATGCCCTGGGTTGTGGGCCAAAGGTCAAAAATGGCATTTCCGGTCATTTTAAACTAAAATGTCCCATTAGACTGAATATAAATGTATACCTTCTGATCAATTTGAGACCAAAATTACTTCGCTCTGACCACTGGTTGTTGAGATTTAAGGACATATTGGTGTTTGGTCTTATGACCTTTCACCCTGACCTTTTGACCTTTCGCCACATTTTCAAAATGTGTAACCAAGCCAAAAATGATTGTTTGACCGCCCTAAACCAATTTCTGAAGTCAAATTCTCTGGACCTCAAAGTGCATACGAAAGCTGATCTAGCTACGGTACTAGAGTATAAAGGAGAGGCGAATTTTTTCGAAGTCGCCAAACCTTTCCTTAGCAGTCAGAACGTAACGTTAAAACTAAAATTACAGTTGCTGAAAAACTACTTATCCAAAACGCTGTATTTTTTCACGAAATGTAAGAGTTATTATCCCTTATTTTTAATATGTAAATGTATTTAAGATTACGGTACAGGATTCTTTATATAAGTAGTTTTAAAATACTTGGTTTATTTTAAAACCACCATCGTGGTTTTGCCGTGTTGGCGGACTCGTCCATTTTACTAATAGGAATAGGATTGTAGCACATTTATATAAAACGTTGAATTTGACCTATACGGTTTCCATTTCTGTTTTCTAATGTAAAATTAAAATTATATTATTAGTATCTCTATGTAATATATTCATATTGTACTGTACTAGTTAGAATCTACATACCGTTATACTGCACTTTGTTTTGGTGATTTTTTAATGAAATTTTATATGGAGTTGGTATACCATTGGTTCTACTAAAATTATTATTACTTTTATTTGTTTGTGTAATATTTGAAGATTGCTACAAAATAGAAATAATTTAAATATAATATATTTAACAGATTAAGTGTACGCACTATGCCTATGGAACAGATTACATTTCGGACGTAGTTTAGTATGACACATCTGATATTCTATTGTTATAATTATTTTGTTTTATTTATTGTAATGCGCCGTGTTCTTTATATCTGGGATTGTATATTGTTTTTCAATGAGCGTGTGGAGGATTCAGGTAATTTCTCTGAGTATTAAAGCGTAACACCGCGGCTTTAAAATGTATATTGCTTATTATAAAATATAAACCTTTTAATCAACGTTGGTAATAACCGTGCCTAATTTTAGACAGCACTCAGGCAAAAGTTTAGTAGCTTCTTTAAAAAAAAGTTGTTCTATAAGACAATACTACAGTCTGTACGCGTGTGAAGTGGAACTAATTCGCCTTAAAACTGATACGTCAAAAAGGCGAGCGGCGTTTATTGTAAGTAATATTCTAGATGAATTAATATTATCAACATGCACAAGTACCTTAAATTGAATTCTACAATGTAAAGGATTCCAATGAAAAAAAAATGGTCCTGCTCTAAAACGTAGTGACAACTCAAATACAAGTTATTTGGTAAGATCTTGCTTGAAGGTATCCATTGCTTTAAAAGACAACGAAGTAAACTATCTTTGATAACTGACTTCCCAAAGTCAATATTAACCTTGACATGGTACCGGTGTTCCGAACCATAATAATGTGAGAGGTACGACCGCCATGCAGTTATCGACAGTACAGTCATCCTCGCTACAAATTACAGTATCTATAATTTATGACCCGCATTGTGGTTGGTTTATTTACCTATATTATAACCGGCACGCCCATTAAATTGTAAATAAATACATTTTTTTAAATCACACTGAATTATATAGCACCTGTTATTAATAATATTTGTAACACTTACATTGTTTGGAAGATCCACTTTAGCACCTGCCTTGAGCAAAATAGTGCAAACGTCTGTGTGGCCCTCTTGTGCAGCTCCATTTAAAGGTGACCATCCATCCTGAAATAATAACACACATCATGTTATAGAAGTAGTAGTATAGTCTTCTACAAAAAGCTATTTAATATTGTATTCAATATGTGATCAAGTAAAACTAGCTTAAACGCCAGGTGAGGGCAAACAAATTCTATTGATCTTGCATTCCAATATCTATAGTTTCCCCTATGTTTCACAATGTTTGTGATTTTATGTGTGTTACACGAGCTTGTTGAAAATATGCACTTTATTATCATGGGGGATAGTTCAAATTACACAATAAAATCTCTATTTATTTGTACACAAATGTTGTTAATAGAGAGGCAATTTAAAAAAAAACTAAAAATAAAAAGTGTGGTAAAAAATGTTATCAGAGGACTAAATATAGATAATACTTCATAGTTTTATTTTCATGCTGTAGCAAAAAGTATCCACCGTATATCCACCATCTATCCACCATCTTTTTTCACCTTCTATAGAGTCACCGGGCATGTAATTACACTGTGTTAAACTACTTAACTACTGAAAAAAGTCTTACTGGTTTTTATAGCCGAATTTTACCAAATTTTGTATTTCACCATTTTAAGGGAAATTCACTTGTTTTCGTCTTGATGTCTATTACAATTATTTGATTTATGTACAATTTACCAGATATTATATATAAAATTCATTCCTGTACCTAAGCTTTAATTTGAATAAAGATTATTAACCTTTGATGTTTTCTTTAAGATAATGTATTGTATATGCATGCATTTGTTTTGCTTGTATACTATTTTGTTATATAGTAGGGTACTTTTGTACGTAGCATTTATATTTTGCAAATTCGGTAAGAAATTGTGGTCCTTAATATGAAAGATGGTACTAGTTCTGCTTCCAGTTATTTTGCTACAATTATCAAAGAACCTATAGATACAGTGCACTGATTGGTTAATAGAATACTGTAGTTTGATACGGTTAGTGGAATTTTGCGACGGTTGAAAACTTCAACCTTTAAGATATTTTGTTGGAGACATTGATATACGCACTGTCATATGGAACTTTTAAAGTTAAAACAGCCCCAAATCATATTATGATAAAGTGGTGTTTGCGTTTGAACTGGCAGTTACGACTAAAAATGTATCTAGGCCTCAAAACATGTTCAGATAACACATTTTGACTGCTGAATTCTCAACTATATGTTTCATTTTGCTGTTACTGGGAGAGAGGATACGTTTAAAAAAAATGTTTTGCCAAATCAAATGAATACGTCGATTCATATCCATTTTGTGTACCATTTTAATAAAATCGTGTTGCTATGTAGGCTACATCACAATATATACAAAAACAGAAAAATCATCATTAAAAAAACCATTCCCTAATTATTTAGTACTCTAAATGGTAAAAACTATTACGAAATCTATATGTATGAGGGGTGATGGACCGCTTCCTTGAACTTAAAAAATGAGATGGGTTGGGTCTTGCAAAATAAAATGTGTTTTCTTAATAAAGTGATCTCTAATCAATCAAATTGAAAGTATACGTGAAGCATAATTAACAATACATTTGAGTTCCAACGTATCCTTACATGTGGTCCCGGTAAACCATGCAACAATGATAAAAGTGAGAATACTCTCAATGACCGATTTATAAAAATAAAAGACGTAGGCCTGATGGGAGGTTAAACTATTTAAGTCTATGCAAACAGTAAAAACGTTGAGCACGGGCCTTTTTCATAGCCTTATAGTAATAATACTTATTGTCGTGCCACTTAAGATCTCTGGTGATTTATTAACAATGTCAATTCCAGATGGGGTATTTCATATTGTAGGTGATTTACATTTTGTGTTATAAAATGTCGAGTGTTTCACCTGCTTTGATAGAAACTATACTGTAATGAGTTGAAAATGTAAACATATTAGTATATTAGTAAACACATGATGTACTGCAAAACAAACTAGTGTATTTGTGCACATGATAGTAGGTGACATTTGTATAATTGAGACCGTTTGATTTAACACGAAAACATATGAACTCATAAAAAACGTACATAATCATATAATGTAGTACATTTTGAATGTTGACATGACATGATAAACATTAAAGATGTTCCTTCTAACATAGATTTTTCTCAGATTACTTGGATTTCGTTCTTAAATACGGTATATTGTTTTATTTATTGTAATGTCATGTGTTCTCTGCACATGTCGATATAGTTAGGGTACGGACATTTATCTTAGTATTACAGGGTAACACCGTGGCTTAACAATATATTTTTTATTATAAAATATAGACCTTTGCAAAAACACTACTTAGTTTATTAATGAAAAAGATCTTAATTGAAATATACATTTCAATTACCTGTACGCGAGTGCAAATACAACATCTAATTCAATATGTATTTGAAAAAAGCAAAAATTATGTTTTCGAGAATTGTTGTTTTTTTAGAACACACTACTAAGTGGTTGGTGTAACTTCACATTTATGATATTGAAACATTATATGTTAATTAGTCACCTTAATATGGACCTTTGCCATATACGATGATTTAAAATTCAGAGTTTTAGTATTATAGTATTACAGTTAAACCCCATGAGCGGTCACCTCCCGAAAGCTGCCTCCCTTAACGGCCGTACTTTCGAAAAGCCTGTTTGTTCTTCATTTAAATAGTGGACCATCTCACGTGAGCGCCATCTCACGTGTGCGGCCGCGGAACATTTGGTTACAGCACATTAGATTATTTGTATGGTAAATTACCTCCTGTAAGCGGCCACACAACAACAATATATGGCTGCATTCGCGTGCGCAAATTTCAGTTAGTGTTTACCGACCGACCGAAGTATCAAAATACAATTTTCATACTTATATTGTGCTTTAGGCTATATAATAATTAGCTTTATTTCGAAGCGGTTTTAAAATATTTATGTTAAGAACATTCCTATGTTTTTTTAGATGAGATAACTACACTTTTTGATTTTGACCGACCGGTTTGTCTGAAAATCATAAATAATACTAAACCACCTGATCATAAACAATACAATACAATTAACTAAAGACTGTAGAGGCCCGTTGTGTTAGGAAAGCCGAAAAATATCGTGCATAGAATACGTGATGTTGGCCCTCTATCGACAGAACCTCCCGTAATCGGCCACTTTTCAATTTCATAAAATAAGGCAATTAATAGGAGTTGATACCTTAGTAGTTATAACAGCCCAACAAAACTTCATCCGGTAGTGCTAACTAGTCTGAGTGTAAACTGGCAGTTACAGCTAAAATATATCTAGGCTTCAAATTCTGTGCAGGTAACACATTTTATTTAATTAGGTACTCTTTTCGTACTGTTGGGAATTTCAGTTCAATTATTTTCCAAAATAGTGGTACACAACAATGAAAGAAAATGTGAAAACAACATTTTTGTTACGTTCTTGTCATTAGAAATATTCTTGCAACTGAGGTGAACTTTGAAAATGCCGGTCAGATATTTAAAAAAAACAGTTACAAGGAATAAATTAGCAATTGTCACTGCATACTCATCCATCAAACTAGCCGCCATCGAGCAAATATTCAATTCCATGAATCTTATGAGGGTTAGTTTTATAGGAACAATAGTATTTTTTTATTTGTTTTGGCAATTAATGCAATTAAAGCGTAATTAATTCGTCATATTCCATTTGGAATACTACTACCTGTAAAATGACTAGAATGTTCTGATTTGTTAATTTTTTAATTATATTATATATACAGAATTATATATTATTTAAAATGTTCGGGTAGCTTCCATGCATGCGGCTTTTGGCCTTAATGGAAGTCCTTTTGTATATGTTTTCTTTTTTTACAGTATAATTTAATTTTGTTTAAACTACAGGCGTGGCCCGTGAAAAAAAAAATCAAAATATATGTGTCGCCATCAACGGCAAATATTGGAGCAGAGCAAAAACTACATCAACCGGGAAATCACGAAATTAATTTTATACCGCGGACGATTGAAAATCTGCCGATGAAATCAGAAAGGTTGTTTTAAAATCTTTTATAATATCTGCCTAAGAGAAAAAATATTATTAAATCTACGTTTCGCGGTACATCTGACTGAGATAGATGCAGGTATGCAAGGCGGAAATCTTTTTCCATTGTGCTCAAAAGTAACCATAATTTAAGTATAGATACACTAACATCGTGTAGCACATTTAGCTCGTAGTATCATGTACGTGCACATAGCATCGCATTGGTAAGTCACAAACATATTAGTGAAATGCACAACATTGCAGTAATAGTTATTAATTCATAAAGGTTATGAAATAATCAAATTAAACAAAGGTCTATCCTTACACGTACGAAAAAATTCCAACAGTTATCTAACAACACGTATTCCTTACTTTCGGGCAAACACTGAAAGAACGAATTATTATATATTATGCTTAATCCTGGAATAGGTATGCACAATGTAAAACGCATAGCACTAACTCCGTGTCGGTTCTTACACCAGCTGTTCCATGAGTCTAATGCCTTAAAAAAGATAGTATTAGTGTTTTTAATGTCTTATGTCATTGGTAGACTTTTAACAGTCACCGGTAAAGTTACTTCCGAGTTCGTCATCACTTTGCGATTTCCAACTTCGCTGTAGTCACAATAAAACCTCTGTACAAAACGCTTGCAGCTGTCCCACATGTGAACGTGGCATGTACATTTGATATACATTTGAGTCAAGATATGTCATGTTTCTCTCTTTAAACGTCAAAATGAACTAATTTTTTTATTAATTATATTGTAGAATACTATGGTATGGCTATTTAATATTATTGTGACTCAGACTGTTTAAAACTTAATGAAGAAATAGCTCATAATGTTTAATATGTTATAAATTCTGTATACACTACGATAGGACGTGACGTTATTATTATATTACAGTTGTAGACTATGTATAAATATTATAATGTACCGCGATGGTAAGACTCGCATACAAATTGATAATATTACAAGTAATAAATATTAATTCATAAAGATTAAACAAGTTATTACAAAGTTGTATTGTGACAAAACCTTTGTTAATCTGACTTTCCAATGTCAAGATTAACCATGACGAGCCAGCGGTGTTCCGAACCATGTGATGGATACAACCGTGCAGTTCTCGACAATTTAGTCATCCTCGCCACAAAAAATGGTCTGTAATAATGACCCGCGATGAGCTTGCTTCAATTAGGTAAATTGTAAAATTCTAATAGTAACCCCCCTTCCAATAGTAACCCACCCTAAAAAACAATCAAAGAATAATAACCCAGTGTTACAATTAGAAGATTTACGGTACCGGTATATAGAGTACTGCTAACCATAATAGTAGGTAACATTTGTTTTATTTGACACGACAAAGCATGTGAACTCTCCAAAAATGTACCGTATCATAATGTAGTATATTTTAAATGTTGACATGACATAATAAACATTGAAAGTTCTTTCTAACAGAGTTTTTTCTCGTGTTATTCGGATGTTGTACTTAATTTTTGTTTTATTTATTGTAATGCGCCGTGTTCTTTATATATTTGATTGTATATTGTTTTTCAATAAGCCGTGTGGAGGATTCAGGTAATATCTCTTTAAAGGGTAACACCGCGGCTTTAAAATGTATATTACTTCTTATACAGATATTGCCTGCTTAGAGGTGAAATATAAGATTTGACAAGTGAATGATTATGTTCGAGGGAATATATATTTCCTGAAGCGTAGCACGTGAATGAACCTGTCATTTCTTCTGAAGGATCTGTCTGAGAAGGACAATGAAACTGCAAAAAGCAGGTTAGTTTAACTAATTTTTTTTTCGAAAAGAATTAATAATTCACATGCCGTATCGTTACAATATCTCAGCGAAGCCATAGTAATTATTTCATTAACATGCATACTTGTCTAGGACAAACATCTGAAAAGAGGCCTAGAAATCAGATAGGGAAGTGGAATGTTACGGGTAGTCAATATAGCCATTATATCGTATTAATCCCTTCTGATCATTCTTAAGACTTGTTGATACATAATTGTTTACATAGACTATACCCCACTTCAAGTATTATTAAAATATAATAATTATGACCTATCCACGTTCTATCACCATATTAAATAATTTGTCATTGTTTAAAGAAAACATTAATTAACCTACTTATCATTATACGTATATGCAAGTTACTTTTTGGTAACTTAAAATTAATTGTCATAAACAGGTTATTAAATGATACTGGTATGTACTTTTGTGTCTAATTTATCCAAAACAATATCATTTAAATTATAAACTTTTAATATTAAATCATTGGACAGTTTATGTGATATGTGTAATGTACTTGCTAATTTAAAAAAAAAAGTATGAAAGCAAACATAACAACAATGATTACTAGTTTCCCGAATAATTGTTGAATTAAACTAAAATTTGAACTCAACCATCACCGTGATGATATCGGGATATCCGCGTTAACGCACACGGTGTAACAAACATCTTGAAATACACTCATACTCTATAAACTGAAAAAATGTATAGTGCTGAATTATGTCTCATGTGTCATATAGTACTAAGTGCGAATAACCAATAAAGTAGTGTTTTTTTTCGTAACGAAAACAATGCATTTAATTTGATATTTTTCTTGATAGTATAAAATTCAATTGTTTGGTGTATGTCACTGTTATGAGTCCAGGTAAGCACAACTGTGACATATATTGTCTATAAACGTCTATAAATTTCAAGTCCTTTATTGTCTGACTTCGTTTTGAATGAAGTTATAGGCCTTCAAATTCAAATGTCAAATGAATACTAATATTGGTGTCCTTTCTACATGATCTCAAGCTCTTCCGCTAGTCACCTAATCCACCAAAAATATTGGTATGTATACAGAGAGTCATGTCAGGAATAAAGAATGTAAGTCGCTTATTACGAAGATGGACCTATTTCATTATGTAACTGCTGTTGTCACTATGATGTTATTTACGTACATAATTTGTATAATTAATGTTTATCTATTGTGTAATCACTTTTGTTTTCTGATTGAACTTAACTGATTTTAAATCAATGAGAGCTCATCAGTTATATACATTATAATGATTTCAGATTTGACAAAATAATTAAAACCGATTACTTTCCGATTATCAGAAAGCTTAAATGTGTTAATATTTACATAAACAATGGTACGAAGACGTACACCGTACTGTGAGTTTCTGCATGTAATATATACTATTAAGAGGCTAATTATGCCTATTTCAAATAACAGTTCGGAATAGTTGGATTTTGTTGCTTATGTTTGAAATTGTCTTTTATTTCAAACTCACAAAAACGGGCAATGAAAATTTCGTTATTAAAAACATTATTTAAAGCTTATTCAGTATAGTTAAATTATTCAATTATTCATTTATTTATATGTGTTGTTCTATTTTTTTTCTTTTTACTTGGTTAGATAAAAAATGTTAGTGATAAAATGCTAATATTCTAGTTAACATTCTTCATTTAATGATATTCCCACAAATTGCACTGTTTATGTATACGTAAATAGGACGGTAGCTCTTTTCGTATATTTGTTGCTGTTAGGATAATAAATATTTCACTTCAAAAACTTTCCAAAAATAGTGTTACACAACAATGACAACGTTCCGCCATAAAGCAAATATTCAATTCACAGGATTTCAGTACATTATTGTTTTATATTATTGTAATTCGATGTTTTCTTCATTTTTACAATTAGTAATGCCAATTATTATCCTATTGGAAAAAAGGGTTTAGTCGAGTCAACTTTAGATCTGCAAGTGACAGAGAGAAGCTTTTCTCTTGTTCGATGTCAGGTGGTGATTGAATCTGAGTTAAAAGTTTTTAATAAATGTTTATGTCATAATTAATCATGAATTATTCATTCGTCCTGGAAAAAAAATTACGCGTCATGTACTTAGAATTTACTTTGAAAATAATTTGCTCACGGTTGTATGGCGGCGCCCTTCCACATAACCTTTTATCCCATCCCATCCTATTGAAACTGAATTTAGACATTTTTAAATAAATTTGATTTGGTACGCTACCAATAATAATACTGTTTTAATAATACAGTAGAAAGATTTCTCGCCTAGGTAAACAAAAGAAGGGTTACTTCTTGACACTCTCAAAAGGCTTTATAGATTGTTGCTATTAATTCGGTTCGGACGTAAATGAGTTTGCAGTAAATGAATAGAAGTTTTAAAAGGAAGTTAAAGAGAGGCGTATGAATGAAGGTGAGCGAATAAGGCCTATTTGACATCTTTGTGTGTGATTGATGCGTTTATACCTATTATAGACACTGTTATATACATTCTGTAAAAGCATGTTTCATTGTTGTTGCCGACAGATCGATTATGATGTTATGTATAATACAGGTCATGATTATTGTTATTAAAATAGGAAAATAAACTACTATCTAAATTGTGTTTGTGTTGTACCATGTTGTGTTTCAGTTACTGAACAACATAGTTTTGCTGGTTCTGTTACTTATATATACAACAGTACTTTATAATAATATTTATTAAAATGTGTGCTTATATAGAATACAATTTTGCTTATGTATCGCTGTTTCACATTGATCAAAGCGATTGACATTATTATTACAATGTAGTAGCAGTTAACAATATATATCTCAATTATGTATTGATTGAAATTTAAAATCACTTCATTTTTTAATAATACGTTCATTTTAATAATGCTTTTAAACCAAAATTCCGATTTAACCAGTCTAATTTGTGCTGGAGAAAGAGCAGTTCAGAGCACAGGATCGGCTAAATGCATGGCAATCACCTGAAACTAGTAATTGGATTGTACAGACGCCTAGTAATTGGATTGTACAGATGCCTGGTGTCATTCCCACACCGAAGTCCCTTTCTGTTAAAACCATAGGGTCTAGTAAAGCCCGGCGCACACCAGAGCTTTCGGCTGAGCCAACTGGCACGAGTAACACTTGCCTCACAGTGTGCGCCGGGGATTTCGTGAAGAATCGGCCACGCGTGCCGCTGAGGAAAATATCTATCGTGTTTAATATTTTTTGCCACGCGTGCCATTTTCCTCAAGTGTGCGCCGAACGTGAGCTT
Source organism: Antedon mediterranea (assembly GCF_964355755.1). Taxonomy (NCBI): domain Eukaryota; kingdom Metazoa; phylum Echinodermata; class Crinoidea; order Comatulida; family Antedonidae; genus Antedon; species Antedon mediterranea. Next base: position 13,564,318 of record NC_092674.1, read on the forward strand.
CCTGCTCACTAAAAAATTGTACTGCGCATGACACGTCAAGGAAGCGTGTGGTTTTTGGTGGACATTTTTTCTTAAATGAGTTTTAAAAATTATTTGTAACGTTGCTGTGGCAACAAGTTATTTCAGCTATCAAACAAATCTACAAAGCTGCATTGGATTTTTGAAGATAAGTGTTGTATTTATTTATAATTGCATAGGCCTAGGCCTAATAATATATTTAATAATAATTAGGCATATAGGCTCCTCTCCTAGGCTCTACTCTATTATTTATTAATTATGAGGGCATAGGATAGCTAGGCGCTAATGCCTACTCTACTCTATATTAGTAGTACTGTAGTAGGCCTAGTTGTTACGTAGTAGTACTAGGCTAGTAGTAGTAAGTAGAGTAAGTACCTAGGCTAGTACTAGAGGGCCGCCCCTACCCTGGTCGTGATCCTTTATAATAGGCTAGGGCTAATAATAAAAAAGGCTAGCTAAGTATTACTAGTAGTATTAGAAAGTGTTGCCTAGCTAGGGGCGAGATGGTGGCAGACTAGACGCGCAATTGGTTGAAAAGTCAATCCCGCCATGATTCAATAATACATAATCTATTCGATGTTGGTATTGCATTAGTTTAGAATAAATAAATAAAATATCGAGTTCTGTATTGACAATTGTGTGTGGCTGGACAAACAAAAATAAGTAGGTAGGCCTATATATAACCCTAGGCTAGGCCTAGACAATAAAAGGTAACATTTGTTTTATTTGACACGACAAAACATGTGAACTCCCCAAAAAATGTACCGTATTATAATGTAGTATATTTTAAATGTTGACATGACATAATAAACATTGAAAGTTCTTTCTAACAGAGTTTTTTTCTCGGTTACTCGGATGATGTACTTAATTTTTGTTTATTTATTGTAATGCGCCGTGTTCTCTATATTTTTACATATATTGTACATTGTTTTTCAATAAACAGTGCGGAGGATTCAGGTAATTTTTCTTTAAATGGTAACACCGCGAATTTAAAATGTATATTGCTTATAAAATATAAACCCTTAAACAATATTGGTAATAACCGTTAATAATTTTAGACAGCACTCGGGCAAAAGCTAAGTCGCTTCTTCAAAAAGAAGTTGTTTTATAAGACGATACCACAGTACAGGTGTGAAGTGGAACTAATTCGCCTTAAAATACTAGTTTAAAAAATATCATAATTAATTAACCTTTTAAAAAGCTGATAATCAGAGATATGCGCGCGTGCAATTTAACCATCTAAATGAATATTTATTTACTAAAGCTAAAATTATGTTTTCTATTAGAGAAACTTTGTTGTTATGGGAACATACTAAGTGGTTGGTGTAACTTCACACTAACGATATATTTAAACATTACATTAATTAGTCTCCTTTACATAGACCTTTGTCATAGGCGATGATTTGAAATTCAGATAGTTTTAGTATTTATATTATGTTACTGAGGTGTAGTAGTATGCTACATGCAATGTGGATTGTTGAACATTTTAATTTATTGATGATAAAAGTATATTATTATTGTAACCGAATTTGTCATGATTTACGATGAATTTAAATCAGTTTTTCCATCATGTTATGAGGTATAGTAGTATTATATTATTATTGTAACTGAATTAACATTGTTAAAGTTTTATAGAATACTGGTAAAATATTGGTAAGTAATGTCCCACACTCCACACTAAACATTGCCATGCATTTAATACTGAACATTGTATTACATTGAAAAGTCAGAATGTTATAATGTACTTGGTATGAAATACACTTTTGTCAAATCATTTCCTGTTTTGAATCGTTGGATAGATTTAAACTATATAAAACTATTTTAACAATAATATTGTTTGTACATTATACGTATGATGTAGTAATTCTTTGTTTGTCACTGAAAGTAATGGTAAATGTATAATTTGTAAAGTGTCCCATATCGTATGTTTGTGTTGTCAATATGCTGTTATTTACGTACCTATAGAGCAACACCTTCCCCGCGATTAAGTGTACATTTAATGAAGAAAGACTGTTACGTAAAAAAAGGCGAGCGGCGTTTATTGTAAGTAATATTTTAGATGAATTAATATTTTCAGTACCTTAAATTGCATTCTACAATGTAAAGGATTCCAATGAAAAAAAAATGGTCCTGCTCTAAAACGTAGTGACAACTCAAATACAAGTTATTTGGTAAGATCTTGCTTGAAGGTATCCATTGCTTTAAAAGACAACGAAGTAAACTATCTTTGATAACTGACTTCCCAAAGTCAATATTAACCTTGACAAGGCACCGGTGTTCCGAACCATAATTATGTGAGAGGTACGACCGCCATGCAGTTATCGACAGTACAGTCATCCTCGCTACAAATTACAGTATCTATAATATGACCCGCATTGTGGTTGGTTCATTTACCTACACAGCAAAATTCTGATTCTTGTTTTAAGAAAAAAAAAACTTGTTTCAAGCAAAATATTTCTTGAAACAAGTAAATTTTGACTTGTCCGTATTTCAATACTTTTTGGCTTACCAAGAATCGTAAAATTCTTAACAAGAATCACACAAATTCTTATCAAGAAAATTATTCTTACCAAGAAATAATACTTTAAGAACAATATTCTTACCAAGAATTTAATTGCTTTTTTCATTCTTGTTTTAAGCAGTATCTGCCTTAAAATAAGTAACAATTTATCGATTTTTTAAAATAGAATTCTTGTTTCAAGCAATATTTTTCTTAAAATAAGTAAGAATATTCCGATTTGTATTTTTTTGAATTCTTGTTTCAAGCAATATATTTCTTAAAATAAGTAAGAATATTCCGATTTTTATTTTATAGAATTCTTGTTTCAAGCAATATATTTCTTAAAATAAATAAGAATATTCCGATTTGTATTTTTTTGAATTCTTGTTTCAAGCAAGATATTTCTTAAAATAAGTAAGAATATTCCGATTTGTATTTTATAGAATTCTTGTTTCAAGCAATATATTTCTTAAAATAAGTAAGAATATTCCGATTTGTATTTTTTTGAATTCTTGTTTCAAGCAAGATATTTCTTAAAATAAGTAAGAATATTCCGATTTTTATTTTTTGAATTCTTGTTTCAAGCAATATTTTTCTTAAAATAAGTAAGAATATTCCGATTTGTATTTTTTGAATTCTTGTTTCAAGCAATATTTTTCTTAAAATAAGTAAGAATATTCCGATTTGTATTTTTTGAATTCTTGTTTCAAGCAATTTTTTTCTTAAAATAAGTAAGAATATTCCGATTTGTATTTTTTGAATTCTTGTTTCAAGCAAAATATTTCTTAAAATAAGTAAGAATATTCCGATTTTTATTTGTAGAATTCTTGTTTCAAGCAATATTTTTCTTAAAATAAGTAAGAATATTCCGATTTGTATTTTTTAGAATTCTTGTTTTAAGCAATATTTTTCTTAAAATAAGTAAGAATATTCCGATTTTTAATTTTAATATTCTTGTTTCAAGCAATATATTTCTTAAAATAAGTAAGAATATTCCGATTTGTATTTTTTGAATTCTTGTTTCAAGCAATATTTTTCTTAAAATAAGTAAGAATATTCCGATTTGTATTTTATAGAATTCTTGTTTCAAGCAATATATTTCTTAAAATAAGTAAGAATATTCCGATTTGTATTTTTTTGAATTCTTGTTTCAAGCAAGATATTTCTTAAAATAAGTAAGAATATTCCGATTTTTATTTTTTGAATTCTTGTTTCAAGCAATATTTTTCTTAAAATAAGTAAGAATATTCCGATTTGTATTTTTTGAATTCTTGTTTCAAGCAATATTTTTCTTAAAATAAGTAAGAATATTCCGATTTGTATTTTTTGAATTCTTGTTTCAAGCAAAATATTTCTTAAAATAAGTAAGAATATTCCGATTTTTATTTGTAGAATTCTTGTTTCAAGCAATATTTTTCTTAAAATAAGTAAGAATATTCCGATTTGTATTTTTTAGAATTCTTGTTTTAAGCAATATTTTTCTTAAAATAAGTAAGAATATTCCGATTTTTAATTTTAATATTCTTGTTTCAAGCAATATATTTCTTAAAATAAGTAAGAATATCCGATTTGTATTTTTTGAATTCTTGTTTCAAGCAATATTTTTCTTAAAATAAGTAAGAATATTCCGATTTGTATTTTTTGAATTCTTGTTTCAAGCAATATTTTTCTTAAAATAAGTAAGAATATTCCGATTTGTATTTTTTGAATTCTTGTTTCAAGCAATATATTTCTTAAAATAAGTAAGAATATTCCGATTTTTATTTGTAGAATTCTTGTTTCAAGCAATATTTTTCTTAAAATAAGTAAAAATATTCCGGTTTGTATTTTTTAGAATTCTTGTTTTAAGCAATATTTTTCTTAAAATAAGTAAGAATATTCCGATTTATATTTTTAGTTTTCTTGTTTCAAGCAATATATTTCTTAAAATAAGTAAGATCCGATTTTTATTTGTAGAATTCTTGTTTCAAGCAAAACTTTTTTTTAAATAAGTAAACAAGAAGTCTATCAAATAAAAACCAGTAAATGTTTACTTATTTTAAGAAAAGTATTGCTTGAAACAAGAATTCTATCAAATTAAAATTCGTAAATTCTTACTTATATTGGGAAAAAAATTGCTTGAAACAAGAATTCTATAAAATATAAATCATTAAAAATTTATTTTAAGAACGATAAATGAATACTCATTTTAAGTAATAGTTTACTTAAACAAATAAATTCAAGAATGTTATAAAACATAATATTAACAATACTGTTATTTTCATTAAGAACTACAATTTACATGACATTAGGTACAATAATATATACAACTTCTTTAAAACAAACTTGTTTTTATTAATAATAAAATGCCATCAAAAGAAAACTTAAAAACATTAAAATGGTAAAATACAAATTTCGTAAAATTCTTCTCCCGCACCTGGGCTTTAAACTATTAGGTGTCTTTAAATTTATTAATGTATACTAATGATGATTCAACAGCCTTTGTCAAGTGTACAGGTGTGTTTTCATCACAAATCACTAACTGTTAAAGGATAGTGAGGCCTACTTCTTTTCATTTTGGATAATCGAAATCCAGAAGGTAAAAAGTGGAGAGGAGAGTAACTAGAGCCTCATCTAATTTTGCTTTCTTTGTAGTTAGAATTGTTTGCTAAACTTTAATGTAGGCCATTTCTGTGTCCAAAAGCAATACCGGCATATTACCTGAACGGCGTGAAGACCAGGATTCTGGATCTTTATTCATGTTCCTAAAAATGAAAAGAGATTAATATAGTTTTAGTTATTACTGTATTTAAAATATGTGTAACATCATCAACTAATTGGGTACGGTGTGGTTTTAGAGTCCTATATCTGGGGCGGTAAACACAAAAACATGACGCAATATTAGAACGGTGGTAAGAATAATTTTACATTATAAGACATAAGGGTGGGTGGAATATGCATTTGAACTTTTTAATCACAAACTTTGCCCTGTTTATACCGATCCCAAAGACAGGCCTGGCTGTATCTATTATTTTTAGTTAAATTATTAGGGTCTAAATTTATTTTTAATATTACTATTTAGGAAGACAATACGCAAAACGGTGCTCAATCCTGATTGATGTTTTTATTCCGTATCAATGTTTATAATAACAATCATACAATTAAATGTAAATTTTGTTTAATTGTTTGATTTTAATAAATTATTGTAAACATAGTATATACCTCGAATTTTAAGCTAAGATAAATTTGATTTTAAAAAAACACTTTAAGATATTTTTTTTTAATGTACATAATGTTACTTGTATTTTAAATTTTAAAAAACACTAAATACCTTCAAGGTCGGCAGACTTTTTTTGATGAGTTTTTCCCAACAAATATGTTTGACAGATTTGACAACATATGGGTTATCTTTGAACCTAACCAAAAATAACAAATTGAAAACATTATATTATATAAATTTATTTAAATGAGTGGAATAATGTATGGACATAAACTTGATATACTGTAGCTCAAATTTTAAATAATGTAGCCTACAGTTTTGTAGGTGGTCAATGTAAAAGGAAGGGGAAAGGGTGGGCTGGCCAGGAGAGCAATAATATGTCAAAAATTAATATTCATAAGTCATTTATTTAATTTTAGTTGTCAAAGGGAGGAGTGCATGACACTAGCTTGAGTCGAACCAAGCTGTTAAAAATACGTACACAATATGTACACGTATTTTCCTCACTACCATTGGTCCATTATAAAATTAAAACTATTTATGAATAGATAAAAGTACAAAAACATACACTGTACTTACCAGATGGAGGACTGGTGTTTCTCTTTAAAATACCAAAATAAACTATATTATTCTCTTCTTTGGAAAAATTTGCTAAGAACTTTTTTAAAAAGCTTTCTTTTGTATTTCATTCCTCTTTGCCTAGTAATAATTAGTATCCTTCGAACTTCTTCAATTACCTAACAAATAATTTAAGATATTGTAAATAACACAGTTTTTTAAAAAGAAATTTAATATAACAATTTTAGTTATGCAGTACGTATGTTTTTTGTTTGTTTTTTTAGTATGTTTTTTTTAAATTTAGAGTTAAAAACATAAAGTTTCAATATCGATGTGATCACTTCGGGGATTACTTAGTGTGTACAATTAATTAAATATAAAGAAGTGTTTTTAAATGTCATTATATTTCTCATTGGAATATGTGTATATAATACAGTATAATCCTTCGTAGATATTTCATGGCTACATTACAAAATAACTGTTACATTATAATTGTATTATCTATTATTAGGCCTTCCTTATACCTAGCTGAAATAGGTCCGACAATATTTGTCCCCTCTGTCAATGTCTGAACTAAAATGCTAAGCTAAACCTATACACCTGTCCGTCAGTACAGGCATAGTAGGCTAGCCTAGACCTACTAGTTCCAGGCCTACAGTATTACTAACTAGGAAGGAGCCTAGGCTAGGCCTAGACTGCTGGCAGATTAAAATATAATTATTAGGCCTACGAACCTGTTAAAATGTTGGCCACTTCTTCATCTATTTCTCGGATCTTCAACAAAGCGTCTTCCTTCGACATTATATTAGACTAATCTTACTAGGCCTATTGAAGCATTTAATATATAAATTGCGATGAAAGGTGTCTTTTACTTACAAACTCTAGATTTTGAATGATTACTTTAAAAAACCGTTGGCCATGATCCCGCCGGGAGCTAGGTCATCGACCACACACAGTGTTGTTTTTCAACTATAACCAAAAATTTATCGCTGGCCTTTTACCCAGAATGTATAAGGTCATTATACTGCTCAACGTTAAAGCATGGAGGTATAAACCTCCATGGTGGTTAAAGCAAATCTGTAAAACGTCTGGACCAACAGTAATACGACAGACAATAATAATGACACATGTTTGTTGCAGTCCGAAAAAAAGCGATAAGTTTGTGCCAGTAAACTGAAGTAGGTACAGTATTTGCTACCCTATTTGCTAAGGCATTATAATTCAATTCATGGAAATACTCCGAATTTTCGAGTAACATGTGGAATTGGTGGTTCGCTGCCCGGCAAGCTTTGGAATTTACAATTCGTTTTACAAGCATGTCATAAGACGCCATTTTAAGGACGAGTATAACAATCGGCAACCTCCTGCAGTTGACGATGGAAACATCAGTAATAAGTATGCCTGGAGAAAACGAGGATGCCAATTGAGGATGAAGTAGAACTAGGCCTAGACTAGGAGACTGACGAAGTTAATGAAGAAAAAAACTATTATAACGGGGATGATTTATCAACTGACGATAGTAGTAGTGATAATTCTAGTATTGTTATACTGTTAATGATTGAAATAATATTAATTATCTTGTTGATGCTCAGCAAGAAGGCCTACTAACTAGAGGATGAACAAGCAGATAATAGTATAAAAAATGCTGATTTCTTTCTACTAAAATTAAAGGAGAGAAACAAGATTCCACAGGTAAGCCATTTTGCTTTAAAATTACAACAATTATGCATTTTAAACTATTTTTTATTAGAGAAATACGTCTATTTCCTAGGCCTTGCTGGTACTGTTATATACAGGACTATTAGCTATAGTAACTATAGGACTTGGGTACTAGGCCTAGGCCTAGGCATTATACACTCTAAGTTTATGTTGCATTTTTTTGTGACCAATTTCATTGTTACAAATAACATTTTTTTTGTTAGGCTGCATAGCTCCCCAACTAAAGCACAACTTAGTTTTTAAACATATTAAAACTTGAATATAAAAAATATTAAATCAATATTATTTTCTTTAGGCCTAGGTGGTTGCAGTGCAATCGATTATTCAAAGCACAAACAGTTTGATTACCCAGATTCTTTCAGTTGAAACTGAAGTGCTAACTGCTCTACCGTTGTGTGAATATAAGGATATTGACAATCTATTTTAAGTAAAACATTTCTCAAAATAAGTATTTTTAAGAATATTAAAATAGAATTGACTTCAATTCAAGCAAAAATAGTCTTGATAGGATATAGTATGATATTGACTTCTTATCTTAAGTAAAACATTTCTCAAAATAAGTATTTTTAAAAATATTGCGAATCTCAATTTAAGCAAAAATAGTCTTGATAAGATAGTATGATATTGACTTCTTATTTTAAGTAAAACATTTCTCAAAATAAGTATTTTAAAGAATATTGCGAATCTTGATTCAAGTAAAAATAGTCTTGATAAGATAGTATGATATTGACTTCTTATTTTAAGTAAAACATTTCTCAAAATCAGAATATTGCGAATCTGAATTCAAGCAAAAATAGTCTTGATAGGATAGTATGATATTGACTTCTTATTTTAAGTAAAACATTTTTCAAAATAAGTATTTTTTAAAATATTGCGAATCTCAATTTAAGCAAAAATAGTCTTGATAAGATAGTATGATATTGACTTCTTATTTTAAGTAAAACATTTCTCGAAATAAGTATTTTTAAGAATATTGCGAATCTTGATTCAAGTAAAAATAGTCTTGATAAGATAGTATGATATTGACTTCTTATTTTAAGTAAAACATTTCTCAAAATAAGTATTTTTAAAAATATTGCGAATCTCAATTTAAGCAAAAATAGTCTTGATAAGATAGTATGATATTGACTTCTTATTTTAAGTAAAACATTTCTCAAAATAAGTATTTTAAAGAATATTGCGAATCTTGATTCAAGTAAAAATAGTCTTGATAAGATAGTATGATATTGACTTCTTATTTTAAGTAAAACATTTCTCAAAATCAGAATATTGCGAATCTGAATTCAAGCAAAAATAGTCTTGATAGGATAGTATGATATTGACTTCTTATTTTAAGTAAAACATTTTTCAAAATAAGTATTTTTTAAAATATTGCGAATCTCAATTTAAGCAAAAATAGTCTTGATAAGATAGTATGATATTGACTTCTTATTTTAAGTAAAACATTTCTCGAAATAAGTATTTTTAAGAATATTGCGAATCTTGATTCAAGTAAAAATAGTCTTGATAAGATAGTATGATATTGACTTCTTATTTTAAGTAAAACATTTCTCAAAATAAGTATTTTTAAAAATATTGCGAATCTCAATTTAAGCAAAAATAGTCTTGATAAGATAGTATGATATTGACTTCTTATTTTAAGTAAAACATTTCTCAAAATAAGTATTTTTAAGAATATTGCGAAACCTAATTTAAGAAACTTTGTCTTACCTAGAAAAATATTTATTGTTTTAAGTAATTTTTAGAATTCATCAATCTTAATTTAAGAAAAATTATTCTTGATAGGGATAAATATAATATTGATTTCTTATTTTAAGTAAAATACTTTTCAAATTAAGTATTTTCAAATCTTGTTTTAAGCAAAACTATTCTTAATAAGAAGAGAATGATATTGACTTCTTATTTTAAGTAAAATATTTCTTGTAATAAGCATTTTCAAGAATATTGCGAATCTTGATTCAAGTAAAAATAATCTTGATAAGGGTAGTGTGAAATTGACTTCTTATTTTAAGTAAAATATTTCTCAAAACAAGTATTTTCAAGACTATTGCGAAACCTAATTTAAGAAACTTTGTCTTACCTAGAAAAATATTGATTGTTTTAAGTAATTTTTATAATTCATCAATCTTGATTTAAGAAAAATTATTCTTGATAGGGATAAATATAATATAGATTTCTTATTTTAAGTAAAATACTTTTCAAATTAAGTATTTTCAAATCTTGTTTTAAGCAAAACTATTCTTAATAAGAAGAGAATGATATTGACTTCTTATTTTAAGTAAAATATTTCTTGTAATAAGCATTTTCAAGAATATTGCAAAACTTAATTTAAGAAAATGTGTCTTTTCTAGAAAATTATTTCTTGTTTTAAGTAATTTTAAATCTTGACAAGAAAAAAAATACTTATTTTAAGAATTTTTTCTTAAAACAAGATTTTTTTTTCTTGCTTAGAATTTCAAATTTTGCTGTGTATATTATTACCTATATTATTACCGGCACGCCCATTAAATTGTAAATAAAACATTTTTTTAAATCATAGTGCAAACGACTGTGTGGCCCTTTTCTGCAGCCGTATTTAAAGGTGACCATCCATTCTGAAATAATTACAAACATCATGTTATAGAAGTAGTAGTATAGTCTTCTACAAAAAGCTATTTAATATTGTATTGAAATCTTTTCGATGTGATCCAGTAAAACTAGCTTAAAAACCAGGTGAGGGCAAACAAATTCTATTGATCTTACATTCCAATATCTATAGTTTCCCCTATGTTTCATAATGTTAGTGATTTTATTTGTGTTACACGAGCTTGTTGAAAATATGCACTTTATTATCATGGGGGATAGTTCAAATTACACAATTAAATCTCTATTCATTTGTACACAAATGTTGTAAATAGAGAGGCAATTTAAAAAAACTAAAAATAAACAGTGTGGTAAAAAATGTTATCACAGGACTGAATATAGATAATACTTCATAGTTTTATTTTCATGCTATAGTAAAAATTATCCACCGTATATCCACCATCCACCTTCTATAGAGTCACCGGACATGTAATTACACTGTGTTAAACTACTTAACTACTGAAAAAAGTCTTACTTGTTTATTTCATTTATATGTAATTTACTTTCTATGGACCAGAGTTTCCGAAATAAAAGATTGAATGAATGTATAGCCGAATTTTACAAAATTGTGTATTTGACCATTTTAAGGGAAATCCACTTGTTTTCGTCTTGATGTCTATTATAATTATTTGATTTATGTACAATTTACCAGATATTATATTTAAAATTCATGCCTGAACCTAAGCTTTAATTTGAATAAAGATTATTAACCTTTGATGTTTTCTTTAAGATAATGTATTGTATATGCATGCATTTGTTTTGCTTGTATACTATTTTGTTATATAGTACGGTACTTTTGTACGTAGCATTTATATATTGCAAATTTGGTAAGAAATTGTGGTCCTTAATTAATATGAAAGATGGCACTTTTCTGTTGCCAGTTATTTTGCTACAATTATCAAAGAACCTATAGATACAGTGCACTGATTGGGTAATAGAATACTGTAGTTCAATACGGTTAGTTTAATTTTACGACCGTTGAAAACTTCAACCTTGACATGACATAATAAACATTGAAAGTTCTCTCTAGGAGGATTCAGGTAATGTCTCTTTTAACAGGGAAGAGTTAAATTACGTAATTTAACTCTTCTCTGGTACTAAAGGGTAACACCGCGGCTTTAAAATGTATATTATGAATATAGATTGCTGAACCACCACTCATTCGTCCAAGACGGGAATCATTTATTAAGTTGTAATTTTCAAGATCTATTATATTCGGTTTATTGTCGTCAAACGAAGACATTGCAATTATTGTACATGTATGACTTAATGACGTTATTATTACAGTTGTAGACACAGTAGACTATGTATACATATTATAATGTACCGCGATTGGAAGCCGACTCGCAATAAAATTAATAATAATATTACAAGTAAAACTGAAAAACCACGAAATATCATTTTCTAACATCCAGTGCCCTAAAAGCATATGTTAACAATGATTACGGAATATATTACGAGAGGTGATGGACCTTTTCTTTGAACGTCAAAATAGTGCATTGGATATGCTGGGTCTTGCAAAATTGAAAGTTTTTCCTCAGTAAAGTCTCTTATAAAAATGAATCAAATTGAGATCTGCTAAATTATAAGTACTGTAGTCCTATACGTGAAGCATAACTAAAAATACGTTCCAGCTAATTCTTACATGTGGTCCGGGTAAACTATACAACAATGAATAATGAGAATACTTTCAATGACAGATTTATAACAAAAGACGCATGCCTATGAGTTAACTCCAAAAGATTTGAGTCTACGCAAAAGTAAAGCCTATTTGATACTCTCAGTAATGAGGTCGTGCCGATTAAGATCACTAGTGATTTATTTGCAATCTCAACTTCAGAGTGGGTACCGTACCGTAGTTCATTTTTTAAGTTATTTTCCTTTTTTTTCTGGGTTACTGTATGGGTTGATAAATACTGTATGGGTTAAAAAGGTCGTAAGATGTTAGTTTATTAGTATAGAGTACTCATGCAAACCATAATAGTAGGTAACATTTGTAATTGAGGGCGTTTTATTTGACACGACAAAGCATGTAAAAGATTAAAAATGTACAGTATCATAATATAGTAGTATATTTTATATGTTGGCATGACATAATACACATTGACAGTTCTTTCTAACAGAGTTTTTTCTCGGGTTACTCGGATGTAATACTTAATTTTTGTTTTATCCATTGTAATGCGCCGTGTTCTTTATATTATCTTTACATCGATTGTATTTTATTTTTCAATAAGCCGTGTGGAGGATTCATGCAATATCTCTTAGTATTAAAGGGTAACACCGCGGCTTTAAAATGTATATTGCTTATTATAAAATATAAACCTTTTAATCAACGTTGGTAATAACTTTACTTAATTTTAGACAGTACTCAGGCAAAAGTAGCTTCTTTAAAAGGCAATATTACAGTACGCGTGTGAAGTGAACTCATTCGCCTTAAAAATTCTAGTTTAAAAATATAATTAAACTCAACCGTTTAAATGGCTGATAATTAGAGCTGTGCGCGCGTGCAAATTAACAATATAAATTAATATTTATTTACTAAAGCTAACATTATGTTTCCTGTTCGAGAAACGTTGTTGTTATGGGAAGACACTTCTAAGTTGTTGGTGTAACTTCACAACGATGATATATTGAAACATTATATTAATTAGTCTCCTTTACATGGACCTTTGTCATGTGCGACGATTTGAAATTCAGATAGTTTTAGTATTGATATTATGTTACTGAGGTGTAGTAGTATGCCACATGCAATGTGGATTGTTGAACATATTAATGTATTGATTATAACAAGTATATTATTATTGTCACCGAATTAGTCATGATATACGATGAATTTAAATCAGTTATAAGGTATATAGTAGTATTATATTATTATTGTAACCGAATTAACATTTTGTTGTTATAGAATACAAATACTGGTTCGTAATGTCCGACACTCCACACTAAACATGGCCATGCATTTATAATACAAAACATTGACAAGTCAGAATGTTATAATGTACTTTGTATCGAAACTATACTAAATGACCAAAAGGTGACATACACTTTTGTCAAATCATTTCCTGTTTTGTATCGTTGGATAGATTTAAACTATAAAATTATTTTAACAATAATATTGTTTGTACATTATACGTATGCTGTAGTAATTTTTTGTTTGTCATTGAAAGTAATGGTAAATGTATAATTTGTATAGTGTCCCATATCGTTTATGAACGGGTTATAATTTTAAATCTGTTCTGGTTCGCTATGTGTAAAAGTGAAGATCAAAATAATTAAAATGGTAGAATTAATCGTGATCTTTGAAATTATAATCATGAATATTGTCTCAATGTTAATATTTAAAGTAATCCTTTCTTTACTTTATATGTCGTTTGACGCAAGCCTAAATAATATGAAAGCAATCTTTAGACAATAAATATATAATCCAAATGTGGATATTGGTATATTTATGAATAATTAAATGACTTTCTCTCTGGGCTTCCGATTTAAGTGAAGTAGACATTATTTATTATGACCTACATTAGTAACGTTCGACCGCTATTTTTATTGAAGATAATCATGTTCCTTTATTAAAAAGTGCTCCTAATCACCATCCATAACATCGTTGATAGAGAACCAGATGTAAATAGCAGACGCTTCAGATCCGACGACGAGGAACTCAAACCATCAACAGAGACGAAGGCGCCCACCAGTCACGTGAATGAACCTGTCATTTCTTCTGAAGGATCTGTCTGAGCAGGACAGTGAAACTGCAAAAAGCAGGTTAGTTTAACTATTTTTTTGTTCGAAAAGAATTAATAATTCACATGCCGTATCGTTACAAAATCTCAGCGAAGCCATAGTAATTATTTCAAAAATCTGAAAAGAGGCCTAGAAATCAGATAGGGGAAGTGGAATGTTACGGGTAGTGAATATAGCCATTATATCGTATTAATCCATTCTGATCACTCTTAAGACTTTTTGACACCTAATTGTTTACTATACCCCACTTCAAGTATTATTAAATTATAATAATTATGACCTATCCACGTTCTATCACCATATTAAATAATTTGTCATTATGTTTAAAGAAAACATTAATCATGATGTTTTTAAAGTGTAATCAGTGCTACTAAGCGCCTTTGATGTTTACATTGGTAGTTAACTACTGCAATACAAATAACTACTTATCAATATAAGTGTATGCAAGTTACTTTTTGGTAACTTAAAATTAATTGTCATAAACAGGTTGTTAAATGATACTGGTATGTACTTTTGTTTCTAATTTATCCAAAACAATATTATTTAAATTATAAACTTTTAATATTAAATCATTGGACAGTTTGTGTGATATGTGTAATGTACTTCCTAATTAAAAAAAGTATGAAAGCAAACATAACAACAGACAATGATACTAGTTTCCCGAATAATTGTTGAATTAAACTAAAATTTGAACTCAACCATCACCGTGATGATATCGGGATATCCGCGTTAAGCACACAGTGTAACTAACATCTTGAAATACACTCATACTCTATAAACTGAAAACATGTATAGTGCTGAATTATGTCTATTATGTGTCATATGGTACAGTAATAAGTGCGAATAACCAATAAAGTAGTGGGGTTTTTTTTCGTAAAGAAAACAATTCATTTAATTTGATATTTTTCTTGATAGTATAGGCCTAATATTCAATTGTTTGGTGTATATCACTGTTATAAGGTAAGCACAACTGTGACATATATTGTCTATAAACGTCTATAAATTTCAAGTCCTTTATTGTCTGACTTCGTTTTGAATGAAGTTATAGGCCTTCAAATTCAAATGTCAAATGAATACTAATATTGGTATCCTTTCTACATGATCTCAAGCTCTTCCGCTAGTCACCTAATCCACCAAAAATATTGGTATGCATACAGAGAGTCATGTCAGGAATAAACAATGTAAGTCGCTTATTACGAAGATGGACCTATTTCATTATGTAACTGCTGTTGTCACTATGATGTTATTACGTACATAATTTGTATAATTAATGTTTATCTATTGTGTAATCAGTTATGTTTTCTGATTGAACTTAACTGATTGTCAGAAACCTTAATGTGTTAATATTTACATAAACAATGGTACGAAGACGTAAACTTACTGTGAGCTTCTGCATTTAATATATACTATTAAGAGGCTAATTATGCCTATTTCAAATAACAGTTCGGAATAGTTGGATTTTGTTGCTTATGTTCGAAATTGTCTTTTATTTCAAACTCACAAAAACGGGCAATGAAAATTTCGTTATTAAAAACATTATTTAAAGCTTATTCAGTATAGTTAAATTATTCAATTATTCATTTATTTATATGTGTTGTTATATTTTTTTTTCTTTTTACTTGGTTAGATAAAACATGTTAGTGATAAAATGCTAATATTCTAGTTAACATTCTTCATTTAATGATATTCCCACAAATTGCACTGTTTATGTATACTTAAATAGGACGGTAGCTCTTTTCGTATATTTGTTGCTGTTAGGATAATAAATATTTCACTTCACAAACTTTCAAAAAATAGTGTTACACAACAATGATAAAGCAAATATTCAATTCACAGGAATTCAGTAGATTATTGTTTTATATTATTGTAATGCGATGTTTTCTTCATTTTTACTATTAGTAATGCCAATTATTATCCTATTGGAAAGGGTTTAGTCGAGTCAACTTTAGATCTGCAAGTGACAGAGAAGCTTTTCGCTTGTCCGATGTCAGTTGGTGATTGAACCTGAGTTAAAAGTTTTTAATAAAGCATTTATTAGATTTTGGTAGTACTTTACGTCACCCTTCATAGGTATTAAATGTGATTTTAATATGCATTTTCGACTTACAGTATATTCAATAATTATTTCATTCTTGTGTTTGATTTGTTTAGTCTGTAAATCAACAATGTAATTATTATTACTCTGAAAGGTTCTTACGTGACAAGATTTTTTATCTTCTAGTATTGATCCTATTATGGTTTCTTTATATCAATTCTATTTTTATCTTTTTACTATTTGTTTGTTATACTGAGCCATTTATGAAATACATGTTGTTGAATTAAATTGATTTGAATGAATATTATTATGAATAGTTTGTCTTGAATGAAGTTTAATTTAATTTGAATTGCATGTTTATTGTATTAACATTTGTCTGTAATTGCAGTATTACTTTGTTTAAAATGAATCTTACAGAAACAATCGTAATTCTTACTAGTAGTAGGCCTAGTATTGTCGTGGATGCCATTCCATTTTAAATAGCTGATAATCAAAGATGTGCGTGCGTGCAAATTAACAATAGAAATTAATATTTATTTACTAAAGCTAACATTATGTTTTCTATTCGAAAAACGTTGTTGTTATGGAACACAGAAAGTGATTGGTGTAACTTCACACTAACGATATATTGAAACATTATATTAATTAGTCTCCTTTACATAGACCTTGGTCATATGCGATGATTTGAAATTCAGATAATTTTAGTATTGATATTATGTTACTGAGGTGTAGTAGTCTGCTACATGCAATGTGGATTGTTAAACATTTTAATTTATTGATGATACAAAGTACATTGTTATTGTAATCGAATTAGTCATGATATACGATGAATTTAAATCAGTGTTTGCATAATGTTATGAGGTAGGCCTATAGTGGTATTATATTATTATTGTAACCGAATTAACATTTTTAATGTTTTATAGAATACAAATACTGGTACGTAATGTCCGACACTCCACACTAAACATGGCCATGCATTTAATACTAAACATTGTATTACATTACATGTCAGAATTTTATGATTTACTTTGTATCGAAACTATACTGAATGACCAAAAGAAGACAGACTTTTGTCAAATCATATCCTTTTTTGTATCGTTTGATAGTTTAGACCCAAACCTAAATAATATGAAAGCAATATTTAGAAAATAAATATTATATATCTATTAACTGAATGTGGATATTGGTATAATATGAATAATTAAATAACTTTCTCTCTGGGCTTCCGAAATAAGTGAAGTAGACATTATTTTATTATGACCTACATTAGTAACATTCTACCGCTATTTGTATTGAAGATAATCATGTAACTACTAATTACCAGCTGCAAACAAACGCAGCGCATCAGAGGCCATTTGGATCCGACGAAGAGGAACCCAAACCATCAACAGAGACGAAGGCGCCCATCAGACACGTGAATGAACCTGTCATTTCTTCTGAAGGATCAGTCCGAGCAGGACAGCGAAACTCTATAATTCTTAAAATCCGTTTTATGTATGGGAACGATGTTGGCCTGTTTCCAGGCTGATAGAGCTTCTCTAGACAAACTAAAATTGTATAGATCAGACATAATTGGTCACAGGCTGTAAGCACATAATCTCAGTATCATATACCAGTAACGCCATCAGACCCAGAAGCTTTGTGTGTAGGCGTTTTAAATATTTTATTTAATATCCGATCAGGATGAATATACAGATCCGCAAGTTTAGGAAAATCTAGACATGGCGACGTGATTTCGTTCGTATTACCATTTTGATCAGTATCGTACGATGCAAACAACGAGTTGAATCCCTAAGATTTTAATAGGGTCATTACAAACCGAATCATTTAAAAGACAAGTTGTCTACACAGGTTTTCTTTGACTTAATAAAAGACCAAAACTGTTTTAAGTTATCAGATTTGTTCATTAGATTATACAACGATCGGCTATAAGAACATTCAATTGAATATTTTATTTTATTTCGTAGGCTATTCTCTTGACCGCCCAGTCATATCAGCCTTTCCAGTTTGCTTCTGGTCTTTAGTGATTCATGACCTCAATTGACGTTTCCCTCCTATATTATTATACGTTTCATGTAACACATTATCAATTCCTTTAACTTTTAAAATTATATTCCTATGATGGATGTGGACAGTGGACATAATCAATGATAAATGTCATTTCGCGTATTATCATATTCATTCTCGGTAACAGTGGGTTCAGTTCTGTGGTGGGTCAAATCGCATACAATAAACATTTAATTGCCGGATGGACAAACATTGTAGTTTTATTTTTCCCTGTCCATACCTATATTTTTTTTATTTTTTTTTATTCAGTTGACAACAATTCTCCATCGAAAAACAACAATTTAACTTACTATCAATCAAAACTCCCAAATCCCTTTGAAAATTAACATAATCTAATTCCTGATCATTTAACTTATATTTGGTTAAAATAGGCTTTCGCTGATTATACTATGCACAAGAAAAACCCGTCGTGTTATTTTAACATTCTTACTACATCAAGACATAACTGAGATTTCACAATCAATCAATCAAAGTAACATTTATTTCTCTTGTCTTTCATAGAAAATAAAAATTAACAGTAAAAATTATTAAAATAAGAGGGGCAACATTCCTAAAAAGCAAAGCTTGTATAAGGCAGCCCATAGAAAAATGAAAAAAAAAACAGGACAACACGGAAACCGGAAACAGGACAAAAACAGTAATGAAGACTTTTAGATTCAGGGTACCGAAAAGACTAAATATCAAAACTACAATGAGTGAAAGGATAATTAAACATAACTAGATAAGAGGTGCCGTTTCAATTTAAAAGAAAAACTCTTCTTAGACAAAGCACTTTTTATATTAACTGGTACGTTATCCCAAAGTTTAGGACCAGTGAACTTAATGCTATGTTTAAAAGAAGTAGTTTTAAAAAAAGGAATACGTATTTGATTTGCGCTCCGAGTACTGTGGTTATGAAAATTAAGATTGAAACTAAATAAATCATTAAAGTGTGATGGCAGGATCGAGTTTAGCCATGAATAGAGGAAAACACTTTGTTGAAGATGGTTAATATCCTGAATTTTAAGAAGACCAAATGAAGAAAATAAAGGATTGGAATGGGATAAAGGAGGAGCATTTGCTATGTATCTTACGGTTTTCTTTTGGATCAATAACAGTTTGTTTAAGTAGGACGGGTATGTATTACCCCAAATAATATTACAGTAAGAGAGGTAAGGGAGGATTAGTGAACAGTAAAGAATCCGGAGTATGTTTTGAGGGATGAAAGATGATAATCTATATATGATACCAGAACTTTTGGATATTTTGTTTTCGACTTGAGTAATCTGATGTTTCCAATTTAGCTTACAGTCCAGATAAACACCAAGAAATTTAGTTTTCTCAACAATAGGTATTAATTGATCTTTAATTTTTAGTTTAAAAGTACTAGTATTTAGTGGTATTTGTGAATTTTTGAACACCATACAACAGCACTTTTTTAGATTAACAGAAAGTTTGTTTGCAGAAAAGTATGTTAAAATTTTGGGTAGATTTTCGGTTGATATTTTAAAAAGGGAATCTATATTTTTATCAGTGTAAATAAGGGTTGTGTCATCAGCATACAGCAGAAAAGAAAACATATTTGAGGCATTATGGATATCATTTATGTATAATAAAAATAATAGAGGCCCAAGCAGGGAACCTTGAGGGACTCCACAAATAATAGGAAGAAAATCAGAAAGGGTGTGTTTAAATTTAGTGCATTGCTTGCGGTTTGAAAGGTAGCTTTTGAATAAATTATATACAGGGCCACGGATTCCATAAGTATGTAACTTATATAATAAAATATCGTGATCAATTGTATCAAAGGCCTTCGAGAGGTCAATGAAAATACCAATGGCAAATTCACCCCTCTCGAAAGCCCCAACAATTTCATTTGTTAATTGAAGAAGTGCGGTGGATGTATTATAGTTCTTACGAAAGCCAAATTGTTTATTGTAAAGTATACTATTTTTTTGAAGATAATTGTATGTTCGATCATAAATAAGGCGTTCAAGTATTTTGGAAAAGATCGGTAGCACTGATATAGGACGGTAATTACTGGAATCAGATTTGTCACCAGTTTTAAAAATAGGAGTTACTTTAGCTAGTTTAAGGGTGTCAGGAAAGGTGCCATTTACAAAACAAAGATTGAAAATGTAGCAGAGGGGTTCGGAAATAAAAGGGATAAGTTGTTTAATAATAGACGGGTTAATATCATCAATGCCAGGTGCTTTACTATTTTTGAGGCGCATAACAATATCCATAATCTCAAAAGCAGTCACAGGATTGAGAAATAAAGAATTTATGGATGGCGGAGGGAGGTAATCTTTAAAATTTGCATTAGATGTGTCTATATTTTTGGCGAGAGTAGGTCCAATATTAACAAAAAAATTATTTAAATGATTTGAAATTATGTTGGGATCATTCGTTAAGTTTCCTTCGCAATTTATAGTGGACTCTTCGAAATGCTTACTTTCATTCGTTTTTATGAGACTATTTATAATTGTCCATGTTCCTTTGATATTATCTTTCTGCTGCTTAAACTTTTTTTCATAATAATCGCGTTTTGTTAATTTTATTAAAGAGTTAAGGGAGTTACGGAATTGCTTATATTCATTTATGTTTTTGTCATTCGGATAGCGGAGGGATTTGGAATACAGTTTTTGTTTATGCTTTATTGAATTTAAGAGTTCATCCGTCATCCAGGTCTTTATTTTTTTTTTCCCTGCAGACTGCTCTTGAATTGGAAAATGTTTATCATACAGTCGTTTGAATTCAGTTTCAAATGAAAGTAAAGCAATATTAGGATCATCCGTACCATAAACACCAGTCCAATTCATGTTAGACAAATCGTTGTTTATGTTTGAAATATTTGTTTCGTTAAATTTTCTGTAGGTATGATTAGGGCTTACATAGTTTTTGGGACGGTTTGGTATATTTGATAAGGGTGTAATGTTAAAAATGGGCAAATGATCACTAATGTCACTATAGAAAAGTCCAGATAGACTTGATGATTCAATTTGATTAGATAATATGTTGTCAATTAATGTTGCTGATGTTCGGGTAATACGAGTTGGTCTATTGATTAAGGGTAAAAGGAAATTACTAAAGACAGAGTTAACAAAATTGTTGGATTGATTATCGGACTGATGTTTAAGTAGGTCAATGTTAAAATCACCTAATAAGTAAATTTTTTTGTTGGTTTTTGCTAGATTATTTAACAGGAGATCAAAAGCGTCAATAAAAGCATTCGTATCAAGAGATGGTGCCCTATAGATTACACCAACAATAATGTTTTGATTGGATTCAAGTTCAAGTTCAATAAAAAGGGAGTCGCATAGGGAGGGGTCTAGGAAAAGATCCGTTCTCTCTTTGAACACATTGTTATTTCGAACATTTTTGTGTGAC
Organism: Antedon mediterranea; assembly: GCF_964355755.1. NCBI lineage: Eukaryota > Metazoa > Echinodermata > Crinoidea > Comatulida > Antedonidae > Antedon > Antedon mediterranea. Next base: position 13,586,146 of record NC_092674.1, read on the forward strand.
ATCAGTTGTTCCAAAACCTTGATTAATCTGACTTTACAATGTCAAGATTAACCTTGACGAGGCAGCGGTGTTCCGAACCATGTGAGGGGTACAACCGTGCAGTTCTCAACAATTTAGTCATCCTCGCAAAACAAAATGATCTGTAATATGACCCGCGATGTTGTTGCTTCATTTAGGTATGTTATTACTGGCACGCCCTTTAAATTGTAAAATTAAACACTCTTTTAATCACACTTAATTATTTAGTAATATTATTATTAATTTTGTAACACTTACTTTCTCATAAAGATCCAATTTAGCACCTGCCTTGAGCAAAATAGTGCAAACATCTGTGTGACCGTTTTGTGCAGCCACATATAAAGGTGACATTCCATCCTGAAATATTACAAACATTATGTTATAGTATTTTCTCTCTCTAAACAAAGAATTATAATATTGTCCTAAAATCAATACGATGTGATCAATTAAAAATGACGTTATAGATTTAAATAATGCTACATTGTTAAATTTAATAAAGAGTATTAAGCCTTTTCTTTAAGATAATGTATTGTATACGTATACATTTTTCTTTCTTGTATAACAATGTTTTATAGTGCTTTATAAATGTATAAAACAATTATAAATAAGTGTGTTTTTTTGCCTGAAAAGTAAACACTTCATCCGGTATTGCTAACTAGTCCGAGTGTAAATTATGATAAAGTGACCTTTGAACTGGCAGTTACAGTTTAAAATATATCTAGGCTCCAAATTCTGTTCAGGTAACACATTTTGACTGCTAAATTCTTACTATTGGTTTAATGTTACCGTTACTCTTGGAGGAGATATATGTCTTTTTTAAATGTTTTATAAAATCAAATAGTGTCCCATATCGTATCTTTATATCCATTTATTGTATCATTTTGCATAAAATACAGTGTTGCTCTACAGCACAATACAATGCAAAAACAAAAAACTGAAAAAAACACGACACGTCATTCTCTAACATCCAGTGCCCTAAAGGCATATGGTATTACAATGATGACGGAATCTATTACGAGAGGTGATGGACCTTTTCTTTGAACGTCAAGATAGTGCATTGGATATGTTGGGTCTTGCAAAATTGAAAGTGTTTTCTCAGTAAAGTCTCTTATAAAAATGAATCAAATTGAGATCTGCTTAATTATAAGTACTGTAGTCCTATACGTGAAGCATAACTAAACATACGTTCCAGCTAATTCTTACATGTGGTCCGGGTAAACTATAAAACAATGAATAATGAGAATTCTTTCAAGGACAGATTTATACAAAAACAAGACGTACATGCCTAATGGGAGGGTTAACTCCAAAATATTTGGATTTTTTACGCAAAGGTAAAGCCTATTTGATATTAGGTTATTTTTTTTTTCTGGGTTACTGTATGGGTTGAAAATACTGTATGAGTTGAAAATACTGTATGGGTTAAAAAAGGTCGTAAGATGTTAGTTTATTAGTATAGAGTACTGCAAACCATAATAGTAGGTAACATTTGTAATTGAGGGCGTTTTATTTGACACGACAAAGCATGTGAACTCCCCAAAAACGTACCGTATCATAATGTAGTATATTTTAAATTTTGACTAAACATTGAAAGGTCTTTCTAACAGATTTTATTCTCGGGGTACTCGGATGTTGTACTTAATTATTGTTTTATTTATTGTAATCCGCCATGTTCTTTATATCTTTACATATAGATTGTATATTGCTTTTAATAAGCCGTGCGGAGGATTCAGGTATTTTCTCTTAGTATTAAAGGGTAACACCGCGGCTTTAAAATGTATATTACTTGTTATAAACTATAAACCTTTTAATCAACATTGGTAATAACCCTGCCTAATTTTAGACAGCACTCAGGCAAAAGCTAAGTAGCTTCTTTAATAAAAGAAGTTCTATAAGACAATACCACAGTACACGTGTGAAGTTGAACTAATTCGCCTTTAAAAATATCATAATTTAACTAAACTTTTTAAATATCTGATAATTAGAGCTGTGCGCGCGTGCAAATTAAATGTTTATTTACTAAAGCTAACATTATGTTTCCTATTCGAGAAACGATGTTGTTATAGGGACCACACTAAGTAGTTTGTGTAACTTCATACTAACGATATGTTGAAACATTATGTTAATTTTTTTTTCTTTTACATAGACCTCATATGCGATGATTTGAAATTCAGATAATTTTAGTATTGATATTATGTTACTGAGGTGTAGTAGTATGCTACATACAATGTGGATTGTTGAACATTTTAATTTATTGATGATGAAAATTATATTATTATTGTAACCGAATTTGTCATGATATACGATGAATTTAAATCAGTTTTTGCATCATGTTATAGTAGTATTATATTTAATTGTAACTGAATTAACATTGTTAAAGTTTTATAGAATACTGGTAAAATACTGGTAAGTAATGTCCCACACTCCACACTAAACTTGGCCATGTATTTAGTACTGAACATTGTATTACATTGACAAGTCAGAATGTTATAATGTACTTGGTATGGAAACTATACTAAATGACCAAATAGTGACATACACTTTTGTCAAATCATTTCCTGTTTTGAATCGTTGGATAGATTTAAACTATGAAAGTATTTTAACAATAATATTGTTTTTACATTATACGTATGATGTAGTAATTCTTTGTTTGTCAAGTAATGGTAAATGTATAATTTGTATAGTGTCCCATATCGTATCTTTATGAACGCGTTATAATTTGTATTCTGTTCTGGTTCACTATGTGTAAAAGTGAAGATCAAAATAATTAAAATGTTTGACTTAATCGTGATGTTTAAAATTATAATCATGAATAAATTGTCTCAATGATAATATTTAGAGTAATATTTTCTTTATTTTATATGTCATTTGACCCAAGCCTAAATATGAAAGCATTCTTTAGAAAATAAATAGTAGGCCTACATAATCAGAATTTGGATATTGGTATAATAGGAATAATTTAATGACTTTCTCTCTTTGAACTGTGGTCATAAATTGCCTATTCTAACAGCGGCGTGTGAAAATAAAGCGGGTATGCCTGTGTGGAAAGGTTTAGTAGACAATAATATTACCGAAGTTTTGCGTGACTCTGGGTGTAGTAGTGTCGTGGTGAAACGATCCTTTGTGAAATCGGAACAACTAGCGGGAGAATTTAGTACGTGTGTATTGATAGATGGAACTGTAAGGCGTTTTCCTATAGCTAATATTAATATTAATACTCCATTTTTGTCAGGACCGGTAAAGGCGAGTTGTATGGAAAACCCTGTGTTTGGATTAATTATTGGAAACGTTACAGGGGTAATGGATCCGAATGATCCTGAAGAAAATTGGGCCCTTAATAACGGTAGAAGAAAAGAGAATAAAATGTCGTTAATCAATGATATCGAAAATGCAGAACCATCCGGTGCCATGATGACTAGAAGCCAGCACAATTCCGTGAGAAAACACCTTAAACAATTAAAAGTAGCTACTCCTATACCAATTGATGTGACTCATGAACGATTAATTGAAGACCAGTATAATGATTTTACATTGGGGAAAGTTAGAGATTTGGCCAAAAAGGGGAGATAAACAAATGACTAGAAATGGAAATTACTTTTAATACATATTTAGTGACGGAATTTCGTGGAGAGAGTTGTTGTCTCCTAAGGTGGAATTCGGTAATTTAGTAAGACAAGTAGTTGTTCCTAAAACTCTTAGAGGAGTAGTTTTGCAGTGGGCCCATGAATCTGTATTAGGTGGTCACCTCGGTGTTAAGAAAATCACTGACAACATTTTAACAATTTTTTTTGGCCTGGGTTGCAATCCGATGTAAGTAGATTTTGCCAGTTGTGCGACATATGACAGCAAACCGTATCTAAAGGAAGGGTCCTTAAAGTACCATTGGGCAAAATACCTACAATCGAGGAACCGTTCGAAAGAGTAGGTGTAGATTTAGTAGGGCCAATTAAACCCATGACAAAAAGGGGACATCGATATATGTTGGTGTTGATAGATTATGCGACAAAAAAAAACAAACAAAAACAGCTATTTTGTGGAGGTTTTTTCAATGTAACTTTCTTATAAATTGACCGATTTTTATGGCTGTTTCGACATTGTAATGCCTAATTGAGTACCTACAATGTCATGTTATTTTTAATTGTTAAAATAACTTTAAACGTCGTCGGCATTGATTTTTAAAGTTAGACGATTTGAAAATTGTGTTAAAGAATAGGCTTGTTTTGTCAATTTGTACATAAACGTTTATAACGTTTGACCTAGTTATCCAATGATATTGGCTGTTCCACCATGCAAAAGCTAATCAATCAATCACGAAATGTAAGAGTTATTATCCCTTATTTTTAATATGTTAAATGTATTTAAGATTAAGGTACAGGATTCTTTATATAAGTAGTTTTAAAACACTTGGTTTATTTGAAAATCACCAGCGTGGCTTTGCCGTATTGGTGGACTCGTCCATTTTACTAATATGAATAGGATTGTAGCACATTTATATAAAACGTTGAATTTGACCTATACGGTTTCCATTTCTGTTTTCTAATGTAAAATTAAAATTATATTATTAGTATCTCTATGTAATATAATCACATTGTACTATACTAGTTAGCATCTACATACCGTTATACTGCACTTTGTTTTGATGATTTTTTAATGAAATTGTATACACAGGGAGTTGGTATACCATTGGTTCTACTAAAATTATTATTACTTTTATTTGTTTGTGCAATATTTGAAGATTGCTACACAAATAGAAATAATTTAAATATAATATATTTAACAGATTAAGTGTACGCACTATGCCTATGGAACAGATTACATATCGGACGTAGTTTAGTATGACACATCTGATATTCTATTATTATAATTATTTTGTTTTATTTATTGTAATGCGCCGTGCTCTTTATATCTTTGATTGTATATTGTTTTTCAATAAGCGTGCGGAGGATTCAGGTAATTTCTCTTAGTATTAAAGCGTAACACCGCGGCTTTAAAATGTATATTGCTTATTATAAAATATAAACCTTTTAATCAACATTGGTATAACCGTCCCTAATTTTAGACAGCACTCAGGCAAAAGTTTAGTAGCTTCTTTAAAAAAAAGTTGTTCTATAAGACAATACTACAGTCTGTACGCGTGTGAAGTGGAACTAATTCGCCTTTAAATACTAGTTTTAAAATATCATATTTAATTAACCTTTTAAATAGCTGATAATCAAAGATGTGCGCGCGTGCAAATTAACAATAGAAATTAATATTTATTTACAGAAGCTAACATTATGTTTTCTATTCAAAAAACGTTGTTGTTATGGAACACAGTAAGTGATGGTGTAACTTCACACTAACGATATATTGAAACATTATATTAATTAGTCTCCTTTACATAGACCTTGGTCATATGCGATGATTTGAAATTCAGATAATTTTAGTATTGATATTATGTTACTGAGGTGTAGTAGTCTGCTACATGCAATGTGGATTGTTAAACATTTTAATTTATTGATGATACAAAGTACATTATTATTGTAATCGAATTAGTCATGATATACGATGAATTTAAATCAGTGTTTGCATAATGTTATGAGGTATAGTGGTATTATATTATTATTGTAACCGAATTAACATTTTTAATGTTTTATAGAATACAAATACTGGTACGTAATGTCCGACACTCCACACTAAACATGACCATGCATTTAATACTAAACATTGTATTACATTACATGTCAGAATGTTATGACTTACTTTGTATCGAAACTATACTGAATGACCAAAAGAAGACATAGACTGTTGTCAAATCATATCATTAATCATTATCAATCATATTAGACCCAACCCTAAGTAATATGAAAGCAATATTTAGAAAATAAATATTATATCTATAATCCGAATGTGGATATTGGTATTGTAATATATTCATATTAGCAATTTAACGACTGGATTGGAGACTAATAAAGAAGTTCTACAAGATGGCTGAACATTAGCACATGGTCTGATTTCTTAGTGAAATACTTAGTGTAATCATTCATTCCCAGAGCACAATATACAACATTGGCGACGAGAATTGTGGATAAGTGAACTCCGTGAATATTATAAGTAAGCAATAATGTCTAAATTTGACATATCGGTGGAGTATTTTGATCCAACCATACAAGAATGGGCGAGATGGATCGCCAGGTTTGATAACTACTTGGTGGCGGCGAACGTGACTGCTGACGTAAGGAAGAGAGCACTACTGCTACACTTCATTGGCCCTGGTAACTTTAACACATTTGAAATGCTACCAAATAAAGGTACGACATACGTACAGGCAAAAGAAGCTTTAAAAAATTACTTCTTACCATCATCGGACAGTGAATTTGAAAGATCGAAATTTAGAAAGTTACAGCAAAATAAAGGTGAGAGCATTGACGTGTATCACATTAGACTACGTGAACAAGCTAAGTGTGATTTCCATGATATCAGTGGAGAGATTAAATCACATATTATTCAATCGACAACAGATTCTAAGCTAAGACAATTTGGTTTGAAAACGGGTGGATGTACATTAGATGAGTTACTTCTACATGGTAGGACAAATGAACTAACAACTAAACAATCTAATGAAATGGAGAACGGTGATAATACTAGTAGTAGTATGCCTAGTCGTAGTGGCGAGACTAAGGCAGATCATTCAGTTAATAAAATAACTCAAGCGAAGCAATGTAATAAGTGTGGTTCTACACCAGGCCATACCGCTTCACAGTGTCCAGCTAGCAATAGAATATGCTATCGTTGTTCAAGAGTAGGACATTACGCAACACAGTGTTATTCAAAGAGTAGGCCTACACACAAGAGAAATTCTTCACGTGGTAGAAACAACCAGCGACATAACGACCAAAGTTCACGCGGTGGTAATAGAAGACGCGGTAATCAAACAGGAAGAGCACGAGCTAAACGTGTCAATCAAACAGAACGAGGGTTCTCAGATGATAGCGACAGTGATCATTCAATGTTTGTATTAAGTAATAATAAGATAGATAGAAGTCATTTCAAAACCATTTTAAACGTAAATGATGTTAATCTTGAAATGCTAATTGATACTCAAGCTGATGATACTATAATGTCTATTGATACCTACAACAAATATTTTAGTCATATTAACATTGACCCAGATGTTATTCCTCTTAAAACATACAGTGGTGAGAAACTTAAGTTAATTGGAAAAATTAAGTGTAAAGTTGTTGACAAACAAAATGTCATACACTATCTGAGTGCTAACGTAGCTGACTATAAAGCTAAACCGACTTTACTTGGTGTAGATTGGCTTAATGTGGTTAAACTAGACTGGTCAAAAATAACCCAAAACTTAAATTCCAGAAATGTAAATAGTCTGCAAAAATATAAAGGTGTAAATTTGAGAGATAATTCTCAGTTACAGGCATTGTTAAAAGAACATGCACAATTGTTTGAGTCTGATAAGAAAGGTATTACAGGAGAAAAAGTTCATATTAACATGAAACAAAATGTTCAACCCATATATTGTAAAGCTAGATTTGTACCATATGCAATGAAATCTAAAGTAGAAAGAGAGTTGGTTAGATTAGAAAATGAACATGTACTAACGAAAGTAGAAAAATCAAATCGGGCATCAACTATAGTAGTGGTTCCTAAATCCGACGGTACTGTTAGAATTTGTGGGGACTATAGTGTTACCATAAACCAACATGTAACAGATGAAGAATACAGCTTACCCAGTCCTGATGATTTGTACTCTGAACTTTCAGGAAAACGTGTATTTACAAAGCTTGACTTATCACATGCGTACACACAGTTGAATATTGACGAAGAGAGTAAAGAGTTTGTAACTATAAACACACACAAAGGTCTATATACGTTTAACAAACTGCCGTATGGAATTAAACCTGCATCAAAGCTGTTCCAAAAACAAATGGATAAGATGTTAACAGGGATTGAATGTTGCTTATGCAATCAAGATGATGTTTTGATCCATACGAAAACCGAAGCCGAGAACTTAAGAGTATTAGACACTGTATTTAAACGTTTCAAAGACAACAATGTAAAACTAAAAACTTCCAAGTGCAAATTTTTGGAAAGCGAAGTAGTGTATTTGGGATTGCGAGTCGATAAACATGGTATATCTCCGGTTGATAGCAAAATCAAACCGATTAAAGAGGCTCCGCAGCCACAAAACACCAAACAACTAAGATCCTTCCTAGGGATGGTGCAGTTCTATTCGAAATTCTTACAGAACTTATCTACAGTGTTGAAACCATTAAATACACTGTTGAAAGATGACGTAGAGTGGGAATGGACAGCGGATCACCAAAACGCATTTGACTGGTGTAAGAAACAACTAACTTCAGATTTGTGTTTAACACATTATGATGTAAAGCGACCATTAATGTTGTGTACTGATGCTAGTCCTTATGGCATAGGTGCTGTTATTTCGCACATAATGGATGATAGTACAGAGAGACCCATTCATTACGCATCGCGAACGCTAACAAAGAGTGAACAAGGTTATGCACAGCTCGAGAAGGAAGCGTTATCAATTATTTATGGAATCAAGCGCTTTAACAAGTATCTTATAGGTCGAAAATTTACGATTCGTACGGACCACAAACCATTAACTAAGATACTAGGTCCAACCACCGAGGTGCCGGTAGTGGCAGCTAGTAGAATCCAACGGTGGGCGTTACTACTTAACGAATACAACTACGAAATAGAATACATACGTTCAGAGGATAACGCAGTGGCAGACGCATTATCGCGCTTACCACATAAAGAAGAAACCCAACAACTTGAACATGCGATCTACAGTATCAGTATTGATGAAGACTTTCCAATCAAAGCAGATGAAATTGAACGAAAGACTATTAAAGATGAAACTTTAAGTAAGGTACTTAATTATATAAAGCAAGGATGGCCTAATGAGTCTGCATGTAAATTCTAAGTGAAAATAATAGTTTGAAACCATTTGTACAGAGAAAGCTTGAGCTAACATGTGTTGGAAATTGCCTATTATGGGGTCCTAGAGTTATTATTCCTACTGAATTACGAGATAAAATGCTAACAGAATTACATTGGGAACACCCTGGAATTTGCCAGATGAAGGCAATTGCCCGATCATACCTGTGGTGGCCTAAGCTTGATCTAGATATTGAGAATATGGTTAAGAGTTGTAATCCATGCCAAAGTGTTAGGAGTAGTTTACCTACCACACCACTTATTCCTTGGAAATGGCCAACTAGACCATTCCAGAGAATTCACATTGATTTTTGTGAGAAGGATAAAGATAATTTCTTAGTGTTAATTGATAGTCACTCAAAGTGGTTAGAGGTAGTTCATATGAAAACAACCACAAGTACTAGAACCATTGAGGAACTAAAACTAATATTTGCACGTTTCGGTTTACCCGAGGAAATTGTTTGTGATAACGGTCCTCAGTTTGCAAGTACAGACTTTAAAATATTTTGCCAAAATAATGGTATTGCATTAACGTTTTCACCTGTTTATCATGCACCCACAAATGGGGCTGCCGATAGATCGGTTAGAGTAATTAAAGAGGCGTTAACAAAACAAGTGATTGAAGGCAAAAAGGATAATATCAAAGTTAGACTAGCTAACTTTTTATTCAGATACAGAATGACACCTCATACAACTACTAAGTGTACACCATCTGAATTATTTCTGAAAAGAAATTTAAGAACAAGACTGTCATTAGTAAATCCTAGTTTAGCAGAACGAATAGAATGTAAACAATATAGCCAAAAACTACATAAAGATCCTAAAACACAATCAGAAAGAATCTTTTCAGTGTCAGACAAGGTAAAAGTGAAAAACATGAGAACACAAGGTAAAGGACAAGATAAATGGCTAAATGGCATAGTAATAAAGGTATTAGGTCCAAGAAAGTATGAAGTTAAAATAGGACGATTGGTTAAAATAATACATCCTAATCACATGATGTTGGATACCACATCTGATGTAAAGAGAGAGAAAGAAAAAGGGAAATAAGATGTAATCATTATATAGTTAATTTGAATCTAGAAGATATTGTTTTTGGTATATGCATTATGTTTATTGTTACTTAGTTTTAGAATGTTATGTTAGATAGCCATACTATAATCAATACCTGTATCACTTGACTCAATTTAAAAGAAGGAAGTAATGTAATATATTCATATTAGCAATTTAACGACTGGATTGGAGACTAATAAAGGAGTTCTACAAGATGGCTGAACATTAGCACATGGTCTGATTTCTTAGTGAAATACTTAGTGTAATCATTCATTCCCAGAGCACAATATACAACAGGTATAATATGAATAATTAAACGACTTTCTCTCTGGGCTTCCGAATTAAGTGAAGTAGACATTATTTTATTATGACGTACATTAGTAACGTTTTACCGCTACTTTTAATGAAGATAATCATGTAACTACTAATCACCAGATGTAAACAACAAACGCAGCGCACCAGAGGCCGTTTGGATCCGACGAAGAGGAACCCAACCCATCAACAGAGACGAAGGCGCCCATCAGACACGTGAATGAACCTGTCATTTCTTCTGAAAGATCTGTCCGAGCAGGACAGCGAAATTCCCAAGCAGGTTAGTTTCACTAATTGTTTTTTTTTCCGAAAATAATTAATACATTTCACATGCCGTATCGTTACATAAAATGCAGAGTGTACATAATCTCCGCGAAGCCATATTAGTTATGTCATTAACATGCATACTAGTCTAGGACAAATATCTGAAAAGAGGCCTAGAAATCAAGATAATAATAATAATATTAATAAGATAGGGGAAGTGGAATGCTACAGGCAGCCAACATAGCCAAATATTCTATTTAATCTCTTCTGATCACTCTAAGCTTTGTTGACACAATGTTTTGCCTAGACTATAGTCGTCTTATACTAATACCGGTACGTGTAATTTTCACATGATATTACGCTTTTCCGCTAGACAACATCGACCAAAAATCTCATCCCCTCCCCTTAAAACTCATGTCTACTATTCTGTTGTACCATGATACCATGATACATTTCAACAAACATTCTTGTTTTGAAGATGTCGATATCTTGTCACCTCTGCTTATCATTACTGTCTCAAAATAATCCACGTCAACATTGGCAAATGGTGGGGTACCGCATGTTTTGACTTATTTTTCTCTTTTCCTTTATATTTAACTAGCAATTATACCCGCCCCAAGCCGGGTTTCAAAATTAGTTTAAAGCCTTCTCTGTACATAACACCCGACGCCAGTATCTCCGTATACGCACCAACCTCCACCCCTTAATAACACCCCACACTCTTTCCAGTGAAGGACAAATTCAATTAAACTTTAGCTTCAAATTGAGAGGGCATACATAATAGCTATGATAGGCATATGGCTTAAGTACGTTGTAAACTATGTAAATGAGTAGGTGTTATATTGGCTGATAATTAAAATATATAATGTTGATACTGCGGTCCCCCGGTCTTCTTTCTCCTCTTACCATCGCAGCCGCAATTAACAAACCTTATCTCCTCCCCTGGACAGTTCAAATATAGGCCTAGTAAGTTTTCGTAGTACAATTCAATCATATAGGCCTAGGCTACTTCATTACGCCAGTATTTTCGCTCCTCTTCCCAACCCACCCCAGAAACCGGGTAATGTTTTTAAGACGGTTCCAGTACAAATTATTTTAGCCATCACACCCAACCCATAATCCCTCAGTGGCAGTTTTCAAATGTAGTTTAAAACATTCCCAGTTTCGGTCATGGTGATAGGCCAACATCCCCACCCAAAAATCCCAGCCGTTTCCCAGGAATAATTAAATACTGTAACATTTTCCCTCCACAATTCTGGTCAATTTGATAGGCTACTATTCTTAGCCTAAGCAAAATCCCCACTATCCCCAACGCGATTTTTTTTTCGTACATAAGTTGGGGACCCCCTCATGAAACGTCACAATATAAACATGAATAATTCATCAGTTAAATTTTCTTGCTCCGTGTGCACCCAAGCGTATAAAAGAATAGCGGCGTTTTGTGTGGAATTTTGAAATAATCTGTCATTAGTTTTTTTTTTTTTTTAATAGAATTTATTACTAAAGAATTACGTGTTAAAATTATAGTTTCTATTAATACTATTAGGCCTAATCATTAGTCTCGAAAATGCCGGTCAGATATACAAAAAAAGTTACAAGGAATAAATTAGCAATTGTCAACTGCATACTCATCCATCAAACTAGCCGCCATCGAGAAAATATTCAATTCCATGAATCTTATGAGGGTTATTTTTTTAGGAACAATAGTACTTGTTTTATTTGTTTTGGCAATTAATGCAATTAAAGCGTAATTAATTCGTCTTATTCCATTTGGAATACTACGTCCTGTAAAATGAATGTAGAATGTTCAGATTTGTTAATTTAAAATTATATTATAATACAGAATTGTATATTATTTCAAATGTTCTGGTGGCTTCCATGCATGCGGCTTTTAGCCTTAATGGAAGTCCTTTTGTATATATTTTGCTTTGTATTTTTTTTTTATGGATGAAATAAACTGACTTGTGTGACTGGTATCTCGCCGCCTTTCCACGTATCATTTTATCGCATTCCATCATATTACTATTGAAACCGAATTTAAACATTTTAACAAGCTTTTTGTGATGGTCACAAAATGCTAAGATACATTAAAAGAACGCTCATCGCCAGATCTATGTATAGTAATCAGAAATATTCAAACAAAAATGATGTTGTTGTGACGTCGTTGGTGGGTGTTAGTAGGTGTGGCGGCGTTCATTCGGGGAGGCATTTGTTGGTAACATTTTGTAATAAAATAGATTCCCCTAGATATGAACAAGTACAACACCGTATTTGATATTATCAAGAAGTGATAACAGCTAAAAGTTGTATGAAAATGCTTGGTAAATAAATATGATATAGCAGTCAATGAATTATTCAACAAGTATAATTGTGTTTGTTTATAATACAATATTGTGTGCATAAATGTACGGCGGGCCGTTTATTAGAGGGTGGAGGCTTGATATTTCAAAGATGTTTTTTTGGGGAGGAGGCGTTTATTCAAATAAATGCGGTAGGCTTAATTGGTATAATCAATACATTATTTAGTTCAAATCAAACACCAAATAATGAAAATCATCAGTGAACTGTTTCGGCATAAGGAAAACGTTCTAAACGGCTTGCAACATTGGTTAAACCACTCCGTGTCTCAATGGCGATACAGTACATGCAGAGTATCAGAACGTACCAGTTCCAGAAACGGATGAAATACGAATTTAATTAAGTATTAAAGCAAACATAACAACGGACGATGATTAATTGATAGTTGTCCCACTACACAAATACAAGGACCTGGAAAATCCAGCAAACTATCGCCCAATTACTCTATTATCCATTTTTTGTTAAAATATTTGAAAGAGATTGGGTAGAATAAGAGAATGGGTAGAAATGAAACAAATTATATCAGAGGAACAGGCGGGCTTTAGGAAAAAGTATAGTACGATTGATAATGCTTTTATACTTCAAACTATAATCAATAAAGCATTACAAAAAAAGAGGAAAACGCTATAGTGTGTTTGTAGATTTTAAACAGGCTTTTGATCGTGTGGATAGATCAATTTTAATAAATTAAATAAGTTAAACCTTCTTGTAAACTTAATTGAACTCTTGATATCTATGTACACGAACACTGAAATAAAAATGAAAACGCTGCATGGTTTAACAGATGCAATAGAATGTAGTATAGGATTAAAGCAAAGATGTCTCCTCTCTCCACTTCTTTTCACTCTTTTTATATGATTTTAAAGACATTTTAAAGACGAAAAATAACCACTACTGTTTAATAGATAACAATGTAATTTCACACTTATTATTTGCAGATGATCTAGTTTTGTTTTCCTATTCTAAAGTTGGTCAACAAAAGCAAATAAATTGTCTTGTAAAATATTGCAATGTAAATAAGTTTTTTTTTCTCTTTTGTGGCGTTAACCACTATTTTATTCATTTCATTCTCAAATGATCAATACAATGATTTTACACTTCATCCAAATATATATTCCCTTGTTATTCTGTTCTGTTATTTTCTTGTACTTTCTTTTATCTTTAGTACGATTTGATCGAAACAATTCGGTCAAATATATATATCACAGATTTCCTCATCTTTATCGTTTCAAATTAATTAATTAAATTTCAGTATATCACCGGGCGGTTTAGAATTACTGTTCATTGCCTAATGTGTTTATATATATAAAAGTATCTCTTCGGAGATCCCGCCTCGTGAATAAAAATACTGAAAGATGAGGGCGTATCAATTTGATCTCTGTTGCGCGTGCGTACAACTGAGGACTAGTGCTGTTCCGCCGTACCACGCCGAGAATGTTAAAGAGTCGCTATCCAATCGAGTTTGAACAATACCATGAAAGCCCCAGTAGTCTAATGGCTAGGACATCTGCATATCAAGCAGGCGGTCCGAGTTCGAGTCTCGGTTGGGGCGACTTTTTCTCATTCTCACAGATTTCCTCATCTTTATCGTTTCAAATTAATTAATTAAATTTCAGTATATCACCGGGCGGTTTCGAATTACTGTTCATTGCCTAATGTGTTTATATATATATATATTACACAAAAATAACATTAATTTCATAATAAAATAAATTCCCCTAGATATGAACAAGTACAACACTGTATTTCGTATTATCAATAAGTGATAACAGTAAACAATTGTATGAAAATAATTGTTAAATAGATATAACAGTTAATCAATTATTCAACATAATATAATTATATTTGTGTTATAATAATACAGAATTGTGTGTATAAATATATGTGGGTAGCGTGGCGTTTATTAAAGGGTGGAGGTTGAATATACCAAAGATGTTTTATGGGAGAGAGGGCGTTCGTATCTCGGGTCTCAACGGCGATAAATGCAGATAGCGCGCAACCTGTTCAAATCTAACATCAACTCAACAACTCGGCTACCATTCGGCTATATCGAGATTTTACCTGATTTAAAATACATATATGATTATAGCTATAATCAGTTCTCCTGATGTAGGCATATACCCCGTTTTTGATATTTAAAATTGTATATACTGATTTTAAAATTTACCCGCAATATAATTCGATGATGTTTTAAAATAGTTGATCGTTTTTTTGCACAAAAAAAATGTGATGTGCCCATATATGGACATGATGATGTCATATAATTACCAAATTACCACATTTTGGGCACACTAATGTTATAGTGTAGACAGCTTGGAATGTTACGCGTGGCCGTAAAAAAAGCAAAACAAACATTGGAGGGGAGCAAAAACTCGGAAGTCGCAAAATAGTATTAGTGAAATGCGTAATAACAATGCAGTAATATTTATTAATTCATAAAGTTTATGAAATAATCAAACTAAAATAATTATTACAAAGTGCGACAGACAGTTATTACAAAGTGCGACAGCTCGATTACTACAAGTGCGACACAGTACAAACGGGGTTTACAGATAGTAATTATATGCGATGTGTCTTTTTTAAGACTGTACTTATCAGGAATGGACCCTATTTGTGTCCTTTCTTGCGTTTCGGGATCATTAATTTGAAAATAATATTAAGTTCTGTGGTGAGATCTTACTTGGAGATTCAGGGCTTTAAATGACTGCGACTTAAAAACTGTCTTTGATTTATCTTACTTCCCAATGTCAAGATTAACATTGATGAGGCAGCGTTGTTCCGAATTACGTGAGGGGTACCGTGCAGTTCTCGACAATACAGTCATCCTCACTACAAAGAGGCCTAAATTGGTTCATTTAGGTATGTTATTACTGATACGCCCTTTAAAAATTGTAAAATTAGCACTTTGTTTTAATCACACTGAATTATATACTGTAGTACATATTATTATTAATGTTTGTAGCACTTACATTCGTCTGAAGATCCAAATTAGCACCTGCCTTGAGCAAAATAGTGCAAACATCCGTTAGCCCGTTTAGTGCAGCCACATATAAAGGTGACGTTCCATTCTGAAATATTACAAACATTATGTTATAGTATTTTTTACTCTAAACAAAGTATTATAATATTGTCCTGCAATCAATACGATGTAATCAATTAAAAATAACGTTATAGATTTAAATAATCCTAATAATAGAGGGCTAAAATCACGCATTATGGCTATGCACGATATTTTTTGGCGTTCCAGATAATTGTATTTTATTGTTTACGTGTTTTAATATTATTTATGATTTTCAGACAAATTTTAAAAGCTTATATGCATGAAAATAGTCATCGTCTAAATCAAATGTCAACTGTATACGTGAAGCATAATTTTATTGGATTGTTGTATTGTACTGTATTATATTGTTAAAACAATACATTTCAGTTTCAACTTATCCTTACATACATAAACTTGGTTCTTAATTGATATGACAATCCTTATTGCAGCTTAAAAGAAGCTATACTGGTATTGAGCGCAGTAACATCTGACAAACGGCGGGCTTTGATAACTGCTGTAAAATCAAGAGGGGCTAAATTTGAACCAGAACACTGGCTTAACCCGATATTAATCACGAAAGATGCCCTGGATTATTTATCATCATGTTTTAAATCAGATGTAATTAGAATTTTATAAACCTCAGCTTCATCCCTATTTCTAGATAAATGCCATTCATACTCATTGAGAGTTGGCTGGTTTATTTAGCAGAAACCAGATATCCTTTAACTTGCATCAGCTTAAACTTATTATAGTTTGACCAAAATTATGCAAAAATCCCTCCTACTCCCCTTGGGAGTTTTCTGCCGCTAGTTAGACCTCCTCCAAGGCAATTATTGTTATTGATTATACGAATTACGTAATTAGTTAGCTTAGCAATGATCTATGCCTCAAAAGCTCGGACGAGTTAGAATTTTGAGGGGAAAGGTCATAGGTCAATGTCACAACTAACAAAAAACTATTTTACTGCCTAGAGACCACAGTTGTTATCCAATTCTCACTAAATTTAGCCACAATGATCAATGATTCATCATATAATTGTGGTTAAATTTTGAAGAGTCAGGGTCAAAGATCAAGGTCCACAAAAAACAACAAAAAAAGAAATAAAAAAAATAATAAAAAAAAAACCTCGGTGGGACTTCAACTGTGAGAGGCTGGATACATAATCAATACACCAAACTTTCATCCACAACTTTGCAGTGTGCAGTTAGCCTATTTACACTTAGAACTAATAAAAAAAAATTAAAAAAAAATATATATATATATTTTCCAGAGACATTTTATGTAGGGGAATGTTACAGTAGGCGGAGGTTTGTACTCTCAGAGTACCCTCTAGTTGGAACTGTTATTTGTAATAGTACAGGCCTAATTTAAATGCAGAAGCTCACATTAAGTTTACGTCGTTGTACCATTGTTTCCTGATAATTGGAATGTAATCAGTTTTTATTAAAGTGATTTCTGATTTGACAAATTAAATTTGTCAAAATCAGAAATCACTATAATGTATGACTGATGAGTTCAAGTTCAATCTGAAAATATCACTGATGACACAAATTATAGCTAAACATTAATTATTATTGTCAACATAATCGAGCTGAGGGTATTGCTGTATATGTACGTAAATATCATAGTATAGCATACTGACAAAAAACGTTACATAAGGTAATTAGTCTATGTTCGTATACTAAGCGACTTACATTTTCTATACCTGACATAATTATTTGAAGTATGTATATCCCAATATATTTGGTTGGTGTCATAATAGGCGATTTTAAACTCACATAAACATGAAAAAAATGAAATCCTCGTTATTGAAAAAAAAAATCTATTTATTAATATTAATATATTGTTTTCTCTTTTTACTTGGTTAGATAAAACATGTTACTGAGAAACGGCAAACATTCTAGTTTAAATGCTTTAAGTACCCACAGATTGCACTATTTTCTGTAAGCTTAAATAGGTTGTCTTTTCGTTCATGTGTTGGGAATAGAAAATATTTCTCTTCAAACAGTTTCCAAAATATTGGTACACAACAATGAAAAAAAAAGTGTGTGTTACGTTCTCGGTTACGGTCACTAGAACCATTCTTGCGACTGAGTTGAACTTCGAAAATGCCGGTCAGATATAAAAACAAGTTAAAAAGAATAAATTAGCAATTGTCACTGCATACTCATCCTTCAAACTAGCCGCCATCAAGAAAACACTCAATTCACACTCATTCAGATAAACAAAAAAATACACTTATTTTCGGATGATTTTTTTCTTACTTAATTTGTGTATTGTTTTATATTAATGTACATCGTTTCTTTTACCATTATGATTCCAATTATATATTGGAAATAAGGATTTAATCGAGTCGACTTTAAATTTGCAAGTAACAGAGAAGCATTTCTCTTGTCCGTTGTCAGATGGTTATTGAATCTTTGTTGTTGATTTCTCTAATACTTATATGTAATTAACCGCTTAACGTCAATCTGTGTAGTAGGTACTAACAATATGTATTAGAACTCTAATAACGGTCCTTTTCTGATATTTATCTTCGACTCAATGTATTTCATTTCTAAATATGAACAGTTTATCTTAAATGAAAGTTGAATTGAATTTGAATTGCTTGTTTATTGTATTAACCATTGTATGTAATTTTAGTATTAATTTCTTTAAAATGAATCTTATGAGCGTTAGTTTTACACGAACAATAGTACTTTATTTAACATTTTATAATAAAAATAAATTACTCTAGATATGAATAAGTACAACACCGTGTTTCATATTATCAAGAAGTGATAACAGTAAACAACTGTATGAATATGCTTGATAAATAAATAGACATAGCAGTCAATGAATTATTCAACAATTAGTATAATTGTGTTTTATAATACAATATTGTGTGTATAAATGTACGTGGCGGAGCGTTTATTAGAGGGTGGAGGTTGGATATTCCAAAGATGTTTTTTTGGCGAGGTGCGTTTATTCAAATAATTGCGGTAGGCCTAATTTGTATAATCAATACATTATTTAGTTCAAATCAAACACCAAATAATGACAATCATCAGTGGGCCGTTAATAAGAAACACGCTCTAAACGGCTTACAACATGGGCCAAAGCCTCCCGGGTCTCAATGGCGATGCAGTACATGCAGATAGCGCGCAATCTGTTCAAACCTAACAGCAACTCAACAACTCGGCTACCATTCGGCTATATCGATTTCTGATATATACTGATTTTTACAATTTTCCCTGCAAAATACCTGATGTTTTAATATGCTGGACTCTTTTTTTTGCAGTATAATTTCATTTTGTTTAAACTACAGGCGTTGCCCGAAAAAAACCCCATGCCGATGAAATTAGAAATGTTGTTTTAAAACTTTCTATAATATCTGCCTAAGAGAGAAATATTATAAAATCTACGTTTCGCAGTACATCTGAAAGAGAAAAGTAGGTATGCAAGGTGGAAATCTCAGAAATAACCATAATTTATATATAGACACGCTAACATTGACCTTGTGGAGCACGTTTAACTCGTAGTATCATACACGTGCACATATAGCTCATCGCGTTGGTAAGTCACAAACATATTAGTGATTTTTTTTAAATTATTATAGTATTATGTCAATGAGGCTTAGTAGTAGGCCTATGCCACATGCAATATGAATTGAGAAAAAGAAAAATAACGACAATTGTATTATTATTGTGACCGAATTAACGCTTTAAAAAAGCCTTATTAAATACACATACCGATAGGTCTATGTGAACGACCGACACTAACCACGATACATTACTTTTAATTACTCTTTGTAGGTCTACATTTAGTCTTTGATCACTACATTGGATGCGTTATTATGTTGCTAGTTAACAGTCATTCTACATGCTTTAGATCATAGAAGTAATTACTTTGTTATATTATAATATAGGAGTAACTGTACATTTAATGTACGATAAACAATCGCAATTGACATACTACAAATAATGTAAACCAATATTGCTAGAGTTTAATTAAAGCAAAGGTTTCTTTTATGTTTGAATGCAATTATATTTAGCTAGACTTATTGTTGTATTAATTTAGATACACAAATAAAAATAGGAAATTATAAGAAGAAACATTCGGGAATTACCAATCGTGATCTTAGAAATTATATTCATGACAAATGTGTCTATTTTAATATTTGAAGTAATCTTTTCTTTATATTATGTCATTTGAACAATTGAATAGAACATGAACTCAGTACTTATGGATTTTAACCCACGAAGCATCAACTTTCGCAATCGAACATTTTACCGGCACAAACGAAGCAAATTGAAAAAGTTAACATGTTGCTGATCTGGTAAATACCATTGAAATGTTAGCGAAACAATAAGCCATGTGTCTTAGAAAAGATAGTATTAAGGTTTTTTTATTTTCTGATGTCATCGGTAGACTTGTAACGGCGGTAAAGTTACTTCCGAGTTCGTTATCACTTTACAATGTCCGGGTTGCAACTAAAACTTCGTGTGAACGTGACATACATTTGATATACATTTGAGTCAAAATATTCCATATGTTTCTCTTTAAACACATTTTTTAAAATTGAACTAATTTATATTAATTATACTGTATATGGTTTGGCTATTTAATATTATTGTAACTCAGACTGTTTAAAACTTAATGAATAAATGACTCATAATGTTTAATATGTTATAAATTGTGAATCCACTACGATACGACGTGAAGTTATTATTACAGTGGTAGACTATGTATAAATATTATAATGTACCGCGATGGTAAGCCGACTCGCAATAAAATTAATAATATTAAAAGTAATATTTCTTATTAATTTATAAAGATTAAACAAGTTATTACAAAGTGTGACATCAGTTGTTACAAAACCTTGGTTAATCTGACTTTCCAATTTCAAGATTAACCTTGACGAGGCAGCGTTGTTCCGAACCATGTGAGGGGTACAACCGTGCAGTTCTCGACAATGTAGTTGCAACAAAATTGATCTGTAACCCGCGATGTGGTTGCTTCATTTAGGTATGTTATTACTGGCACTCTCTTTAAATTGTAAAATTAAACACTTTTTGAATCACACTGAATTATATAGTAATATTATTATTAATGTGTGTAACACTTACTTTGGCCTGAAGATCAAATTTAGCACCTTCCTTGAGCAAAATAGTGCAAACATCCGTTTGGCCCTTTAGTGCAGCCAGATATAAAGGTGACGCTCCATTCTGAAATATTACAAACATTATGTTATAGTATTTTTTACTCTAAACAAAGTATTATAATATTGTCCTGCAATCAATACGATGTAATCAATTAAAAATAACGTTATAGATTTAAATAATGCTAATAATAGAGGGCTAAAATCACGCATTATGGCTATGCACGATATTTTTTGGCGTTCCAGATAATTGTATTTTATTGTTTACGTGTTTTAATATTATTTATGATTTTCAGACAAATTTTAAAAGCTTATATGCATGAAAATAGTGTAGTTTTCTCATCTTCTAAATCAAATGTCAACTGTATACGTGAAGCATAATTGTATTGGATTGTTATTGTATTGTATTATATTGTTAAAACAATACATTTCAGTTCCAACTTATCCTTACGTACATAAACTTGGTTCTTAATTGATATGACAATCCTTATTGCAGCTTAAAAGAAGCTATACTGGTATTGAGCGCAGTAACATCTGACAAACGGCGGACTTTGATAACTGCTGTAAAATCAACAGGGGCTAAATTTGAACCAGAACACTGGGTTAACCCGATATTAATCACGAAAGATGCCCTAGATTAGTTATCATCATGTTTTAAATCAGATGTAATTAGAATTCTATAAACCTCATCTTCATCCCTATTTCTAGATAACTGCCATTCATACTCATTGAGAGTTGGCTGGTTTATTTAGCAGAAACCAGATATCCTTTAACTTGCATCAGCTTAAACTTATTATAGTTTGACCAAAATTATGCAAAAATCCCTCCTACTCCACTTGTGAGTTTTCTGCCGCTAGTTAGACCTCCTCCAAGGCAATTATTGTTATTGATTATGATCTATGCCTCAAAAGCTCGGACGAGTTAGAATTTGAGGGGAAAGGTCATAGGTCAAGGTCACAACTAACAAAAAACTATTTTACTGCCTAGAGACCACAGTTTTTATCCAATTCTCACTAAATTTAGCCACAATGATCAATGATTCATCATATAATTGTGGTTAAATTTTGAAGAGTCAGGGTCAAAGATCAAGGTCCACAAAAAACAAAAAAAAAGAAATAAAAAAAAATAATAAAAAAAAAACCTCGGTGGGACTTCAACCTGCGACCTCAACTGTGAGAGGCTGGATACATAATCATTACACCATTAAACTTTCATCCACAACTTTGCAGTGTGCAGTTAGGCTATTTACACTTAGAACTAATAAAAAAAATTAAAACAATTTATATGCCTATATATATATATTTTCCAGAGACATTTTATGTAGGGGAATTTTACAGTAGGCGGAGGTTTGTACTCTCAGAGTACCCTCTAGTTGGAACTGTTATTTGTAATAGTACAGGCCTAATTTAAATGCAGAAGCTCACAGTAAGTTTACGTCGTTGTGCCATTGTTTCCTGATAATTGGAATGTAATCAGTTTTTATTATAGTGATTTCTGATTTGACAAATTAAATTTGTCAAAACCAGAAATCACTATAATGTATTACTGATGAGTTCAAGTTCAATCTGAAAACATCACTGATGACACAAATTATAGCTAAACATTAATTATTATTGTCAACATAATCGAGTTGAAGGTATTGCTGTATATGTACGTAAATATCATAGTATAGCATCCTGACAAAAAACGTTACATAAGGTAATTAATCTTTAAATAGAGAGGGAGTGGAGGGAGGGAAGTGAACATTATTTTACTTAGCCAAAAACTGGCGTGGTAATCTGTTGACAGCGTGAGGTGACGAGGATGAGATGCTCACGCTGCCAAAAGATGATTGCGAGGGCGCCCCGCAATCACGTGATTTTGACACATGTGAGCCCGATAAACAAATACAAGGAAACAAGTATTGGTTGTAAAGTTATTTAATATGAATGGCAAGTCATCGTTGCAGCATGCACGTAAAAGGAAAACATAAAAAAGGAACATTGGGATGCTCTGAAAGGGCCAACACAGTTGGCAACGAAGGGGCCAACGAAGCAGCCCAAATTAAGTGCAGGTAGAACCGATGACAAGCCATTCAGATGATGGTACAACATATGTTGACACCCAGAACGTATATAAACTATCTACATAGTCTACCTGGAGCAACATGTGTTGACTCCAGTACCCGGTAGACCATTAGCGCCTGATAGGTGGAGCAACCAAATATTGACATCGAAAAACGTGTAGAAACACCTACATTAGTCTACCTGGAGCAACATGTGTTGACTCCAGTACATGTTTAAACATTTTAATTAGGTAGGCAGTGCAACCAAATGTTGGCACCGAAAAACGTATAGAAACTATCTACATTAGTCTGCCTGGGGCAACATGTGTTGACTCCAGTACGCGTTTGAGAATTGAGTTTAATAAACGGTGCAACCATGTTGACACCGAAAACATATAAATAACTTATTAGTCTACCTGGAGCAACGTGTTGACTCCGATTGAACATATGATTATAATTGGCGGTGCAGCCTATGCTGTCACCGAAAGAAAACAAAAATGAAATAAGTAAAACGATATACAGAAAAAATAAGTATCAAACTTTGTTTAAGCTTGGCGCTTAATACCCAGTCATGCTTAGGAAATATGCCAACCGGCCAGCACCCATATTTACAACGCTGTATTTGACAAAGTTATGTGGTTCGACCATCGTCCAAAAGTCATAATGTCTTGGTGAGAGTGTCCAAGTTGGTGAAGGTCGGTAGCTCGACCGATTCTGAAAGAATGAGTGTTAAACTGTGTATGTTCCAGACTAGCATGGCGAGCTAATTGTTTATAGCATTAGTGTGTGTTCTGCGGCCTTGGAGACTACTGCTTCACTGGCTCTGAGGCATGCGAAGTAACATATTATGAACAATGCTCTGTTTAGGATGAATTCGTATTTGGATTTCATGCTACCACGCATATGTCCAATTAGCGTTACAAGAATGTCGGAGGTGACCGGCGGTCTGACCGGTTTGGATGGAGAGTTCGTTTTTTGTTTCGCTACTCCTCTGCATAAATTGCTGGATTTGCGGTAGGGTCTTCCATAAATGATGATAACCCTGTGCACGAATGACACTGCGCTAAGGTAGTTTCGAATCGTGGAAATCACCAGTGCATTTTTAGTCAGCTTACTTACATAGAGAACAATTGTCTGTGGAGTCGCTGGTAGCGGAAGGCTTAGTGATTTCCTGAATTGGTTAAAATGGTGCCATTTGCTTTTATAGCTACTAGCGGTTCCTTTGCTTAATGAGTTCCACATTAGCTCTTGTGTGAGGATCTTGAGTTGTTTAGTGGTTCGAAGTAGATTGGTTGTAAGTGCTTTGGTATCTTTAGCGGTGTGCGGTTCATACTGTGCTCCTCTAGCATGGCCTCCGTTTCTTGAAAACGAGAAAGAGCGTCACATATCCTGTTTTGCTTACCAGGGATGTGCCTGGCTGTAAACTGAATGTTGTTTAGTAGTAACAAATGGACGATAGCGCGAACCACTCTCATGACCTTTTCGTGTGATGACGATTTTTTGTTAAGCACATATACATCAGCTAGGTTATCACAGTGGAAAACTACTTGGGTGTTGGCTAGCTGTTTTGCAAAAATCGAAAGCATGACATAGATGTGGTAAATTTCGAGAACCATGATGTTGAACATTTTCCAAGATTCCGGCCAGCGGCCTTGAATCCAGAACTTTTGGAAGGTCGCACCAAGTGCGGTTTTTGAGGCATCAGAGGAGAAATGTAAACGCTGCGAGTCAAATTTTTGTGGGGGTGAAAAAATGGTAACGCCATTGTGTTTGCTAAGAAAGTCGGCCCAAATTTGGAGATACTCCTTTGCTGAGTCAGAAAGGTGAATAGTTGAAAAGGGGTTAGTTAGACCGGCCGTTAGGGCATAAAGCCTTCTTAGGCACGCCAGTCCAGAGGGTATAACCCAGGTGGCAAATTGTAGCTTTTCAAAGAGATTGGAGGGCTCTCAATGTAGTTGAGTGAAGTTTTGAACTTTAAAGGGAGTAACGTAATTTTATTATCTCAGATGGAAGCCTGTCTTACATTGTATGTAAATCAAGTTCAATACCCAGGAAGGAAATGGTGGTGGTGGGTGAAATTGTTTTGTGCGGTGCTAGAGGTATGCCACCGCGGTCAGCAAGCGCCTTGGATATCTTCAAGGAGTTCGCACACAGTTGGTGTGTGTCTTCAATGACGAGGATTTCGTTATTAGTTATTGGGCTGTTTTAACTTTTTTATAAGGAAAAATTTCACTCCGTCAGAAAACTTATTGAATATTTGACACGAAGATCCGCCGCCTTGGGGAAGCGTTTTATCGTAGTAATACTGGCCTAACCACGTGAAACCTGTGGGGTGATATTGAGTGGGATGTAAATGTATTAGTCTGTATGCGTCACTGGTGTCCGTCTTAGCCATGAATGCCTGGTGATTGTGTATGTCAATTATGTCTATTGCGTTGGCAATTGTTTCGTAATGAACTGTTATGCAAAACCCAGGGATGTTGTGATTGACAGCGTTTGAGTCGTAGGGATAGGAGAGGTTGTGGAGGATACGACATTTTTCAGGTACGGAATTTCCGGAAGGTTGTTGATGATAGCTTGGGAGTTAGTTGCTGTAAAAGCAGCCCCATGTAAGGTAGAAGCCATGAGCGAAACATTGGGTTAAGTAAGCGTGGTGTTTGTAACCAGATAGGAGTGCGCTTATTCTAGTGGGAATTATTGCGATCCCGAGCACTGAAAAACGAGTGGCGATACTGACAGTTTGTCTGGACACTTCTATTGAATCTGTTATGGTAGGAGAAGCCAAGTGGACGCTCCACTGTCGGATGGGTTAGAGGTTTATGGTTAGCTCATTGCGTCTAGTGATTATCACGAAAGTAGAAAGTAGAAGTAGTAGGCCTACAGGATACATGTTGTTACATATACCGTAAAATGATATAACTGTACATCTACTAAAAACTCACAGGTCTATAAGCTTCATATCTTTTTACATCAGCTGAGTTTTAGGCTCTCGTATTTATTGGTACTATTTACTGATCTCTTCAAACGAACTGTCGAAGCTAGCCCTAATGGCCGCAAACACGAAGGAAACTCCCGCCGCGACGGGTACAACAACAAGACAATCCAAACAAACCCGTCTGTCAATGTCGGAAGTTATGAATAGTCCAGATATGGTTCTATTCATTGAAGATATCATTAAAAAGGCGTTCCAGGGACCAACGATTGCTGATATTATTGGCAAGCTAGTACTGGATTCTTTCTCAAGTAAGAAATTCATGGAGTTATTTAATAGAAGTATCATGGTTACCATGGAAACTACCTTAAACAGAATTGATAAGTTAGAAGGCGAATACTACGATCTTGAAAACAAAATTTCAAATATTGAATCTGAGTCGGAATCTATTAGTTCTTATGTAGACGAAATAAAAACTGTAATACATAAGCAAAATGAATTAATAGATGACCTTGAGCAATACTCTCGACGAAACAGCGTCAGAGTTTTTGGAATTCCAGAAACCGATAAAGAAAGCACTGACGAAATCATATGCAAATTAGCCAGCAGTAAGCTTGGAGTCGATGTAAACAAACTTGACATCGATCGATCACACCGTACTGGACCACGGAACTCAACTTCACGGCGACCTAGACCCATTCTAGTCAAGTTTACCTCATACAGGACCAGGAAGAGTGTTTTAATATCACGTAGGAAACTGAAAGGTAGTGGAGTATCTATACAAGAGGATCTGACTCAAGCTAAACGCAATCTACTTGCCCAAGTTAAACAGAACTCTAAATCAAACAACGTTTGGTCAATTGATGGGCGTGTATTTGCATCTGTAAACAAGAATGGCCGTGAAGTGGTGGTCAACATATCTTGCCAAGACGACATTAAGAAACTCTAAGTTTTTTTCGTTGTTTGTTTTTTCTCATTAATACACGTTTATAAAGTGATGTAATTTATTGTTCCATTAATAATCATTGTTTATATTTATCATACTTTTGGGTTTTTTTTGGATATTATTGGAGATTATTTATCTACTTCATTTGATATTTGAATGCTATGTGTGTATTTTCAGATACGAATGAATATCAGCTTTCGAAAATAATCAATTATGCAAGTAATCGAATTACAAATAATGCATTAATACATATTTACAGTATTTTAATTTAAACTTAGATAATCAACTCAATTATTGATACAATTTTACCCAACAGCACCATACTACTGTATAAGCTATTTCATGTGATATAATGTGTATATATGTATATATAAGAGAAAAGTTGCTATTTTCAAATGTTGTTTTTCAAAGTTACTCACTTCTTAATGTTGATAGTTAATAGACTTGTGAGTTATGTTATGTACTGTAATTCAAGCTCTAAGCCTTTAGTTTTTTATTATTCAAATCTAACTATTTTTATTTGTTTGTTAAAAATATGGAAGCAAAAACCAAAATAATAACCATGACCGACTCTCTAATTTAGTTTTTAACCCCTCTACACACAGTAGACAATTCGACGATATAGACCCAGATAATTTTTTTAATGACATAAATATCTCAAATTATTACCTGCCAAATGAATTTAACACTCAGTTTATTGACAAAACCAAATTTAACTTTTCTTGTGTCCATTTTAATGCCAGAAGCCTGCAAACAAATTTTGATTCTATCTATGATTGCATTCAATCTTTAAACTTTAATTTCAATATTATTTCAATTACAGAAACATGGATGGATCACCCAAGCCCACTTATTCAGATACCCAACTATACATTTCTTTGCAATCCTCGTTCATATAAATGTGGAGGAACTGGAATTTTTGTAAATGATAATACACGCTATTCAACCAGAGATGATTTAACTTCTACTCAATACTTCTGTGAATCACAATTTATTGAAGTGCATACAGACAAAGAATCTATTCTAATAGGTACTATATATAGACCTCACGAAATTAATATGCCTTTTTTTACAGAACAACTTGAACTTCTTTTAAAACAAATATCTAGAGAGAAAAAAAAGGTATTTCTTTTAGGTGATTTTAATGTCGATATTTTAAAATTTGATTCAAATAATAATGTAAATGATTTTGTCCATTGTCTATTTAACAATTCTTTTTATCCTCTTATCCACAGACCCACAAGAATAACTCCCAGTTCTGCCACTCTTCTTGATAACATTTTCTCAAACAGTCTAGACTCTTCAATGAGCGGCATTGTCATTAGTGACGCAACTGATCACCTTCCCGTTTTCACTGTGAACATTATTAATTCAAGTAAGTCTACAGACAAAGTGAAGCGTAAATTTAGAAAATTTAATGAAAACAATATTCATCACTTTCGAAATGATCTGTCAATAACATCGTGGAATGATGTCTTAGATAAATTAGACCCTGACGAAGCGTATGATACTTTTTTCGTAAAGTACAAAGCCCTATATGATAGGAACTTCCCTTTGTTAGATCCACCTAAAACTAAAAAGAAATTAAAACCTTGGATGACCAACGGGCTTTTAACCTCCATCTCATACAAACAAAAACTTTATCTCAAGAGCATTCGGCACCATTCCAACGCTAATATATTGAAATACAAAAAGTATCGTAATAAGTTAAATAATCTTCTAAAAAGTGTTAAAGTGGATTATTATAAAAACTTTTTTAATGAAAACAAATCCAATATTAAAGCTACTTGGCGTACTATAAACTCTATACTTAAACCATCAAACAACACAATTCCTAACATTGAGATAATGAGTAATGGAAATCTAACAAAAGACCCGAAAATGGTGTCCAACTTATTAAATAACCATTTTACCAATATAGGGCCTGAATTAGCAAAAGAAATCGACACTAGTTCTATCAAAAGTTTCCGTCACTATCTTAGTCCTCCTACTCCAAATTCCATTTTTTTATCTCCAGTTTTGGAACATGAGGTTCTTAAAATTGTCAACTCTTTCAAAAACAACAAGGCTGCTGGAATTGATGATATATGTGGCAATGTTGTTAAAAAATCAATAGACCTTATTCTTTCTCCACTTACTCATATTTGCAACTTATCTTTATCCACAGGATCCTTCCCTAAAAGCATGAAAACAGCAAAGGTCACTCCTATATACAAAAAAGGTAACAAATCCGATCCCAACAATTATCGACCAATTTCTGTTCTTACTTTCTTTTCAAAGATTCTTGAAAAACTTATCTATGACCGTACGTATGATTTCATTAACCAAAACAACATTCTCTACAATAAACAATACGGTTTCAGACAAAATTATTCCACTTCTTTTGCTTTAATTGATCTTACCAACAACATTGTGGATGCTATTCATAATAAGTTGTTTTCGTCTGGCCTATTCATAGATCTTTCTAAGGCATTCGATACAATTGATCACACTATTTTACTTTCAAAACTCTTTAACTATGGTATCCGTGGCATTACTCTTGACCTTTTTAAAGATTATCTGTCCAATCGACTTCAATGCACCTATATCAACAATGTTTCTTCCTATTTTAAACCTATTGTTCCTCAAGGGTCTCTATTAGGCCCTCTTCTTTTTTTATTGTATATCAATGATTTACCAAATGCATCTGACATCCTTTCTTTTTATCTATATGCTGATGACACAACCATTTTTTATTCACACACTAATTTTGATTTCATTTTCAATACTTTTAATAGGGAATTGAAGAACGTGAACGATTATTTCAATGCAAACAAACTTTCAATAAATATTAACAAATGCCATTTTATGCTTTTTGGTTTTCGACACCAAGATTTGATTAACGACACTCATAATGTTTACCTTGCTGCCCACAAAATTCCTCTTGTTAAGCATACTAAATTTCTTGGAGTAGAAATAGACGAAGCACTAAACTTCAAACATCACATTAAAGAAATCGAAACTAAAATTTCGAAAAATATTGGAATTTTATATCGTCTTTCATTTTACTTGCCCAAAGAAGTCCTTCGCATGATTTATTGTTCACTTGTTTTACCTTTTATTTCTTACTGTAATATTGTCTGGGCAAACAACTATGTTTCAAACCTCAACAACATTTTTATTCTCCAAAAAAAAAGCTATTCGCCTCATCTCTGGTGCGTCACGCCTAGATCACACTAGTGAGCTTTTCTCTGACCTTAAATTATTAACTGTCCAAAACATCAATATCCTCCAACAATGCACCTTCGTCTATGAACATGTCAACTGTCTACTTCCAACCAAACTTTCTTGCAACTTTATAAAAAATAATAGCATTCATACCCATAAAACAAGATCCTCCTGTAATCTCCACCCTCCCCTTACCAAATTAACATTAATGCAACATAATATCCGTTATAGTGGCACCAAATTATTTAATGATCTCCCCGACGAAATTAAATTGGCACCTTCAAAAAATACATTTTCTTTTAAACTTAAACAAATTCTACTCCATAAATAACTAATAATAAAACAACATGTTTATTCTGGGTTTTCTGTGCTTCCATAGTATTTTATTATTATTAATTTGTCGTTGTCTTGCTTTACATGTTTGTTTGTCTTGTTTTGTTTCTGTTTGTTTAAACTCCAATATGATTACAATTTCTTAACTGGCTACCCGTCACAAGTTTTTTGGAGGGAAACCTCCAAATGTTATTACTTTCTGGGTGTTGCCTCTTAATTATTTATATTTTAATTGTTATTTTGTTTACTTTGAAATGATAAGAAATAAATGTTATTATGAGATGAGATGAGATGAGTTTATGCAGGAGGTCGGCTCGAACCGATGACCAAGAGCAAAGTGTGTACTCAGTAGCCATTCGAAATTATTAGTCGTAAAAGTACCATTAATTTGGATGACTGCGCATGAGGTATTTAATATACTTAAATAATTTAAGATGTCCTGCGTATATTTACTTAAATAAAATTGTGGCAAAGTCGTGAAAGGCCTAGTGCCAGTTGTGTTCGTTTAAGATGCGGCATTTGGGCTTAGGCACAAGTTCAAAGGTACCAGTGAACGTTAGCGTCAAAGCTTCCGCTGCGCTGTTGAAGTCGAGCAGATTGTGCAGCTCGATGAAATTGTGGGAGATTAGTTACCAGGGTTTCGACGATATGCCTCATGTCCTTTAATTCTTTATTTATGTCAAATTCAGGTACTGGCACGGTTATTTTTTTTTTCTTTTTTTTTTTGTGTGCCGTATTTTTTACCTCTTGTTAGTTATTTTCCGTCCTGACATGGTGTATTGTAAGAAAATCTTTGTGCAATTAAGACGGAAAGAAAAATGTGTGTGGACAGATATCATCAAGTTGCAGGGGAAAAGGGCCCTGCAACCATGTTTTAAAGGAGTGGAAAAAAAAGATTGGAGACAAAAGTCAGCATTGGGGTAGTGAATGAACCAGCATGAGTCATTTAATGAAATGCTGTACTTAGAGGAGGGTGATAAGACACCACCGCCGTATGGGGTGATAGTAGGAGGACCAGCATGAGTCATATAACCAGCATGAGTCATATAATGAATGCTGTACTTAAGAGCATGAGTGATAAAACACCGCCGTATGTGGGGGTAGTTAATGAACCAGCATAAGTAATTATGTGGTGGTAGTAGGGGAACCAGCATGAGTCATATAATGAATGCTGTACTTAAGAGCATGAGTGATAAAACACCGCTGTATGTGGGGGTAGCTAATGAACCAGCAGAAGAAATTATATGGTGGTAGTAGGGAAACCAGCATGAGTCATATAATGAATGCTGTACTTAAGAGCATGAGTAATATAATGAACCAGCATAAGAAATTATGTGGTGGTAGTAGGGAAACCAGCATGAGTCATATAATGAATTCTGTACTTAAGAGTATGAGTGATAAAGCACCGCCGTATGTGGAGGTAGGTAATGAACCAGCATAAGAAATTATGTGGTGGTAGTAGGGAAACCAGCATGAGTCATAATATAATGAATGCTGTACTTAAGAGCATGAGTGATAAAACACCGCCGTATGTGGGGGTAGGTAATGAACCAGCATAAGAAATTATATGGTGGTAGTAGGGAAACCAGCATGAGTCATATAATGAATGCTGTACTTAAGAGCATGAGTAATATAATGAACCAGCATAAGAAATTATGTGGTGGTAGTAGGGAAACCAGCATGAGTCATATAATGAATGCTGTACTTAAGAGCATGAGTAATAAAACACCGCCGTATGTGGGGGTAGTTTATGAACCAGCATAAGTAATTATGTGGTGGTAGTAGGGGAACCAGCATGAGTCATATAAAGAATGCTGTACTTAGGAGCATGAGTGATAAAACACCGCCGTATGTGGGGGTAGTTAATGAACCAGCATAAGTAATTTATGTGGTGGTAGTATGGGAACCAGCATGAGTCATATAATGAATGCTGTACTTAAGAGGATGAGTGATAAAACACCGGCGTATGTCGGCGTATGAACCAGCATAAGTCAATTATGTGGTGGTAGTATAGGAGCCAGCATCATATCGTCATAATGAATGCTGTACTTGGGAAACCAGCATGAGTCAAAATGAGTGCTGTACTTGGGAAACCAGCATGAGTCAAAATGAGTGCTGTACTTTGGAAACCAGCATTAGTCGTAATATAATGAATGATTTGATTTGATTTGAATTTATTTGGAAAATCATCATAAGAAATACATACAAAGTGATAACATAAATTACGGACATTACAAATAATACATTTAAAAAGACTTTCCAGGAAAGCCTAAAAAGCTTATCAGCTTATTTCCATTGGGATCCTTTTACAATCTAAAATAAAAAATATAAACATTACAAAGTATAGCATTAAACACGTAAATATTACAAAAACAATAATATAAAAAACAAGTTAAATTAAAGACTATGATTGACTTATAGAGTTACTTTACTTGGGGAACCAGCATGAGTCATAAGATGAATGCTATACTAACTATAAACCATTCAGATTTGTGCAAAATATTTGCCAGTTTAGCGTAGCATCAAGAAAGAAAAACAACAAGTTATTATTTATTTCTTTTGGATGTAAAACAATTGGAAAATAATAAATGATGTCAACAGTGTATTGCCTGGCATTTTGTTTTGTTTATTCTGTTTAATTATGTATTTATTTTCCTCTAAAATCCGGTTCCGGATTGTCCACAGTGACTGCAGTAGTAGTAACAGATAATAAGATTGTTGTTATTTAATGGCATAAGTTGGCATAAGAGGCTCCGTGCATGAAAGCAGACCTTACTTTTTAACTAGGTCATTCGATCCGAGGTCGATTATCAAAAATATGGCTTGAATGTTGCCACTTGATTTACAAAATTAGTTAGGTCGTTTATCTTTAGGCCGGGCACCCCCCAAAGAACAGTATTATCATAGTGATGACTGATTCGGAAGTCAGGCAAATGTCGATGTGAACCAAGTATGGAGTCGGACGAATTACCCAAGCCGTGATGGAAAGCGAGGCTTTCGCTCAAACCGGAAACGAATGAGTTGAGCCTAGGACACAAGCAGACTACATAATTACAGTAAAGTACGAAAAATCGAACAGAATGGGGGTAAGATAAGGTGTTAGATGAATTCCAGTCAAAGTATATTGTGTGAGTTCACACAGCCTATAAGTGTATGAGGATAAAATGAACTGGTAAATGTAAAAGTGAAAATTATTTTACTTAGCCAAAAACTGGCGTGGTAATCTGTTGACAGCGTGAGGTGAAGAGGATGAGATGCTCACGCTGTCAAAAGATGATTGCGAGGGCGCCCCGCAATCACGTGATATTTTCGTATATTAAGCGACTTACATTTTCTATACCTGACATAATTATTTGAAGTATTTATATCCCAATATATTTGGTTGGTGTCATAATAGGCGATTTTAAACTCACATAAACATGCGCTGCAATGAAATCATCGTTATTGAAAAAAAACAGTATTATTTGATTATCTATTTATTAATATTAATATATTGTTTTCTCTTTTTACTTGGTTAGATAAAACATGTTACTGAGAAACGGCAAACATTCTAGTTTAAATTCTTTATGTTAAGTACCCACATATTGCACTATTTTCTTTAAGCTTAAATAGGTTCTCTTTTCGTTCATGTGTTGGCAATAGAAAATATTTCTCTCCAAACATTTTCCAAAATATTGGTACACAACAATGAAAAAAAAATGTGTGTTACGTTCTCGGTTACGTCACTAGAACCATTCTTGCGACTGAGTTGAACTTCGAAAATGCCGGTCAGATGTAAAAACGAGTTAAAAAGAATAAATTAGCAATTGTCACTGCATACTCATCCTTCAAACTAGCCGCCATCAAGCAAACACTGAATTCACACTCATTCAGATAAACAAAAAAATGCACTTATTTTCGGATGATTTTTTTCTTACTTAATTTGTGTATTGTTTGATATTAATGTACATCGTTTTTTTTTTTACTATTATGATTCCAATTATATATTGGAAATAAGGATTTGATCGAGTCGACTTCAGATTTGCAAGTAACAGAGAAGCATTTCTCTTGTCCGTTGTCAGATGGTTATTTGAATCTTTAAAGGATATACGGCCATACTGCGTTGAAACACAGGTTCTCGTCAGATCACCGAAGTTAAGCAACGTTAGGCCCGGTTGCGTTCTGGATGGGAGACCGTCTAGAAATCGCGGCGGGTGCTGTATATACTGGAGAGTGATGGTGTAATTGTAATATCGGACTAGCATGTGATAGGCATGGATTCGAGGTTATCTGTACCATACTAATTGCATCCTTAGGCAAGATGCTTTACTCTCATTTGCTCATCCTTCGGATGGGATGTAAAGCCGTTAGTCCCGTGTACTTAACAGTGCACGTTAAAGAACTTGGTACACTATTCGAAAAGAGTAGGGGATCGTCTCCCGGTGTGCTGATCTGGTAGGCGCTGCACTGCTGGCTGCCGTGGGTCCGTGGAGGGCCTAATCCGAATTTCATCAGTTTCCAGTTAAGCTTGAGGACAAATATAAATACCTTTACCTTTGTTGTTGATTTATCTAATACTTATATGTAATTAACCGCTTTACGTCAATCTGTGTAGTAGGTACTAACAATATGTATTTGAACTCTAGTAACCGTCCTTTACTGATATCTATCTTCGACTCAATGTATTTCATTGCTTTCATGAATATGAACAGTTTATCTTAAATGAAAGTTGAATTGAATTTGAATTGCTTGTTTATTGTATTAACAATTGTATGTAATTTTAGTATTAATTTCTTTAAAATTAATCTTATGAGGGTTAGTCTTACTGGAACAATAGTACTTTTTTTAACATTTTATAATAAATATAAATTCCACATGATATGAACAAGTACAACACCGTGTTTGATATTATCAAGAAGTGATAACAGTAAACAATTGTATGAATATGCTTGATAAATAAATAGACATAGCAGTCAATGAATTATTCAACAATTAGTATAATTATGTTTGTTTTATAATACAATATTGTGTGTATAGATGTACGTGGCGGAGCGTTTATTAGAGGGTGGAGGTTGGATATTCCAAAGATGTTTTATTGGGGAGGGGCCTTTATTCAAATAATTGCGGTAGGCCTAGATGGTATAATCAATACATTATTTAGTTTAAATCAAACACCAAATAATGACAATCATCAGTGGGCCGTCAATAAGAAACACGCTCTAAACGGCTTGCAACATGGGCCAAAGCATCCCTGGTCTCAATGGCGATACAGTACATACAGATAGCGCGCAGTCTGTTCAAAACATACAGCAACTCAACAACTCGGGTACCATTCGGCTATATCGATTTCTGATATAATTTTATATACTGCTTTTACAATTTTCCCTGCAAAATACCTCGATGATGTTTTAATATGCTGGACTTTTTTTGCAGTATACTTTCATTTTGTTTAAACTACAGGCGTTGCCCGTGAAAAAAAACCTGCCGATGAAATTAGAAATGTTGTTTTAAAACTTTCTATAACATCTGCCTGAGAGAGAAATATTATAAAATCTACGTTTCCTACATTTGAAATAGAAAAGGTAGGTATGCAAGGTGGACATCTCAGAAATAACCATAATTTATATATAGACACGCTAACATTGACCTCGTGGAGCACATTTAGCTCGTAGTATCATGCACGTGCACATATAGCTCATCACGTTGGTAAGTCACAAACATATTGATGATTTTTTTTAATTATTATATTATTATGAAAGCATTATTAAATATATACCGGTAGGTCTATGTGAACGGCCGACACTAACCACGATACATTACTTTTAATTACTCTTTGTAGGCCTACATTTAGTCTTTGATCACTATATTGGATGCGTTATTATGTTGCTTGTAAACAGTCATTCTACATGCTTTAGATCATAGAAATAATTACTGTGTTGCTCCTATTTTAGCTGCATCGTTCCTTTCCGAGAGAGGGCGTATGTAAATAGGATCCATGTTATAAGTTTCGCATTGACTACATGTGTTCTAGAGTTCGGTTTCTAAATGTCTTATTGTGCCGAGATAGTGTGTAATTTACTAAACTAGTAGGCCGCACATTGCTTGTAAGTTGTTAGAGTATTATATTACAATAATTAGAATTATATGAACCACAGTAGTGGCCTAGATTATTAATGCTATACTGCATTGTGGTCGTAGGCCTAGGCCTGCGTAGATTGAATCGTATACGATCGCTCGAACAGCATGGCGATAAACACGAGTCTCCCTGTAGAGGGCGGTGTTCTATTTTGTATGCCATATCTATAGAAGTAGTCACGTCCGTATGAGGGCGCTGTTGATTATTTGATGACTTTGTTTAATATGTTCTTTAGGCATGTACACCTCCGTAAGAGGGCGCTACGTTTGATCTGTTTTGCAGATAGTTTTATATTTATGTTATGTATATTATTACTATTTGGAGCTGGATTTAAGTATGCTTAATTTCAGTTCACCCTGTTTATGGCTGAATTTGCTGTATTAAAGAGTCAGTCAACAAGTGATTGTGTTGCAGTATTTTTTGTCGTGGATTGGGTTTATCTACTGAATAGCGAGTTTGACGGTTCAAGCTCGTGAGGTCAGCACAGTGAAAAGCAATGTCGACTTCTAGTAGAAGACGTGATGGTGCGAGAGATGATGCAAGGTCAATAGGGTCAAGGAGCCATAGATCGAAGGCATCATCGCAGTCGGTGTCATCATTGGAAGTATCTGCTGCACAAGCTCGTGCTGATGCTGCTGTAGCGAAAGCTCGTGTTACATTTGCGAAGAAGAAGTGTGCCGCTAAGTTAGAGGCGTTGAAGGCTGAAATGGAAGCAGCTAAAGCTATGTTAGACATAGACGAAGTAGAGAAAGAAGAAGAAATGGCTGCAGCACAGGCTAGAGCCAATGTCCTTCAAGCAGAATTGCAACATATGTCTTTTGAAGATATTGAGGAAGAGCTTTCACAGTTAGAAAGCAATAATCAGATGGAAGAGGTGCAAGGCGCACCCCAAGATGCAGTACCCAGTCAAAGAATGGCAGAGGTGCTTAACGAACTTCCAAAGATGGAACCCAGTCAGCGGGTAGAAAATTATCTAAACAATGCTGTAGAGGTACCAACGTCTACTCTTAATCCTGGAGCTAGATCTTACGAACCAAATCATATGCAGGAGTACATTCGAATACTGGCACGTCAGCGATTACCCTTGCAAGAACCGGATATTTATTCTGGGGATCCAATAATGTTTCTTCCGTGGAAAAGATCCTTTGAAGCTATGGTGAAAACAGCCTGTGTGGACACTGTTGAAAAGCTGTCATTCCTGTGCAAATATACTACTGGCGAAGCAAAAGTTTTGGTTGATCGATTCAGACTAAGGCATGTTGAAGATGTTGACAAGGCCTATCATGAGGCCTGGACTGAGCTAGAAGACAGGTTCGGGAACCAAACCTTAATATCAGCTGAAATCATCCTGAGACTTACCGAATACAGAAGATTCAAAGCAGGTGATTTGACCGCACTCCAAGAACTGGCTGATTTGTGTGGAGACGCAGTTGCTCAAATGCAGGAGCTACCCCATCTGATTATGTTAAACACTCCTCATGGTATTAAACCAATTGTAGAGAAGTTACCACACTTCATAATTAATAAATGGAGAGAAAAGGTCGCAAAACATAAAAGGAAAATGAAAACGTTCCCGAATTTCAGCATTTTCACAGAGTTTCTAAGTGAGATGGCTCACATCCAACGTGATCCTGATGTCCCAAGAGGAATTGTTGATGAGGTCAAAACTGATACACCGGGAAACTACCGTACACAGACAGGTTACCGTCCTAAGACCACGCAACGTTCAACTGTAAATGTGAGAATGACTGAGGTGAATAAATCTGAAGGGATGTGTCCGCTACACAATGGTCAGCATCCGTTGGTAGACTGTAGAAACTTTCTGGCCAAGACTTATGCTGCCAAGAAGTCATTCCTTAAGGAAAACCAAGTATGTTTCCGATGTCTCTCATCTACATCACACATGGCTAGGAATTGTGATAGAAATGTCAGGTGTGGAGAATGCGGTAGTGATCGTCACCCGACTGCATTCCATGGTGACCGTCCGCAGAAGGCGAATGGCGGGGAACAAGTAAAAGCGGAGCAAAAGGCAAATGGCGGGGAGCAAGTAAAAATGGAGCAAAATGCGAAAGGTGAGAAGGCAAATGGCGGGGAGCAGGGGACAGAGTCGCAGAAGACGAAGGAAAGAGACAAAGTAGTAAGTACTACATGTACGGATGTCTGCGGTGGAATTGGGCTGAGCCGATCGTGTGCTAAAATTTGTTTAGCAAAAATATATTTAGAAGACCATCCTAACACTTTCATAAAAACCTACATTATACTAGACGACCAAAGCAATCGCTCGTTGGCCAAGAGTGAGGTATTCGACCTTTTTAACATCAATGCAAGACTTACGTCGTATACTTTGAAGACCTGTTCGGGAGCGGCTGAAGTTCAAGGCCGAAAACTGGAGAAGCTAATAATTGAGTCCATGGATGGTAAAACAAGAATAGCAGCCCCATCGCTACTTGAATGTAATGACATACCTGGGAACAAGGCAGAAATTTCCACTCCAGAGACAGCCAGCAATTTTCCTCACTTGAAGGATATTGCGGACAAGATACCACCCTTGGATGAGAATGCAAATATTACCATACTGCTGGGCCGAGATGCTGCTCAAGCTCATAAAGTCCGAGAAGTACGCAATGGACCAAATCACTCTCCATGGGGCCAACGACTTGATCTAGGCTGGATGGTTATTGGCGACGTCTGCTTAAGGGGAGCCCACCAAAAAAATGTTGTCACCGCCAACAGAAACCATATAAAGGTTTTGAGAAATGGTAGGCCATCCGCCATGTTTACAACTTGTAAAGGAATGATCAGTGCGAAGGAAATAACCCTGCAACGCGGCTGTGACGTACTCGGTGGTAATGTATTCCAACAGAAAGAAGATGACGAGAAGTATGGAATGTCCAAAGAAGATGTGGAGTTCGTGCAACTTATGGGAAAAGAGATGAAACGAGGTGAACAAGGAAATTGGATAGCCCCACTTCCTTTTCGAGAAGAAAGAAAAAGGTTACCCAACAACAAGCAGCAAGCAATGAATCGTATGCAGTCTCTTATTCGCACACTGGATAAGAAGCCAGAGATGAAAGCTCACTACTTAGCGTTCATGGAGAAAGTATTCTCAAAGCAACATGCTGAGCTCGTCGAAGATGACAGTCATGATGAAGAGTGCTGGTATTTACCACACTTTGGTGTGTACCATCCACAAAAGCCAGGGAAGATCCGGGTGGTTTTTGATTCCAGTGCGCAATTCCAAGATACATCACTTAACAACGTGTTAATGAGTGGACCAGATCTGGTAAATGGGTTGCTTGGTGTATTGATACGGTTCAGGCAGGATACTGTGGCGTTTGTAGCAGACATTGAGCAAATGTTCTACTCATTTCAAGTCGTGGAAGAACACAGAGATTATCTTCGGTTCCTGTGGTTCGAAGACAACGACCCCAGCAAAGTATTGAGAACGTATCGGATGAAAGTTCACATCTTCGGAAACAAACCTTCTCCAGCTGTTGCTACGCTGGGACTGAGAAAGACTGCACAAGAAGGAGAGAGCGAGTTTGGCGCAGATGCAAGAGAGTTCGTGGAGAAGAATTTTTATGTCGATGATGGGCTGAAGTCTTTAGCTACTTCAGATGAGGCGATCGACCTGCTCCAGCGCACACAAGCCATGTTAGCCACAGCTAATTTACGATTACATAAAATTGTCTCAAACGATGCAAAAGTGATAGCGGCTTTCTCACCTCAAGATGTAGCAAGTAACATGTGCAACCTCGATCTCGGATCTGACGCTCCTCTTACGCAAAGGTCATTAGGGGTACTGTGGGATGTCAAGTCAGATGCCTTTACTTTCTCTATTACGGAGGTTAGCAGCAAGGCATTCACTAAGCGAGGAGTGCTGTCAGAAATCAACAGCATATATGACCCAATCGGCTTTGCGTCACCCGTCATTATAGAGGGAAGAAGGCTGTTAAGGGAAATGACAAAGGATCAATGCATAGATTGGGATGAGCCATTACCGAAACAGCTACATGATTCATGTCAGAAGTGGCGAAGCTCCATAGTTCAACTGTCAGATGTTCTGATTCCTCGTCCTTATACATCATTTCCATCAAACCAGTCCATCCAGAGAGAACTCCACACATTCTCCGATGCTTCTAACACAGCCATTGGCGCTGTGTCTTACCTCAGAATTACTGATAAAGTGGGAGAAGTTCACTTAAGTTTTGTTGTTGGAAAGGCAAAGCTAGCACCTAAAGCTGCGACATCAATACCACGGTTAGAGTTGTGCGGAGCAGTACTTGGCGCAGTAGTTGCAAAATGTGTTAAGACTGAATTGGATTTTAAGTTGGATGCCACACATTTTTACACCGATAGCAAGGTCGTTCTCGGTTATATCACAAATAAAACCCGTAGGTTCTACATGTACGTGGCAAACAGAGTGGATCAGATTCCTCAGTCGACCAAACCAGAACAATGGAAATATGTTAAAACAGACATAAACCCAGCCGATCAAGCTACAAGATCCATCAAGGCTAAAGACTTACAGAACTCAGCATGGATTCAAGGACCAAGATTCCTACTTAATAAGAACTCGTGTGAGAGAAACACAACGGTCTGTGACATCAGTGAAATTGAAGAGGATCCCGAAGTAAGACCTGTCGTAGCTACCAGTGCTACAGAAGTTCAGTCAGCCAAATCACTGGGATCCGAGCGATTTAGCAGATTTTCGAATTGGGGAAATCTTGTGCGAGCAATTGGAAGTCTTGTGCATATTGCTTGTACATTCACAGAAACCAGGAAAAGAGACTATATCCCTACACTTCAGAACAGAAGCAAGTGGCAACATGAAAAGAGGAATATAAAGGAAGGAGATATTGTTCTTCTAAAGGAGAAAGACACCGTCAGAAATGATTGGCCTTTGGGACGAATCGTTAAAGCAATTGACGGATCAGACGGACGAGTTAGGAGAGTGGAAGTGACTGTTTATAGAGGTGGAGAACTGAAAACCTTTGCAAGACCGATTAGTGAATTGGTACTGATAATGCCGACTCCTGTTACATTGAACATTATTATAATGAATATTATGTCATATTCCTTTGTTATTTGTTTATTTTTTTAACTTTTTGATATGAATGGTATCCTTTAGATACCAGACGGGGAGTGTGTTGCTCCTATTTTAGCTGCATCGTTCCTTTCCGAGAGAGGGCGTATGTAAATAGGATCCATGTTATAAGTTTCGCATTGACTACATGTGTTCTAGAGTTCGGCTTCTAAATGTCTTATTGTGCCGAGATAGTGTGTAATTTACTAAACTAGTAGGCCGCACATTGCTTGTAAGTTGTTAGAGTATTATATTACAATAATTAGAATTATATGAACCACAGTAGTGGCCTAGATTATTAATGCTATACTGCATTGTGGTTGTAGGCCTAGGCCTGCGTAGATTGAATCGTATACGATCGCTCGAACAGCATGGCGATAAACACGAGTCTCCCTGTAGAGGGCGGTGTTCTATTTTGTATGCCATATCTATAGAAGTAGTCACGTCCGTATGAGGGCGCTGTTGATTATTTGATGACTTTGTTTAATATGTTCTTTAGGCATGTACACCTCCGTAAGAGGGCGCTACGTTTGATCTGTTTTGCAGATAGTTTTATATTTCTATTTGGAGCTGGATTTAAGTATGCTTAATTTCAGTTCACCCTGTTTATGGCTGAATTTGCTGTATTAAAGAGTCAGTCAACAAGTGATTGTGTTGCAGTATTTTTTGTCGTGGATTGGGTTTATCTACTGAATAGCGAGTTTGACGGTTCAAGCTCGTGAGGTCAGCACAATTACTTTTGTTTAGGAGTAACCGTACATTTAATGTACGATGATACTAAACAATCGCAATTGACATACTACAAATAATGTAAACCAAAATTGCTAGAGTTTAATTAAAGCAAAGGTTTCTTTTATGTTTGAATGCAATTATAGTTAGCTAGACTTATTGTTGTATTAATTTAGATACACAAATAAAAATATGAAATCATAAGAAGAAACATTCGGGAATTACCAATCGTGATCTTAGAAATTATATTCATGACTAATGTGTCTATTTTAATATTTGAAGTAATCTTTTCTTTATATTATGTCATTTGAACAATTGAATAGAACATGAAATCAGTACTTATGGATTTTAACCGACGAAGCCTCTACCTTTGCAATCGAACATTTTACCGGCACAAACGAAGCAAATTGAAAAAGTTTGTTGCTGTTGCTGATCTGGTAGATACCATTGAAATGTTAGCGAAACAATAAGTCATGTGTCTTAGAAAAGATAGTATTAAGGTTTTTTGTTTTCTGATGTCATCTGTAGACTTTTAACGGCGGTAAAGTTACTTCCGAGTTCGTTATCACTTTGCGATGTCCGGGTTGCAACTACAACTTTGCTGTAGTCACAATAAAACCTCTGCACGAAACTCGTGCAGCTGTCCCACATGTGAACTGACATGTACATTTGATATACATTTGAGTAAAAATATTCCTTATTTCTCTCTTTAAACAAACTAAAAAAATGAACTAATGTATATTAATTATACTGTATATGGTTTGGCTATTTAATATTATTGTGACTCTGACTGTTTAAAACTTAATGAATAAATGGCTCATATGTTTAATATGTTATAAATTGTGTATACACTACGATACGACGTGAAGTTATTATTACAGTTGTAGACTCCGACTCGCAATAAAATTAATAATATTACAGGTAATATTTATTATTAATTTATAAAGATTAAACAAGTTATTACAAAGTGTGACATCAGTTGTTACAAAACCTTGGTTAATCTGACTTTCCAATTTCAAGATTAACCTTGACGAGGCAGCAGTGTTCGTAACCATGTGAGGGGTACAACCGTGCAGTCCTCGACAATCTAGTTGCAACAAAAAATGATCTGTAAAATGACCCGCGATGTGGTTGCTTCATTTAGGTATGCTATTACTGGCACTCCCTTTAAATTGTAAAATTAAACACTTTTTAAATCACACTTAATTATATAGTAATAATTATTATTAATGTGTGTAACACTTACTTTGGCTT
This sequence comes from Antedon mediterranea, assembly GCF_964355755.1. NCBI lineage: Eukaryota > Metazoa > Echinodermata > Crinoidea > Comatulida > Antedonidae > Antedon > Antedon mediterranea. The sequence continues at coordinate 13,629,941 of NC_092674.1, forward strand.
GAAGATCCAATTTAGCACCTTCCTTGAGCAAAATAGTGCAAACATCTGTTTGGCCGTTTTGTGCAGCCAAATGTAAAGGTGACCACCCATCCTGAAATATTACAAACATTATGTTATAATAATTTTTCTCTAAACAAACTATTATAATATTGTCCTGAAATCAATACGATGTGATCAATTAAAAATTACGTTATAGATTTAAATAATGCTAGGCCTACATTATTAAATTAAATACGTATACATTTGTCTTTCTTGTATAATATTTTTTTATATAAGTGCTTTATAAATATATAAAACAAATAAGTGGGTTTTTTTGCCTAAAAAGTAAACACTTCATATGATAGTGCTAACTAGTCTTGAGTGTAAATTATTATAAAGGGGCGTTTGAACTGGCAGTTACAGCTAAAATATCCAGGCTTCAAATTCTGTTCAGGTAACACATTTTGACTGCTAAATTCTTACCATTCATGGTTTCATTTTACCGTTACTTGGAGGGGATATGTTTTTTTAAATGTTTTATAAAATCAAATAAAAATCTTGATTCATATCTATTTATTGTATCATTTTGCATAAAATACAGTGTTGCTCTACAGTACAATCCAAAAACAGAAAACTGAAAAAAAAAACACGAAATATCATTCTCTAACATCCAGTGCCCTAAAGGCATATGGTAACAAAGATTACGGAATTTATTACGAGAGGTGATGGACCTTTTCTTTGAACGTCAAAATAGTGCATTGGATAGGTTGGGTCCTCAGTAAAGTCTCTTATCAAAATGCGTACTGTAGTCCACGTGATGCATAAATAACAATACGTTCCAGCTAATTCATCTACATTTAATTTGGGATATTTTGTTTGCGTTTCTGAGAGATCTACCTGTCGCTTCAGTACGGGTATTGGGGATATACTATAATATTATTATTTTTCATGGACACTCCTCCCAAACTTCAGAACAAGCTGGAGACGACGGTCACAGAGCCTATCAAGAAAAAATTCCTTTAGGGCTGCAGTGTACGAATATTACCTCCTCCCTAGTACAATTCTTAAAAACCTCTTCTGGACCGATTCCAGGTCAAAGCTTAATTCGGAGGTCAGGGAGGAGTGCCAGGTTGGGCAAGCATATTCAATTATGGGCGTATGAAAGATTTATAAATCTTGATTAACTGATCTTCTGGTGCGCCAAACCTTTTAAGTACCGACACAATATGCATGGCTTTATTGGCCTTGCTAACGATCTCACCAATGTGTGTATCCCACTTAAGGTTATCTTGGATAGTTACACCTAAAAGCTTAAATTGCTTAACAGTCTCAACTTGGACTCCATTATTAGTCAGTAAATCATAGTAACCATGAGTTTTACAAAAGTTAATCTCCACTGATTTACACTTATTAGGGTTAAGGGCCATTTTATTTATTTTACACCATTCCTCTAAATTACTAAAGTTTGATTGAATAGAGTCCAGACAGTTAATGTTGTAAATAGAGAGGCATTTTAATTTATTGATGATAAAAAGTGTAGTATTACTGTAACCGAATTAGTCATGATATACGATGAATTTAAATAAGTTTTTGCATCATGAGGTATAGTATTATTATATTATTATCAATCGAATTAACATTTTTGATGTTTTATAGAATACAAATACTGGTACGTAATGGCCGAAACTCCACACTAAACATGGCCATGCATTTAATACTAAACATTGTATTACATTGAAATGTCAGAATGTTATAATGTACTTGGTATCAAAACTATACTAAATGACCAAAAGGTGACATACACTTTTGTCAAATCATCTCCTGTTTTGTATCGTTGGATAGATTTTAACTATGAAACTATTTTAACAATAATATTGTTTGTACACTATACGTATGATGTAGTAATTTTTTGTTTGTCATTGAAAGTAATGGTAAATGTATAATTTGTATAGTGTCCCATATCGTTTATGAACGCGTTATAATTTTGATTCTGTTCTGGTTTTATGTGTAAAAGTGAAAATCAAAATAATTAAAATATTAGAAGTAATCGTGATCTTTGAAATTATAATCATGAATATTGTCTCCATATTGATAATTTAAAGTAATATTTTTAAATTTTATATGTCATTTGACCCAGGCCTAAATAATATGAAAAAAAAATCTTTTAAAAAACAATAGTACATATATAATCCGAATGTGCATGTATATTGCTATGATATACATAATTAAATGACTTTTTCTCTGGCCTTCCGATTTAGGTGAAGTAGACATTATTTTATTATGACATACAGTAGTAACGTTCTACCGATATTTGTTATTGAAGATAATCATGTTCCTTTGTAATCAGTGCTACTAATCACCAACATCATTGATAGAGAACCAGATGTAAACAACAGACGAATCAGAGGTAATTTAAATCGGACGACGAGGAACCCAAATCATCAACAGAGACAAAGGCGTCCACCAACTCACATTGGCTCCCTAGAGGTATATCAGTTTAAAAACATATTTTATTCTAATGGAGCTGTCTAAGCAGGACTGCCAAGCAGGTTAGTTTCGCTAATTGTTTTTTTTTTCGAAAAGAATTAATAATTCACATGTCGTATCGTTACGTAAAATACATCAAGTTCACTATGTCTGTCGGTCTGTCGGTCCGGTATCACTATGCGTTTTATCGCTTTCAGACCTTATCTTGATATCAGTTCAATCTAGCTAGGTCAATTTTTCACAGTATATTCCTTATGGCCAGGAATCGATGTGGTTATGTTTTCACGGTGCGCAATAAAAAATTACGCGGTCTACGCACGATTTAACGAAATCACGTTTGTAATCATATCTTCACAACCATGAATCACAATTAAATAAAATTTGGTACTCATAAATTTCAGGGCATAAATCATCATATGGCAATACAATTACGCGTTAAATGTTATTGCGCACCCTTTTTGCCCGATTTATGTTTTCTTGACTTACTTTTCAACTCGAAATTACGTTATACGAGCACGTCAAAAGTAACAGGCTACGCACGTGGAAATTAAAAAATATAAATGTTTTTAAACATTTCAACATTTTTAAACATGTTCAATAATTTCGGTCAGTATAGTTCACTATGTCGGTCGGTCGGTCGGTCGGTCTGTCTGTCTGTCTGTCTGTCTGTCGGTCTGTCGGTCTGTCGGTCTGTCTGTCGGTCGGTCTGTCGGTCTGTCTGGCGGTCCGGTATCACTATGCATTGTAGCACGCGACTTAATGGCTGTTGGCCTTGTTTAAATACGATGTATTTATAATTATATGGACCTCAACAAAATCCATCTAAAGTACCAGCAGCATTGGTTGACAAACCCTTAATCTTCGATCACATACTGACCGTCATTAAGCTTTATAACCAGTCACATCAATGAGGAACTTAATTACACATTGCATTGTTTGCAAACTGATAAGTAATACAACCCAACAACACTGTCATGATGTAATTAGGAAAAGAAGGAACAAAATGGCTTCTTTCATTGAAACATCAATTTTAATTGATGTTTCAATAAAAATACATACAGGAGCTATTTTGGCTTGGTATTATGTACAAAAGCCCTAGAAAACATCTTATTTTATTGTTTTAGTTTTCTTCAGAAATATAACTTTTGATTTTAAACACGATATTTGTATTCGAGTATTATAATACAGTATGTATAATTTTTCAATAACTGTTACGGAGTCTATTTGTACAAAAGATGGTGGACCGGTAACGTACACCTTAAACACAGAATGGATCTTTTTTTCATTTTGGAGGAGATGGTATTAACAGTCCGTTGTCGTTTCAGCAAAGATATCTCCGAGTTGGAATAAGAAACAACAAAACATATCCATCTAGTGCACTGTTTTAGGATGAAGTTATGTGGAGAAACCACTGTGATCTACTGTAGCTAAAGTAACCGATATTAGCTTCGATGGTTCACTATGGCAAGAAGCATTACTGTTTTTGATGATCAACTTTAGATAGCATGGTAACCAACGTGGTGATGTTGCAACATGTTAAGATGCATAGCCCTTAATGATTTATATGAAGTAGGATTTTCTAAAAAGAAATACTTCAATAAAGAGTCATAATACTGTAGGTTGAAGCAAGTACCAACACAAAGCGTTACTGGAATTCATCAAATCCACAAGATATAATAATGTTTGGAGTATCAACCTTGACTTCAACTGATGGATGTGCTGTCTATAACGCAAAAGCTAATGAGACCTATCATCCAACGTCATCTCTGAAGTAAAACTATTTGCCAATTATTGCATTCATAACACAATTCCAAGTACTGAAGACGCTGGAAATTGCAAACAGACTTTGTAAGTGAACGAGAAAAAGGTGTTAAAATGCTACTAAATGCTTCTCCGTGAGAGTTAAACACAGGGAGACACCAATCACGAACACCATCCTTTCTAGTATTTGAACTCAGTCAAGTTAGATTGGTCAACCCGTATAGCCTAAACCAAATCACAAATAAAGCAAACAGAATACTAAGATTGCGAAACATAAATCTATATAATACAATTGTAGTAGGAATATTAAACCTATAGCGTCTTATTCGACCTAAGCTTGAGTAATGTTTTGAGGCTTGGCCAAATCACGAATCGGACATGTACAAGCTATTATTTGCAGCTAAACACATAGCACAATAATACGAGGATGCTTCGATACAACCATTAGCCTAATTTTTTCGTGATTTTATGGATTTTAGCACCGTGACCTCTGACTACAGTTGATACAAATTGTTGCTCATTGTTTAGGTGGTTAGATATTATCCTATTATATGCCTAGAAGAATAGGAGTTAGGCCATGTTATTATTATATAGGCCAGGAACTTTGTTAACGTCTATGTTTTGTATGGTAAATGCACATACGCCCGTATTCTTAAACCGGACTTTAGTCGTAGCTCGAGCTAAAACTTGATGAATGACATCATTTTAATTCATAAACAAAACTTCAACTAAATCGGCGACAAAATCAGGCCAACCTCGGCTAAATCGAGACGGATTTTGATCGATGGCGCAGGCTAAATCGCCGACTAAATGGTATTTAAACGAGGTTTATAAAAAATATGACAGTCGTTGAGTTGTTATATTGGCCAGATATTGAAGAATGAAATATCTATTTTTATATTAGTTGAATTAAATATGCATTGGTATAATGTTGATGCTAATCATGTTTATTTACAACCTTATACAAATTACATAAATTTCTTCACGCAAGTCCGCGATGGAACGTTTATAGCGCTTTCTTGTCACACTATGATGTACGTGATTCGTCGCGATCATACTTTATTGGAGGCCTATAAAATATGGAAGTTTTTGTTTGTTGTTACTGAAAAGTACTTTACTTTTAAATTAATACTGATCTTGTTTCTATAATAAACGATTAAGATTATTATTCATGTATAGTCCTGATGCGTAAAAAGTTTTGTTATAACAAAATGGAAAGTGATATTAAATGCGCAAAATTTCGTTATTTATCATTGGCCAATTTTAATTTATGATATTTATTAAAATAGCCTTTGTTACCCAGACGTGTAAAACTCGATTAAAGCTCGACTTCATTAAGTCAAACTGCAAACTTCTTCTATGAATCGAATTTGAAGTATTAGCTCGAACTAGTACTTTTTGAAGTCGAAGTTCGAACTACGACTAAATATCGGTTTAAGAATAACGGGCATAAATGGCTATTTAAATTATATGGAGTAGGGAAATATATTATAAAGAGCGTTACCTTCGCAATAAGCAATTCAAAGTTTAATATTTTAAATGTGAACGTACCCCCCCCCCCTCTCCCCAAATTCATCAAATGTGCCATGACAAGGACAGTAATCGGTGATACCATACAAAACACACATTTGGTTTTGATTAAATTTAATTCAATAGTTTGGAGTCATTTTATAACAAGTTCCTCTTTCGGATGTAATTTCCAGGGTTCGAATTGTATACGATTAATAATTCAACGTGTCTGTATTATTTGTTCATGTAGTCGACATGTATACTGTTGTACACATAGCCTTGCTTACACTTATTTATTTACGCCTAAACTTCACTACAGTAGAATAGAACCTCTCTTAATTTTCGAACACCCATATTCAGGGAACGAGAACTCTGACTGCTAAAAGAAACAACACTACAAAAGCAAACAGGGATTAAGAACTATAACTGAGAAAGAAACAAAATCATAAAAGCAAATACAAAAAATGACTAAATAATTATATTCATCATTATTAATACAAAACTTCGGTACTTTCTCTGGTTCGAAATGTGTTATTGGCTAATCGTTGGTTGCTAAATTTCAATTCTTCTAGATTTATTAAGTCAGTCCAGATCAATTATTAGGAGACAATTTTCGAAAGGTGAGGTTCCAAAGGTGACCTTTTATTAGGTGTTCTTTGTATTCTATAACCATCTGTGGGCGCGACTTAGATGGTACGCGAGCGAATTGAGCAATGCATCTAGTATTATTAAATATCATCAACAAAATGATAATGTTACTACTGGACAAGTGGTGGTCAATATAAACATAATAATAACCACCAAATATAATTATTGTTACTCACTCTACACAAAGACAATTCCTAAACGAATCGGATAGAGCAAAAGACAAGCAATGCACCAAACGTTGCCACTTTTAAGAATAAATTGAATACCATTAACAATTAATTTCGTAAAAGCATATTTTGTCATTAATTATCCTTTTTTTTAATTGTTTGCTCTTTTTGGAAGTCAACAATAATAATACAGATATATGTAACTTGTATTATCATATTTTTGTGACGTCGTTTGTGGTACACAATACTTAGTTGCATATTTTCCACCTGTGGGTTGGTTTAAATAGACGAGGTATTTGTAAAAGAACAAGTCCAACAGCCATTAAGTCGCGTGCTACAATGCATAGTGATACCGGACCGACAGACAAACAGACCGACAGACAGACAGACCGACAGACAGACGGACCGACCGACATAGTGAACTATACTGACCGAAATTACTGAACATGTTTAAAAATGTTGAAATGTTTAAAAACATTTATATTTTTTTAATTTACACGTGCGTAGCCTGTCACTTTTGACGTGCTCGTATAACGTAATTTCGAGTTGAAAAGTAAGTCAAGAAAACAGAAATCGGGCAAAAAGAGTGCGCAATAACATTTAACGCGCAGTGCGCGCGCAAAAATCTGCGCACTCATGGCAATTTTGTAAACGCTTAAAATTGCCTGAAACGTACTCTTATTTCATCGAAAATAAATTTTGAAAATTTTAGGCGCGCGTACGCATGTGTTACATGCGCTACGCACGTAATTGTATTGCCATATGATGATTTATGCCCTGAAATTTATGAGTACCAAATTTTATTTAATTGTGATTCATGGTTGTTAAGATATGATTACAAACGTGATTTCGTTAAATCGTGCGTAGACCGCGTAATTTTTTATTGCGCACCGTGAAATCATAACCACATCGATTCCTGGCCATAAGGAATATTCTGTGAAAAATTGATTTAGCTAGATTAAACTGATATCAAGATAAGGTCATAAAGCGATAAAACGCATAGTGATACCGGACCGACAGACAGACAGACCGACAGACAGACCGACAGACCGACAGACAGACATACAGACAGACCGACCGACCGACATAGTGAACTATAGAGTCGCTTCCACGCGACTAAAAAGTTAGGTTGTGCACAACGAATGAATAAAGTGAACGGTACCAAGTAAGATGTGTTGTGTATTTATATTCTAAGCATAACAATATAAGCACTTTATTACTTGTCTCGCTGTTTGCGTTTTTTCACGTTCGAACACGGTATCGTTGACCTAAACGCAACTCTATTACTGTTCGCCGAGTGTCGCATTGATTGCAACACACTGCGTTGATTGCAAGGTAGCGAACGCCGCCAAGATAATGTAATGTATATTTGCGCAAAGTTGATACAAGTCAGTCTGTGGAGCACATGCCAAGGAAGTTAATAATTAATCTTTTCTTTGTTGTTTTAACCTTTTGAATTTATAAATTACATTCAATTATCGTACGAAGGAAGACAAATTAAATCCACCACTTTTAAACAAGCTGATTTGAGCAGAGGCAAATCCTAAATTATCAATTTTTTAGGGAATTAAACCCGACAAATCGTTTTAAAACTGGTGTTTTAACATGTGTGTGGTTACATTATAAAATGATAGTTGGAATTGAACCGACTACATTTTCGTCGCAACAGTGATTATTCAACTACCGTAATTGTTGTAAAGAGAGAGGGTGCGAAATTGTTAGATTAGCTTTTTGCACTTGCCATCCTCTCTTCCTTGTTCTTCTAATTCATTTATTCGTTTTAAAAATTAACAAAAAAACATTTTTTGTTTAGTTCACGCAAGTTTTACCATTGAAATCTTACCTTTTAATGTATATCTCAATTATAACAATTTTATATATGTTTTTTTTTTACAAAATTGCTTCAATCGAGTTAATTTTTTTACTGAACCTTTTGAATTGGCGAGTTATGAATGTTTGCATACCGTATGTTGTACCGCGATGGTAAGACTCTCATAAAAATTAATAATATTACAAGTAATAAATATTAATTTATAAGGATTAAACAATTTATTACAAAGTGTGACATCAATATTGTTAAAAAACCTTGGTTAATCTGACTTTCCAATGTCAAGATTAACCATGACGAGGCAGCAGTGTTCCGAACCATGTGAGGGATACAACCGTGCAGTTCTCGACAATTTAGTCATCCTCGCCACAAAAAATGGTCTGTAATATGACCCGCGATGATCTTGCTTCATTTAAGTATGTTATTATTTGCACGCCCTTTAAATTGCAAAATTAAACACTTTTTTAAATCACACTGAATTATATAGCACATATTATTTATGTGTGTAATACTTACTTTGGTCTGAAGATCCAATTTAGCACCTTCCTTGAGCAAAATGGAGCAAACATCTGTGTGGCCGTTTTCTGCAGCCCCATATAAAGGTGACGCTCCATTCTGAAATATTACAAACATTATGTTATAGTATTTTCTCTCTCTAAACAAAGTATTATAATATTGTCCTGGAATCAATACGATGTGATTATTTAAAAATGAAGTTATAGATTTAAATAATGCTACATTGTTAAATTCAATAAAAATTATCAACCATTGATGTTTTCTTTAAGATAATGTATTGTATACGTATACATTTTTCTTTCTTGTATAACATTTTTTATAGTATTTTGTAAATGTAAAACAAATAAGTGTTTTTTTTTCATCCGCTAGTGCTAACTAGTCTGAGTGTAAATTATGATAAAGTGACGTTTGAACTGGCAGTTACAGCTAATATATGCAGGCTCCAAATTCTGTTCAGGTAACACGTTTGGACTGCTAAATTCTTACTATTGGTTTAATTTTACCGCTACTTGGAGGGAATATGTTTTTTTTAAAGTGGTTTATAAAATCTCAATTCATATTAATTTATTGTATCATTTTGCATAAAATACAATTCAAAAACAGAAAACTGAAAAAACCACGACATATCATTCTCTAACATTCAGTGCCCTAAAGGCATAAATGGTAACAATGATTACGGAATCTTTTACGAGAGGTAATGGACCTTTTCTTTGAACGTTGAGATAGTGCATTGAATATGTTGGGTCTTGCAAAATTTAATGTGTTTCCTCAGTAAAGTCTCTAATAACAAGGCCATATAGATGGCTGCAGTCGCGTGCTTAGTGTTTACCGACCGACCGACCAACCTACCAACTGACCGAAATTACTGAACATGTTTAAAAATGTTGAAATGTTTAAAAACAATTATATTTTTTTAATTTACACGTGCGTAGCCTGTCACTTTTGACGTGCTCGTATAACGTAATTTCGAGTTGAAAAGTAAGTCAAGAAAACAGAAATCGGGCAAAAATAGTGCGCAAAGACATTTAACGCGCAGTGCGCGCGCAAAAATTTGCGCACTCATGGCAATTTTGTAAACGCTTAAAATTGCCTGAAACGTACTCTTATTTCATCGAAAATAAATTTTGAAAATTTTAAGCGCGCGTACGCATGCGTTACATGCGCTACGCACGTAATTGTATAGTCATATGATGATTTATACCCTGAAATTTATGAGTACCAAATTTTATTTAATTGTGATTCATGGTTGTGAAGATATGATTACAAACGTGATTTCGTTAAATCGTGCGTAGACCGCGTACTTTTTTATTGCGCACCGTGAAAACATAACCACATCGATTCCTGGCCATAAGGAATATACTGTGAAAAATTGACTTAGCTAGATTAAACTGATATCAAGATAAGATCAGAAAGCGATAAAACGCATAGTGATACCGGACCGACAGATCGACAGACCGACCGACCGACCGACATAGTGAACTATAGAGTCGCTTCCACGCGACTAAAAATGAATCAAATTGAGATCTGCTCAATTATAAGTACAGTAGTCTTATACGTGAAGCATAACTAACAATACGTTACAGCTAATTCTTACATGTGGTCTCGGTAAACTATAAAACAATGAATAAAGAGAATACTTTCAATTACAGATTTATAACAAAAGACGTATGACTAATGGAAGGGTTAACTCCTAAAGATTTGAGTCTCCGCAACAGTAAAGCCTATTTGATACTCTCGGTAATGAGGTCGTGTCATTTAAGATCACTAGTGATTTATTTGCAATCTCAACTGCAGAGTGGGTACCGTACCGTATTTAATTTTTTAGGTGATTTTCCTTTTTTGTGGGTTACTGTATGGGTTGATAAATAATGTATGAGTCGTAAGATGTTAGTTTATTAGTATAGAGTACTGCAAACCATAATAGTAGGTAACATTTGTAATTGAGGGCGTTTTATTTAACACGACAAAGTATCTGAACTCCCCAAAAACGTACCGTATCATAATGTAGTATATTTTAAATGTTGACATGACATAATAAACAATGAAAGTTCTTTCTAACATAATTTTTTTCTCGGGTTACTCGGATGCCGTATTTTTTTATTTTTTTATTTATTGTAATAATAATATCTTTGATTGTATATTGTTTTTCAATAAGCCGTGCGGAGGATTCAGGTAATTTCTCTTAGTATTAAAGGGTAACACCGCGGCTTTAAAGTGTATATTGCTTATTATAAAATATAAACCTCTTAATCAACATTGGTAATAACCGTGCCTAATTTTAGACAGCACTCAGGCAAAAGTTAAGTCGCTTTAAAAAAAAACAAGGCCAACAGCCATAAGTCGCGTGCTCTCAGAAAAAAATGAACTTTCAAAAAGTAATGTACTTTAAAACTTTTCTGTACATCAAAACAGTTCAAAAAGTACAGAAAAGCGATAAAACGCATAGTGATACCGGACCGACAGACCGACAGAACGACCGACCGACATAGTGAACTATTGAGTCGCGTCCACGGGACTAAAAAAAGTTGTTCTATAAGACAATACCAAAGTACGCATGTGGTGAGGTGGAACTAATTCGCCTTAAACATAATAGTTTTAAAATATCATAATTAAACTCAACTATTTAAATAGCTGATAATTAGATATGTGCGCGCGTGCAAATTAACAATTTATTTACTAAAGCTAACAGTATATTTTTTGTATTCGAGAAACGTTGTTGTTGGGATCACACTATGTGGTTGGTGTAACTCAGGATCGGGCACAGGGGCTTCCCGGGCGCGATTTTTTTTTTCGTACATAAGTTGGGGACCCCTCATGAAACGTCACAAAATATACATGAATAATTCATCAGTTAAATTTGTTATTCCGTGTGCACCCAAGCGTATAGCAACAAGTGATTACACGCACAACTGCGATACGATTCTTTCTACAGTAGGCCTAGGATTCTAGGTCAATTCACGTGATTGCCTTCGCGCACTCTTCTTCACACACACACCACTATGCAAAATGTGTCGAGGCTAATCGACAGCTAGGCAAGACATTAAACTAAGTAGTAATTGGACATAGCCCAAAGAAAGCTTAGACCCACAAGAATAAAAAATGTGTATAATTTGTGTACTGTAATTTTTTAATTCTGCTATTTTATTATCAAACAATATGCATGTACTCAAAGGAACTTTAAAAATGCACGTATATGAACACATGAGATGGGAAGAAGATTAGACCCACGAGAATAAAAAATGTATTTTTGTGTAATGTTTATTGTTTAATTTTGCTGACTTATTACTCGGACTGTGTCATACCTAACATACACACGTCACACACACCCACACAGCTACTACTAGAATAGACATGGGTTTAGAGACTAATAATTATGCCTAATAGTATTAATAGAAACTATAATTTTAACACGTGATTCTTTAGTAATAAATTATATTAAAAACACGTCCATAAACTAAATGCTGATTATTTCGACAATCCACACAAAACGCCGCTATTCTTTTATGAAATCCCACGCGGCAACCACAGCGGAGATTAGGCCTAGAATCGTACTGCACTTGTGTAATCAATTCTTGTTGCTATTCGCTTTTACGTGCGAGAGTACATTTCCGGCCATCTAGGGGTGTCATTTAACAAAATTCGCTCACCACAGGCCCCCCATGGTGGGGCCTGTGGTGCAAATGCTCAGTACCGACAGCCCTGGATTCTTGGGCAACCCCATTAAAATGGTTCTGCGACCGCCCTTCTTCACACTAACGATATATTGAAACATTATGTTAATTAGTCTCCTTTACATAGACCTTGGTCATATGCGATTATATATCATGGTACTGAGGATTATATTATTATTTTAACCGAATTAATTATACATTTGTCATATACGATGATTTTAAATCAGTTTTTGCATCATGTAGTAGTGTTATATTATTATTGTAACCGAATTAACATTTTTAAAGTTTTATAGAATACAAATACTGGTTCGTAATGTCCGACACTAAACATGGCCATGCAATTAATACTAAACATTGTATTACATTGACATGTCAGAATGTTATAATTTACTTGGTATCGAAACTATGCTAAATGACCAAAAGGTGACATGCACTTTTGTCAAATCATATCCTGTTCTGTTTTGTATCGTTGGATAGATTTACACTATGAAATTATTTTAACAATAATATTGTTTGTATATTATACGTATGGTGTAGTCATTCTTTGTTTTTCATTGAAAGTAATGGTAAATGTATGATTTGTATAGTGTCCCATATCGTTTATGAACGCATTATAATTTTGATTGTTGTGTTCTGGTTCGCTATGTGTAAAAGTGAAGATCAAAATAATTAAAATGTTAGAATTAATCGTAAAAAAATCATAATCATGAATATTGTCTCAATGTTAATATTTAAAGTAATCTTGTCTTTATTTTATATGTCATTTGACAAAAGCCTAAATAATATGAAAGCAATCTTTAGAAAATAAATAGTATAATATATCTATTAACTGAATGTGGATATTTGTATAATATGAATAATTAAATAACTTTCTCTCTGGCCTTCCGATTTAAGTGAAGTAGACATTATTTTATTATCCTACAATATTAACATTCTACCGCTATTTTTATTGAAGATAATCATTTTCCTTTGTTTTAATCAGTGCTACTAATCACTATCTCCTAAAATCATCGATAGAGAACCAGATGTAAACAACAAACGTATCAGAGGCTATTTGATCAGACGACGAGGAACCCAAACCATTAACAGAGACAAGGGCGTCCACCAACTCACGTGAATGACCCTTACACGTTAGACAGAATTAGTCTCTGAGTTCAATCAATGATATATTTGTCATTTCTTCTAAAGGAGCTGTCTGAGCAGAACAGCGAAACTGCCAAGAAGGTTAGTTTCGCCAATTGTTTTTTTTTTTTCGAAAAGAATTAATAATTCACATGTCGTATCGTTACGTGAAATACAGAGTGTACATAATCTCCGCGAAGCCATGGGAATGATTTCATTATAACATGTATATCTCACATTAAGTCTTCTAATACTAATACCGGTATGTTTAATTTTCACATAATACCAAGCTCTTAGGCTGCTAGACCGAATTGACCAAATTCGCTTCAATCACAACATGTCATCCCCTTCCCTTAAAAACCGTGTCTACAATTCTGTTGTACCATGATACCATGATACATATGAATCTCTTGAGCAACGAAATAGCTAAATTGCCTCAACACACTCCACTGGGACATGAATACCACTGATTTCACATCGTGATATTCTACGAAACACTTGATTTTCATGTTCCCACCTAAATATCTCGGCTATTATAAATCGGATTCTTTTGGATAGTAGCTCAAAATGTAGACAATACTGAACATTATGATATATGTTTGAAATTGTAAAGTTACAAAAAGTATGTGTCATTTTACGTTTTAAAACTCACCATCCATTGCCCGCTGAAAGTGTGAGGTCAATTTTTTACACATTTTCTAAAGCACCACAGTGTTTTATTCATGAATACGGTATTTTTATTCGAGTAATATAATACAGTATGTATAATTTATCCATACAGGTAGTGTGTTTTTTTTCGTCTACTTGCTTAATTTCTGTTGCAAAATGCTGTGATGGAAAGGTTGCTTTCCACGTAAGAGCCGATGTTGCAGAGAGTGTATGGACGCGAAAATATTTTTTTTTTTTATATATGAACCAATACATCTGGAAACTGAGTTTCACCTGATTGTATTATGTCATAAGTATACTAATGAATTATTCATGATTTCTGCCTTAATTGCAAATGATAAAAAAAAGAACGCGTCCCGTCCAACCGCACCCGCTGTGTTCCGCTTTTTATAGTGTTCAAATTAGATTTTAAAAACTTCTTCGAGTTCATCATTCTGACTTACTCCTTGCGGGTCTTGCAAACTGTTGGTGCCATCACTTTTTACTTTTAAAGTGGAATTCGCGGACGAGATAAGCTAAAACACGCAAATAACTGATGATGACAGCAATGTTTACTTGTTGGCCTTTTTTCTACCCAACAAAGACTGATATTTTCAAAGTATAAATGTAATTTCTGAGGACCTAGTAGCTCTATTTTGTTGTAATTTTATACCTTTTTCAATGTATTTACTGTGCACTGTTTTATGATGAGTTATGTAGAGATCTACTGTAGCTAAAGTAACTGTCATTAGCGTCGATAGTTCACTATGACAAGAAGCATTACCGTTTTTGATGATCAACTTTAGATGACATGGTAACCAACGTGGTGATGTTGCAACATGTTAAGATGAATAGCCCTTAATGATTTATATGAAGTAGGATTTTCTAAAAAGAAATACTTCAATAAAAAGTCATAATACTGTAGCTTGAAGCCTTGCAAGTACCAGACCTATCATCCAACGTCATCTCTAAAGTGAAACTATTTGCCGATTATTGAATTCACTACAACACAATTTTTCAAGTACTGAAGACGCTGAAAATTGCAAACAGGCTTGGTAAGCGAACGAGAAAAGGTGTTAAAATGCTAATAAATGCTTCTCCGTGATTGTTAAACACAAGAAGACACCAATCATATACGAATACCATCCTTTCCAGTATTTGAACTCAGTCAAATTAGATTGGTCAACCCATATAAACTAAATCACAAATAAAGCAAACAGATTACTAAGATTGCGAAAGATAAATCTATAGTACAATTGTAGTAGGAATATTAAACTATAGCGTATAAATATCTTATTCGACCTTTTAGCTTAAGTAATGTTTTGATGCTTGGCCAAATCACGAATCGGACATGTACATGCTAATATGTGCAGCTAAACACATAACACAATTATACGAGGATGCTTCGATGCAACCATTAGCCTAACCATTTTGTGATTTTATGGATTTTAGCACCGCGACCTCTGACTGCAGTTGATACAAATTGTTGCTCATTGTTTTATTTAGCTTATATATTATCCTATTATATGCCTAGAAGAATAGGAGTTAGGCCATGTTATATTATATAGGCCAGGAACTTTGTTAACGTCTGTGTTTTGTATGGTAAATACACATACGCCCGTATTCTTAAACCGGACTTTAGTCGTAGTTCAAGCTAAAACTTGATGAATGACATCATTTTAATTCTTAATCCAAACTTCAACTAAATCGGACCAACCTCGACTAAATCGAGACGGATTTTGATCGATTTTTTTAGTCCTCAAGGGGGCAGGCTAAATCGCCGACTAAATAGTATTTAAACGAGGTTTATAAAAAATATAACAGTCATTGAGTTGTTATATTGGCCAGATATTGCAGAATGATATATCTATTTTTACATTAGCTAAATTAATTGATGCAAATCATGTTTATTTACAACTGTATACAAATTACATAATTTTCTTCGCGCAAGTCACCGATGGAACGTTTATAGCGCTTTCTTGTCACGCTATGAAGTACGTGATGCGTCGCGATCATACTTTGTTGGAGGCCTAAAATATGGAAGTTTTTGTTTGTTGTTAATAAAAAGTAATTTACTTTTAAATTAATACTGATCTTGTTCCAATAATAAACGATTAACATTATTTTTCCTGTATAGTCCTGATGCGTAAAAAGTTTTGTTATAACAAAATGGAAAGTGATATTAATGCGCAAAATTTCGTCTTTTATCATTGGCCAATTTAAATTTATAATATTTATTAAAATAGCCTTTGTTACCCAGACGTGTGAAACTCGACTAAAGCTCGACTTCATTAAGTCGAACTGCAAACTTGGACTACTTCTTTTTGAAGTATTAGCTCGAACTAGTACATTTGAAGTCGAAGTTCGAACTACGACTAAATTTCGGTTTAATAATAACCGACGTAAATGGCTATTTAAATTATATGGAGTAGGGAAATATATTATAAAGAGCGTTTACCTTGGCAATAAGCAATTCAAAGTTGAATATTTTAGATGTGAACGTCTCCCCCCCCCCCTACCCAAATGCATCAAATGTGCCATGACAAGGACAGTAATCGGTGATACCATACAAAACACACATTTGACTTTGATTAAATTTAATTCAATAGTTTGGAGTCATTTTATAACAAGTAATTTCCAGGGTTCGAATTGTATTCGATTAATAATTCAACGTGTCTGTATTATTTGTTCATGTCGACATGTATACTGTTGTACACATAGCCTTGCCTACACTTATTTATTT
Organism: Antedon mediterranea; assembly: GCF_964355755.1. Lineage (NCBI taxonomy): Eukaryota > Metazoa > Echinodermata > Crinoidea > Comatulida > Antedonidae > Antedon > Antedon mediterranea. The sequence goes on from NC_092674.1 coordinate 13,647,020, forward strand.
AGGCCGAAACTTCACTACAGTTCAGTAGAACCTCTCCTTTCAAACACCCCTATTCAGGGAACAAGTACTCTAACTGCCAAATGAAACAACATCACAAAAGCAAATAAAAAAAATTACTAAATAATTATATTCATCATTATTAATACAAAACGTTGGTACTTTCTCTGGGTCGAAATTTGTTAAAAGTTGTTAAATCGTTGGCTGCTAAATTTTCAATTCTTCTAGATTTATTTAGTCAGTCCAGATCAATTATTAGGAGACAATTTTCGAAAGGTGAGGTTCCAAAGGTGACCTTTTATTAGGTGTTCTTTGTATTCTAAAACCATCTGTGGGCGCGACCTAGATGGTACGCGAGCGAATTGAGCAATGTATCTAGTATTATTAAATATCGTCAACAACATGATAATGTTACTACTGGACAAGTGGTGGCCAATATAAACATAATAATAACCACCAAATATAATTGTTATTATTGTTACTCACTCTACACAAAGACAATTCCTAAACGAATCGGACAGAACAAAAGACAAGCAATGCACCAAACGTTGCCACTTTAAGAATAAATTGAACACCATTAACTTAATTTCATTAATTATCTTTTTTTTTTAATTGTTTGCTCTTTTTGAAAGTCAACAATACTGATACAGATATATGTAACTTGTATTATCATATTTTTGTGACGTCTTTTGTGGTACACAATACTTAGTTGCATATTTTCCACCTGTGGGTTGGTTTAAATAGACGATGTATTTGTAAAAGGAAAAGTTAGGTTGTGCACAACGAATGAATAAAGTGAACGGTACCAAGTAAGATGTATTGTGTATTTATATTATTCTAAGCATAACAATATAAGCACTTTATTAGTTGTCTCGCTGTTTGCGTTTTTTCACGTTCGAACACGGTATCGTTGACCTAAACGCAACTCTATTAAACTGTTCGCCGAGTGTGGCATTGATTGCAAAACACACTGTGTTGATTACAAGGTAGAGAACGCCGCCAAGATAATGTAATGTATATGGGCGCAATGTTCTTAGTACCGGGAGTGTGAAGTTTAGTGTTTACATTTTGTTGATAAGTCAGTCTGTGGAGCACATGCTAAGGAAGTTAATAATTTTTCTTTTCTTTTAGTTTTAAACTTTTACATTTATAATTCGCATTCAATTATCGTACGAAGGAAGACAAATTAAATCCACCACTTTTAAACAAGATGATTTGAGCAGAGGCAAAATCAACAAAATAATTCTTAAATTATCAATATGTCAGGGAATAAACCCCGACCAATCGTTATACAACTAGTGTTTTAACATATGTGTGGTTAGGCCTACATTACAAAATTATAATGGGAACCGAATACATTTTCGTCGCAACAGCGATGATTCAACTACAGTAATTGTTGTAAATAGGGGAGGGGGGTGCAAAATTGATAGATTAGCTTTTTTCACTTGGCATGCTCTCTTCATTGTTCTTCTAATTCATTTATTCGTTTAAAAAATAAAACAAAAAAATAATATTTTTTGTTTGGTGCAAGAAAGTTTTACCATTGAAATCTTACCTTTTAATGTATATCTCAATTATAACAATTTTATATATTTTCTTTTTACAAAATTGCTTCAATCAAGTTAAATTTTTTACCACACCTTTTGAATTGTCGAGTTATGAATGTTTGCATATTATATTATTTTTATGGTAAATAAACACATTAGTTTGCTGAGATAAGTATATACAATTTCCAGATATATTAATAGGTAACATTAAAATATACTTTATTACTTACGTTAGCTTGAAGATTAACATCAGCACCCGACGCAATCAAGTTCTGGCAAACAGTGGCATTGTTGTAATAAGCCCCCCAAAACAATGCCGTGTGACCATGCTATTAAAAATTAAAAAAACAAAATAACTGCAACAATTATCTTTTTCAAACACCAATTATTGAAGATTAATCGTGTTAAATTCAATGTTTTGTACAATTTTATCATCACTAGAGAACAATTGTTTTTTAAATAATCATTATTAATGACTAAATTTACTATGTGTTTTAAAATGGAATATTATTTTGTGTGTGATAGACACATTTGTTTTCTTTTTGCATCTATATTATTTGCTCTGAAGTCAATACATAAGTTTGAATTCATTTGTCATAGTTTTTATTTATTTTAAGAAAAGTGAGCATAATAAAATATTAAAAAATAATAATTGGGGATAGACTATAGGCAGGTAATTTAACTGCTTAAAATGCAAACGATAAAACTGAATTCTCGTCCAAAAACTATTTGCTATTTTATAGAGTTGTTTCAGTTAAATACTTCCCTGGGAAAAAGAAGAATGATTCACTTACAAAAAGACAACATAACAGTTACATTCAATCAAAAATCCATTGGTTGTCAGTCGATTTGACTACTTTTTCCTTTAAATTTTACAGTTTTTCAGGTAAATGATAATTTGTTTTGGTCAAATTATTGACCAAAATAACTAAATAGTATGTGACATTAAAATTCCATACAACAAAAATGTTAATTTTTTCAGGTGGAAAATATAAATTTAATTTATAAGATTGTTTAGTCTGTGAGTAAATTATAATTGGCAAAATATATGTATATGTAGATTCTTACTTTATGTAAATGCATGTGGTACGGTACTTATTTGTTACCACATAAAGAAGTTGAAACACAATACTATAAGGATGCTTAGTAGTCATGTGTATCTCTGTTTACAATGATTGTTTTTAAATGCTAAATTATTGAAAACAATTCGTTTATTCAAAGGATGTCAATGAAGGAAATATTCAAATTATTATTTCATAATGTTTAATCATTTTGTTTTCTTTTAGCTTTTTCTATATATATTATATACATAATTAGAAATGTCCAAAGCATCTCCTGCCATCAGAAGCGATGGACTGTTTGTGTAACTTTGATTTTTCCATCTCAGTTGATGGACACTTGACATACATTTTGTATTTACAGTGTAAAGACAATACGAGATATATTATAGCATGCATGCTACAGAAACGTGAGCCCATGTATGGAACGTCAAGTTTAGTTTTATACACCTAGATTGTAAAGCTGTCCAGCTGATTTTTTCATTGAAAGTACAGTATTCATTGAATGCAATAAAGTCAGATTTTTAGTAAATCGAATTGAAAAAAAGATTGATGTGAGATGTGAAAGAAAGATGCGATATTGTGGTATACTGTCGTGTTTATTACTGATTATTATAGCACACTTTGTTATACGGTAGGTTTCTCCCTATTGTAGGAAGTATTTGCATTATAGCACATGTGAAATCCCTGAATCATTGAATGTAGTAGACAATAAAAGCAAGGGAATTATCAATCAAGCATTGTATCCAGTTCCAAAAACAAGCATGCTGCAAACGACAGATCCAAGTCACAGTTTAACTTTATTAAGTTTATAAGCAGTTTACTTCATTGTATGTTTTTGATTTGTCTTAAGAAATAATTTGTATTATTATAAATATAATATTAGCTATGCTATTTTTATAATGTTGATATCGTCCCATAATATGTACGCTATTTGTTTCAAGTATGTATCATCAAATAATTTAAACCTTTATTACATTTGGAGGTTCATCAGAGAGATTTAATTTAATATAAAAATAATTTAGATTTTTCATTGATTTGTTTTACTTGTTTATATGTTTATTGTTATACAGTAAGCGTTCTTATAATGTGTGCATGTTAGTGTAGGCCACTATGTAATTTCGTGTCATTTTTTTGTTAAAAGAAAAATTCCAGCTGATTTAGTGTCTTTAGGATGTAAAGTAATGAAAACAATATGTTGCCATTTTTTAAAAAAAGCTTAAGGGTGTCAAATCCAAGATGGCCGCCAATACGTAAAATATCCAATAAATGTAACATATTGGACAAAGTAACACCCATTATAAAAAATATTTTAAGTTCATATGGGTTCTCTGCTATATAAGAATTATTATAAACATATATTCATTAGTATTCTGACATTTTGAATTTCAAAATGGCCGCCATTTTTTAAAAATGGATTAAATTTCTTATTAAAACATGTGCAAGTTATGACGTTAATTGAAATCACATAAAATGATAGGCCTATGACAACAACATTGGTGATTAACACAATATGGCGGCCATTTCGAATTTTAAAATGGCTGCCATTTTTTAAAAATGGGTTAAATTTCTTATTAAAACTTGTATAAGTTAAATAAAATTAGATTGAAATATACAAAATGATATGCTTATGACAACAACATGGTGATTAACACAAAATATTGACCATCAGGAGGTCTACAGTACTGACAGAACACTTCTTCATATTAAAACATCTCATAAACTTCTTCAGTTAAATTACAACTAACTCTGCCAAAGTCCTTCAATGAAATATTTCTAATCTTGAATGCGATACAGTAAGTTGACCTTCCTTCGTTCTCTACTACTGTATCCATCGAACTTCCACAGACTGATCTGCATTCCCAACAACCTTGTTCAGAAACAAATTGGCAAAATAACTGAAATACCTCATTTCACCGGCAAATAATCTCTATAGGAGTCTTCTTTTACTTTGATAAGTTTGTCACCTGTAGGCCTATTCACCGTCATATATATTTTTTGCCAATATTTGTCTTTTTCTTAGGATTCCATATAGACAGTTTTCCTTCTACAAGACTTTTACCAATGCCTCAAACATTTTCTGTCCAATTTCATCATGCCATGGCCAACAAACACCTTTGTGCGAATTACATCATTCTTCATTAATCGGGATATCATCTCTCTTTAAATGTTAACTAGATTTGACAGCTCTGATGAAATCATTAATTTGTGTTATTCCAATGATACCACGCTCAATGACCCTGATCAATTGATGTAAATCCAGCAAGTCCCACACATACATGCCCTCTCATATAAATATATAGGGATTTTGTCGACTCTCTGTATTCAAGTTAATATCTTTATGATCAGCCTCTTTCAAACAAAATGATACTTAACTTAGAATCTCTTTCTCTGTCTGCATTTGTAGAAGCAAGTTGTAGAGAGAAAGCAGAACTAGTGTGCTTTTGTACTTTAGAGATGTTTTCCATTTAAGATATTTGTGTCACTGGTTGTATAGGTAATACAAGTTCACAAAAGCACTTGCTTCAACACTATTTTCACAATGCTACCTGTCCAAAAGCCATATAGTTCACCGGGTCGACATAAAATTGCTTTTTGATGTCATCTCTGTCCACCTCCACTCATCTCGGGTAAGAGTCATCACCAGGGATTCTTGTCTTTCCCTAGTACATGAGTTTTTATACCACAACCATGTGCACTCATCAAACCAGTGTATAATGCTGGTCTGTCTGTAGGGGGTTCATATCTAATGAAATTGGTTGAGATTGTAGAAGATGAGAAGTAGGAGTTCATTCATTTACAAGGTTATTTATAGGCAGAGTTGTATCTGTATTTTCTTCAAGCTTCTGCCAAAAGTTGACAGGTTGAAAACTTACCAACCATACTGGTGACTATGGCCCTGAAGGTTCAGACATTGAATTACATAGCAATAACGCATTATATTTTACCATATTTATACAGGATTTCACAATAAGGTATAAATGCACTAGTTTTATATTGTGGTCCTGTCTCCTGTCAAGTTTCAGTTTCATGAAAAGAAATGAGATCTGTAATTTAGAATCTATATATAAATTATGGTTAATTCTGACATAGGCGAGCACAATGGAAAAACTTTGGAAGAAATTCTGCCTTGGATACATACCTGAACTATCTCAGGTGTACCGCAAAATGTAAAAAAGTTTTCACTATTACGATATTGTTTCATATTTCTATCTTAGGAATATATTATAAAGAGTTTTAAAACAAAATTTCTGATTCATCGGTAGATGTTCAACTCAATTTCAATTGTACGCAGTCAAAGTAATTTCCGGGTTCATGATGAGTTCACAGGTTCACCTTGCAACTACTTGGTTTCAGTTAAGGTGGTCGTTAGTGGCTATAGCTATTTTAGTTTTTTGTTTATTTTCGGATTGGACAGCGCGTGTGAAGGTACAGTAGTTAAAAAATAAAATCCCGATAGCCGAGTTTTATTGAGTAAGCTGGCAGGAATAACTGTAGGTTATCTGTGTCCCATTAGGGTCCATATTGCAAGCAGTCTAAAACATCTTCCTTCTTGGGCCGAAACGGCCTACACTGTCGCGGAAGTTAGTTTCAAAAGATGTTTAAATTAAATAATGTATTATGATGGTATTTATTTGAATAAACGCCTCCCCAATAAAACATCACTTTGAATAATAATCGCCTACACCCACCCCACCCACCCCACCCCCTACCTATCTAATAAACGCCCATCCACATTAATTATACACACAATATTGTATATACTATTTATAATAGAATTCATTACACTGTTAACTATAATTTACCAAGCATTTGTTATAATTTTTTACCACTTTTCATATCTATTAAAGGATTTTATTTGATTATAAATGTAACGATATTATTAAACTAAAAAATCCCTCGAATAAGCATCTCCCTCAAATGAACTCTGCCTCCCCACCTCCGCCCTATAAAACAATAAACACTATACTTTAAAATGTTATTAATCATCTAAGACACTGTGAAACAGAGTAGGTTTAGTTTTTCGAATGTCAAGCATTTTCAATAATGGTAACCGACAGAAAACGTACAAGGAGTCCTTCTAAAACCTTTTTACCCGAGTCATTATCATTCCGAGAACCATCGTTTACATTTCCTAGAGGGGAGCGAGCAAACTAGAGGTCTAACCCCCTAGTTAGACGTAATTGTTGTTGAATATTTGATATAAATTGTTAAGTTGTTCCATACTTTTGCAACTCCAACTTTGAACGATTATTTAATTTAATAGTATAATAATAATAATATATATAATAATAATTATATATCTGTTATATAGAGGACATGACAACTTTAGCCTTATATTTACAATTTACAATCCTGTGAGAAGTGACAATTTTAGAACATTGTGTACAAACAACAATTTATGCACACGTATTTAAAAAAAATTATTTAAAGAATTTAATTTTTAGTGGCGGCCATTTTGAAAACCAAGATGGCTGACAGATTATCGCTTTACATTAGGATTGTATAATGGGTACAGTAATACCATCAAAACGGACTTGTTCCACATTCATAATCTGTATTATTGGTGATATTCTGATTTTCAATATGGTTATTTGAATGTTGGCGGCCATCTTGAATTTGGTCCTTTAAATGTCTTTTGAAAAAATGGCAACATATTTTTTTTCATTCCTTATATTATCAAGATATGAAATAAAGTCAAAGTTTGCTTTTAACAAAAAATATACACGACATTCATATAAACGACATACCAGCCTACACTATGTGGCAAATGGTTTAGTTTAAATTCGTGTTGGTTTGTCACTATTGCTGAAATCATGTCAGTACATTTTTAGTCGCGTGGACGCGACTCTATAGTTCACTATGTCGGTCGGTCGGTCGGTCGGTCGGTCGGTCGGTCTGTCTGTCTGTCTGTCTGTCGGTCTTTCTGTCTGTCTGTCGGTCTGTCTGTCGGTCCGGTATCACTATGCGTTTTATCGCTTTCTGACCTTATCTTGATATCAGTTTAATCTAGCTAAGTCAATTTTTCACAGTATATTCCTTTTGGCCAGGAATCGATGTGGTTATGTTTTCACGGTGCGCAATAAAAAATTACGCGGTTTACGCACGATTTAACGAAATCACGTTTGTAATCATATCTTCACAACCATGAATCACAATTAAATAAAATTGGTACTCATAACTTTCGGGGCATAAATCGTGATATGGCAATACAATTACGTGCGTAGCGCATGTAACGCATGCGTACGCGCGCTTAAAATTTTCAAAATTTATTTTCGATGAAATAAGAGTACGTTTCAGGCAATTTTAAGCGTTTACAAAATTGCCATGAGTGCGCAGAATTTTGCGCGTGCACTGCGCGTTCAATGTTATTGCGCACTCTTTTTGCCCGATTTCTGTTTTCTTTACTTACTTTTCAACTCGATATTACGTTATACGAGCACGTCAAAAGTGACAGGCTACGCACGTGTAAATTACAAAAATATAAATGTTTTTAAACATTTCAACATTTTTAAACATGTTCAGTAATTTCGGTCAGTGGGTAGGTTGGTCGGTCGGTCGGTCGGTAAACACTAATGAGCACGCGACTACAGTCATCTATATGGCCTTTTTAGTCACGTGAACGTGACTCTATAGTTCACTATGTCGGTCGGTCGGTCGGTCTGTCTGTCTGTCGGTCTGTCGGTCTGTCTGTCGGTCCGGTATCACTATGCATTGTAGCACGCGACTTAATGGCTGTTGGCCTTGTTTTTTAGAATGATGATTGAATAATGAACCTAGTAATTGATCATGATTTATTGAAATTTGTAATTTGAAAATTAATCTATTTATTATATAGATTGCTGGAAATTTGAAATATTGAATATTACTTGTATTATATTATATACTATTCACTTAATTTCCGAATAACAATAAAATTTCAATTCCAAACAATGCTTGGAAGAAAGCGAAAAATCACACTAAAATATTATGTTCCCATTTAGTATTTAAATTATTTATTATTATTTGCATTAATATTGTTGATGTTATTTTCCTTCCTATCTACATCATTATTTGCATTAATAATTCAGTATTTGTATTTTTTTCTATTTTGTAGGGAAACCCACTTTTATTGCACATATGACAAACAATGTGTATCTACATGATATTACACAGACTGAGGTCAATATGTTAATACATTACAGATAATATATTGGTATTTTGTTAAATATATTTGCATTATTATTATTTACATAGAAAATATATCATAATTGATTTGTAGGCCTACCTGGTTCTGAATGTTTACGTTCTTTGTATATATAATATGGGTACATATACCAATCTCACTAGTCTTTGCACTTTCCGGAATCTATAAAATGTGAACCGATAATGTTATTAATATAAATCCAACTGTTTATGTAATTTAATGACATGCATTGATATTATTTTTTAACACAAGATCAGAATATTCTATTTGTAAATCATTGATCAAGGCGATGACGATGAGGATGATGATTAAATTAAATAAATTGTGAAGAAAACTATAAAAAAAAGTTGAAGTTAAATTAATAAGTAAATTTGTTTGTCTATAATATGATGTACAAAGATGGAAGGTACTAATCTTTATACGTTTCAACATAATCAAGGTAAAACACTAATATGATTTTTGTCAGTAGTTGCATAGTAAAATCACCTACCTTCAGGCTATTGTCAGCACATAGTTTTATAAGACGTTTTTTAAGATCCATTTTTAGTTGCTATACTGTGTACTACTGTAGCAAAACATAAGAACTGGTTAACGATGGATAATACAAATTGGTTGTAAAATATTTAATAAGAGGAATGCAAACATGGTGTGTACAGTGTTAAAGTTGTCCACTAATTAATCAAAAATAATGCTATCAAAATAAACGTTTGTATTTAGATCTAAAAAGCTTTCATAAGCATTAGTTACCGTATTAATATTTATTATCAGTAAATACTCGTGGTACAGAATAGATCAACAATGTTCTCTCCGTCAGAAATGGTTTCAGAATTGTACAAAAACTTAAAGCATATATGCTGTAAGAGAACGAATGACTCTCAAACGGCCACCATTACGACGACAATGTTTCTATTTATTGTGCGCAATAATGGACACCACATTTACTGCTGTATGTTTGATTTTTTATAAACAATTCTAAAATGTTTAATTTTAATATTAAATTTGTATATACGAAACTGATTTATTTTTACACAAACAGAGGCAATGTTCGTTAAGATAAATATCTGTTACTTGTATAGCAAAATCTGTAGTAGCTAACTAAAAATATTGTATAACTGTAAATAAATGACGTGCAAATATTGTATATAAAACACAACCCTATCTTACACTCACGTATAGTTAAGTACATCACTTATCAAACTCAATTGACTTGTGCTGAAAGATATGTTTCCTCAATCAGTTAACTGTTTTTGTACAGAACACCAGACACTTTACATTATCGTTTGTATAAGAAGCGATAACAAGTACATTCTAAAAAGTTGCTGCAACAAGCGTGATTTGTTATTTATTGTTTGCTTTAATCTTATAATAAAGTGATTGGAGCTACACCGATGTGAATTGCCATTTTAGGTGAGCAAAGTAAATCATTATACCGATTTGGTTAACGATATCGAAGTACAATACAATTCATAATTGTGGACATACATTTCTCCACCACTAATTCACAGAACAAAGTTTTTTTTTCAATAAAGGTTAACGTGCCAGTGACATCTAATTTTAATATTGTTCTTCTTTGATTGCAAGTGAATGCATCGTCTATTCATTTTTATATTCATTTATCGTATAGAAATATCAATCGATAGTTTATGTTGAAATTGATTGTTTTTGCATTAATTATTAACATTAACATAAATACAAGTAAAAAGAATTATTCACTTTGAAAAAAAAGAATATTAAATGACATTATTTAATTAAATTTAAAAATAAATTATTATTCAAAAAAATTCAAAAATTACCACAAAAATGTGCTACATTATCTATAAAAATCTATTATTTCCAACTATTTTACATTCCTACCTAAAGTTGATGCGTAAATATTTTTAAATATTCATGTGATACATTTTCTACTTACATAAGTATACCTACATATATCTAGATTTATAAAGCAAACATATAAAAAAAATGTACAAGAAGTTTATTACTGCCACTAATAAAAGCAAGAATACTTGAACTGAAATAGGAAGAATATTATGTTAATGAAATGAAAGTTTGACAGAGTTCTATAACCAGGCGAAGCCGAGTGCAGAAAACAAGTCAATCTTCTAAGGACTATTCTCTCCGTTCAAATAATATAAAATATTCATTTTTAGGTTCAATGTTAGTTATACAATGTACGATTACATAATTAAGAGGCATTTAAAAAATATATAATTCCATTTTTTTTTAAATATATTTTAATGAATGCATGTTAGAAGAAAGGAATTGATTCTAAATAGGCTGCTGCATGTTTTTTTGTGTTAAAATTGAATAGTGCATTATTATTAGCAAATCCGCGTATGATGTATGACGTCTCATCCATACTTTATTATTTGTTTTTATGTTGTGGATATCAACTTTTAATTTCAATTCATAGTTTCAGTCATTCAATTCTATATAACCCCAAATAGTCATGTATCAGATTATATAACCTGTACCCAATATAGTATACTCTTAGTGTGCTAAATTTGATAAAACCTAACGTATTCAATAGGTAAATGAATTTTATATGTATAATATGAAATTAAAACTCAGTGGATATAGGAGAATAGGTAACAAAATATTACGATTGTGTAAATCTTTGTTGAATTCATGTATTAAGACAGTAGGATATATTATGGTTACGTTTAGATTTAAGCATAATTATAAATGAAATAACTCAACTGTTGGAAAGAAAAGAGAATGCATGTACAATATATAATATATGTCATTAATTGGCACTATTTCAAGAAACAAGAATAATAATACTATAGAACAACATTTTAACGTTATAAATAATCTAATATTCATACATTTTATTCAGCATTTACTGACTAATTGTATAACACATGTAAACAGAGGCGCCATCTCATTTACAGCCAAGATTATTACGTCTATTATGCAAAGTTTGAAATATTAAATAACGTCAACGATATTTGATACCCCTCTTATTGTTGTGGAGTAGTCCTCTAAGGAGGCTTCTGATCGGTGGGTGGATTTGTAATCTAAGGAGGAAGAAACCCACATGTGAGGCAGTGGAGCTCCAACCTTGAACAGGAAGAGTCATAGGCTTAAAAATTATCTGATCCAATCCATACTAGAAATTATTTTGTACCTGAAGTTACACGCAATTATTAAGTAGGGCATATCATTTCTATTGTGCACTGTATCATCAGTTGTGGAAAGAATAAAACACCTCCTGAATTCGTAACCGATGGTAGTTTGTGCTTCTGTACGTCATATTACTTACTATCGTCGTCGGAATAACACTGACGCCGAACCCGCTAACAACGAGGCATGGAAACGTTACAATACCTTATCCTACGTCGATCAGATTTATAACGTATTTGGAGAATTTTCTCTTATAGGTTTTTCCCTTTTTCGAGCGGGTTATATTTCAATTTAGCACACAACGTATATGCATAAACAAGTACCTAGTTTTTCTTATTTTTCTTTATTTAACTATTTTTTTATAGCGTCGCTTTATGTACGGATATGTATGTTAAAATTGAATAAATTCATCTCCTTCCCAACATTTTTTATTTTTAGAATCAAATTTTCGTGCGTTAACATCGCACTTTTTCAAGGTAGTGGTGTCAACTTGATTTGTCGACACTGATCATGGCAAAGTCAAGTGATGTTGTTGTGACACGCGCTCTCTCTGAGTTTTTACTTGAATACCTCTGGGTGAATCCCAGTGCGATGCTAACGCACGAAACGTTGGTAAGTTCAACGTTAATTTGTCCTTCACTAGAAACGAAAATTTGATTCTAAAAATATTTTTTGAAAGGAGATGAATTTATTCAATTTTATTCGAAATGATTATGGTCAGGATGGTGTAAAATTAGTGCGCCTAAAAGAGAAAATTGTGACGAAGGCTTTGCGCCAAAGAAATCACCGGATATTCGCTCTATACTGCAAACGCTTAGACATAAAACCACCAAGTCTAAAATTAATGTGCCATATTAACACCACACGGGGACACGATATTATCAAAAAAGCGGAACGTTGTTTGATTAGAGAAAGAATACGAATCACTACAAACAACATCAACAAATTAGCTAAGAAAGAGGAAAAACTAGAAGAGAAAATAGTTGAAATAATCACCGATGACACAACTCGAGCGGACGTTCACAGGCATGTTGAGTATGCGAGAGAAATCGAATTCCTGAAAGTACGTAATCGTCAACAAAACAAATTACATTGGATAAAAGTCAAAAACTACTAGCTGGATTAAATCACGAAATACAATTGGACGGCAAACAACTTAAAGACAGATGGTTGGTGAACATATCCAGCAAAAAAATAGTTTAGACCAGAAGCAGGTGCTTAAAAAGGGGCTTAATTTCGCCATTATCGAGAGCCGAATACCGGTAAATGAGTTGAAACGGCAGCAAACCTGGGCCAGGTACCCATAGAAGAAAAAAGGAAGACAGGATTGCTAGGACAGAATCTCCACTCACGCTCACGGAGGTTCAACTGTATTAACCATTAAGAAAAAGAAATGATTAAGCCGTCACTTTATCATCCTGAATTGAGTTTGATGCTTACCGTGTTGTACTTTGTTATATTGTCAGTTTTATACAATAACATCTTTCATTAAATATTTATTAAAATGAATGAGTCCATGACTCTAATTTTTATGATGGTAGGCCAAATTGTATGAAATTTATAGGAATTAAAATTATGCCAAGAAAATTTAAATAATGTGTCAATATATTTGTTAAAATATCAAATAATAGTCATAAACTTAGAAAATAAGCCATTTCAATTCAATTTTTTTATGGTAGGCCAAATGGTATGAGATTTATAGGAATTAAAATTAGGCCAAGAAAATGTCAGTAATTTGTGTTGTGATGGGTTTGTTACACGGAAGTGTGCCCTCTAGAGTAAAAGAGAGAGGATGAATAAAGATGGACGACAACTACAACGTGTTTTGTTATGTTCTTATTGTTGGTTTCAGCCTAACGAGCGAGCCCGTAACAAATTGGGGGGTCATCCGAGAACAAAGTACGGAATTGTAGTTGTAGATCGAACTGATGGTAATTTTAGTTACTTATTCTAAGCTGGTTTTAGGTTTAGAGGCGTTTTATAACGAACGAGGTTTGGCGGTCGTCGAGCCAGTACACTGTGCTGTTGTTTTAGGCTTGTGTAGGCTTTCCTGTGATAGTAGAAGTCGGTTTGGCTTTGAATTTAGGGGTCTAGTTATTGAGACCACGGCGCACGGTAGGTTTAATACTGAGTGGGCTTGGCAGGTATTTCATTACTGGTGCCTTAATTATAGTCATATTGGTTATTTTAACCTGTGTTTTTGTTTGTTTGTTTCGAATAGAAACTATGTCAGAAAGTGATTTTGACGAGGAATTTTTGGACAGCATGTCCATTGAGGTGGTAGCTCAGCTATCAGATGAGCGTTTGCGACTCCTAGGTACTAGGGTTGGAGCATCTATAAATGATTCCATGAATAAATATGACTTGATAAATATGATTGGAAATCATGTTGGTTTAATTACTCATGAATCCGTAAAAACTGCGGGGAATGAGGTCGAGTTGGCTAGAATTGAGTTGGAACGTGAAAAATTGATTTTTGAAAGAAGAAAAATAGAGATGCAAACTCAAAGAGAAATGGAAAAAGAAAAACATGGATTTGAGTTAAGGAAATTAGAATTAGCTAACCAAATGGGTCACACCACACGGGTTTCTACACCTAATGATTCAGAGATTACTCAGAATATTAAATGGGTTCCCAAGTTTAATGAGGACGAGGTAGAGACATATTTTTTAGCTTTTGAGAAAATTGCTAATAGATTAAAGTGGCCTGCTAGACACTGGACTGTGTTGTTACAAACTGCTCTTGTGGGTAAAGCCCAAGAGGTATTTTCTGCATTGGCTGATGATCAATGTGAAAGCTATGATGCGGTTAAAACTGCTGTTTTGTCAGCTTATGAGTTAGTTCCAGAGGCGTATCGTCAGAAATTTAGGAACTAAGTTAAACCTTATGATCAAACGTTTACAGCATTTGCACGTAAGAAGCAGATTCTTTTTGTTAGATGGTGTAGTTCGGAAGGAGTAAACGGTGAATTTGGAAAGCTTCGTGAGCTTATGTTAGTTGAGGAGTTTAAATCTTGTTCCCCTACTGAAGTTCGTACACATCTAGAGGAGCAGAAAGTTGATAATTTAATGAAAGCGGCTTCTGTTGCCGATAATTATGTGCTCACGCACAAGGTGGTGGATACCAAATCGGTTTCCAAATCTGTTGATGATTCTAAGGTCCAAAGTCAGAAAACTACAGTTAATAGTAGTAGTAAATTTGTCAGAACTTGTTTTTACTGCAAGAAAAAGGGTCATATAAAGGCAGATTGCTGGCTGTTTCAAAGAAACCCCAATCACTTCCAAACACGTTAGTAAATACAGTCCCGTTGAAAGTGACAGCGAGTTATGACGTTGATGAATGTGAGAAGTTGATCCAATCTTCAGGTCCGGAAAAAGTGCGAAAGTTATGTAAGCCTTTCCTCTCTACTGGTTCTGTAGCATTGATCAACGATGTGAATCTGAGTAAAGTTCGTGTCTTAAGAGACACAGGGGCGTCACAATCCATGATAATAGAATCGGCATTGTCATTTTCAAACGAGTCTTCTGCTGGAGCAAGTGTGCTCATTCAAGGTGTTGAAGGGGGTTATAAGGAAGTCCCACTTCATGTAATTCGGATTGAAACAGATATTGTTAGCGGAGATTTTGTTGTCGGTGTCGTTCCGAGTCTTCCAGTATGGGGTGTCACACTCCTTTTGGGGAATGATTTGGCCGGAGACAGAGTGACAGTAGAACCGGTTGTGTGAAAGAGTCCTGTTGAAGACGAAAGCACGGTGTATTTAGAGAAAGAATTATCACATGTGTTTCCATCATGTGCGGTGACGCGATCTATGGCAAATAAAACCATAGATGAGGATGAGAGTATTGACTTATGTGATAGTTTTTACGGAGACATTACGGATCGCGTTTCCCAAGAGGCTGTCTGCTCAGGTCCCGAGTCACACACTGCCCAGGCTGAACAACATCACCCAAAAGTGTGTGATTTTGGTCCGACAGTTCTCAATCTGTCTAGGTTAGTGGAAGAGCAGAGTAATGATCCTGATTTGGTGTCATTTGGTCAGCAAGCTCTTTCTGTAGAGGAAATGTCTATTGTTCCTGTTTGTTATTATATAAAGGATGGCATACTTATGCGTAAGTGGAGGCCACCAGATATTCCAAGTAGTGATGTTTGGAATGAGATTCACCAGATAGTTATTCCTAGTGGATACCATCAGGATATTATTGGTATTGCGCATGATGATCCTCTTTCAGGTCATTTAGGTGTCAATAAAACGGTAGAAAAAATACTCAGGTATTTCTTTTGGGCAGGTCTTAGAAAAGATGTATCTAACTATTGTAAATCCTGTCATGCGTGTCAGGTAGTGGGGAAGCCTAATCAAAAGGTTCCAGTAGCCCCACTTAAGCCTATTCCTGCATTCGGTGAACCATTTTTAAGAGTTATTGTTGATTGTGTGGGACCACTACCACGTACTAAAAATGGAAATGAGTATCTATTAACAATAATGTGTGCATCAAGTAGGTTTCCAGAAGCGATTCCTCTTAGGCGTATTACAGCTAAGAATTTTGTTAAAGCATTGGTAACATTTTTTACATGGGTAGGATTGCCTAAAGCTGTTCAGTCCAATCAAGGATCAAACTTCATGTCAAAGATATTTAAACAAGTCTTAGAGCAGTTAGGTGTTGCCCATATAAGTTCAAGTGCTTACCATCCACAGTCTCAAGGGGCACTTGAGAGATTTCATCAAACACTTAAGAATATGCTTAAAACCTATTGTTTTCAATGTGAAAAGGAATGGGATGAGGGAGTTCCCTTATTGTTATTCGCTGTTCGTGAAACAGTGCAAGAGTCCTTAGGGTTTAGCCCATTTGAGTTGGTGTATGGTCATTCGGTCCGAGGCCCTCTTAAAATAGTCAAAGAAAGGCTGTTAGAAAATGCAGAAGATTCTGTATCGATACTAGTTTATGTGTCTGAATTTCGTGATCGATTAAATCGTAAAAAAAACAAAAAAAAAAAATTATGAAGAGTTTTGTGATCCTGATACATGTGTTAAGTTCAGTAATTCAGATGTTCTTGCAAACATTGAAGAGAAAGTTGGTCATTTATCTCGTGATCGTAAGGATGAAATTGTTAGTTTGATATTTGGAAATCTGCAGTTGTTTTCGGATGTTCAAGGTCGAACGAACTTAGTGGAGCATGATGTTAAGACAGCTGATTGTTCACAAATAAAACAAAATCCATATAGAGCAAATCCGTTCAAGAAGGAGATATTACAAAATGAGATTGACTACATGATTAAGAATGATATAATCGAGCCTAGTTGCAGTGCTTGGAGTTCTCCATGTATATTGGTTCCGAAGCCAGATAAATCGTATCGTTTTTGTACTGATTATCGGAAGGTTAATGCAAAATCTACTACAGATTCATATCCCATACCGAGGATAGACGACTGTATTGATCGTGTGGGTAGTGCTAAGTTTGTCAGTATATTTGATCTTTTAAAGGGTTACTGGCAAATTCCTTTAACAGAGCGTGCGAAAGAAGTGTCAGCTTTTGTAACTCCTATGGGTCTTTATCAGTATAAGGTCATGCCTTTCGGTTTAAAGAATGCACCAGCCACGTTCCAGAGATTGGTTAATGGTATAATTTCAGGGTTGGAGGGCTGTGAAGCTTATATAGACGATTTGGTTGTTTATAGTGATACATGGGATGTTCATGTGCAGAGAATTAAGGCATTGTTTGATAGGTTGACAGCTGCAAAGTTGACAGTAAATTTGGTGAAAAGCGAGTTTTCCTGTGCAGAAATAGTGTTCTTAGCTCAAAAAGTTGGTTGCGGAAAAGTGAAACCATTAAGTGCTAAGATTAAGGCAGTCTGTGATTTCCCAATTCCAAAGAGTAAGCAGGAGTTAATGCGGTTCCTGGGAATGGCTGGGTTTTATCGACGTTTTTGCAAAAGTTTCTCAACGCTTGTAGCTCCATTAACGAATCTGCTGAAAAAGAATGCGAGTTTTGTGTGGTTGGAGGAATGCAATAATGCGTTCATTAAAGTTAAAGCGATGTTATTAAACGAACCGGTGTTGATGGCTCCACAATTTGATAAACAGTTCTCGTTAATGATTGATGCCAGTGATGTTGGTTCTGGAGCTGTGTTGGCGCAAACAGACGAGAATGGTGTTGACAAGCCTGTGTGTTTCTACTCGAGAAAATTCAACCAGCATGAGAAACGTTATTCTACTGTTGAGAAGGAGACATTAGCTTTGATGTCAGCGTTAAAGCACTTTGAAGTGTATCTTGGATCTACTCCGTTTCCAATTGTAGTTTGGACGGACCACAACCCATTAACGTTCTTGGCAAGAATGAAGGACAAGAATCAACGCTTGCTGAGATGGAGTTTAATAGTTCAAGAAATGAATCTGGAAATTCATCATATCAGAGGAAAAGACAATGTTGTAGCTGACGCTTTGTCAAGAGTTTAGATAAAACATGCATGAAAAGATTTTAAAAGTTTTGTTGATTTTAAAAGTATTTATTGAATTATAATATGTTAGTTGTGATAGAGTGATGCATTTATAGCATACACGGATTTAAAGTAATTAGAACTTGTGGAATGTTAAAGAAGCAGTGAAGTAAATTCATATCAACGACCTGTTAAAATAACTACTGTATAAGAAAAGATTTAAGATAATATAGTAAACAGTTATAAGTTTAATCATATCAAACTTTCTTTAAGTGGGGGTGTGTGATAAGTTTGTTACACGGAAGTGAGCCCTCTAGAGTAAAAGAGAGGGGATGAATAAAGATGGACGACAACTACAACGTGTTTTGTTATGTTCTTATTGTTGGTTTCAGCCTAACGAGCGAGCCCGTAACAGTGTCAATATATTTGTTAAACTATCGAATAATAGTCAAAAATTTGGCGCATACTGCGTTACTTACAAAACAAGACATTTCAATTCCTTATTAATTATTCATTCATTCAATCTTTTATTTCGGAAACTCTGGTCCATAGAAAGTAAATTACATATAAATGAAATAAATAAAATAAACAAAATCACTACTACTCATCTCAGGATGGCATTCCATCTGGAGAGCATCTTCGACTTAACTAAGACGTTGCTTATAATCGTTGAGATTAAAATATTTTTGCTTGCATTAAGTCTACACATCAGGCCATATATTGATATTCTTAACAATAAAAAGAGGGAATTCTACATTCCGTAAACATGAGGCTGGCACTTATAAATGCTTTGTGAGTATAAATGCCGGCGCCATCCATTGAGGAACTAAAATTATCACAACTCCAAACATTTCGTTTTAATTCAAATGACACACTGCAAAAAAACCCGAACGTATCTTATAATTATGCTGTATAAATCCTTTTTGATCTTTAAACAGTAGTTAGATAGTACATCAAACTCAATTTAGTTTTACCGAAAACCAAACTAAGGTCGTGTTCGTACGGTGGTTAAAATAAGCGCTTATATTTCACCCATGCCTCGGGTTATAACTTGAGCGTTGTTCGTACTTGAAATATTTAACCGCTTAAATGCTTAATCGACGAATCACAAACCGGAAATTACGTTTTAAGGTCAGTTGTCTTTACAACCTACGACCCCATTTTCGCACGCTAGTTTCGTGTTGTATATTTTTCACTCGCGATCTTTCTTTACAATAACAATTACTTGCTACCTTTTACACTGCTTATCCTTGCGACAAACCTTATGCCTCTTAACGCCGATAATCCTGCCGAAATATTCCTTCTCCTGACGACCATTATTTTACTCATTGACGAAGAATTTGAGCCATGTGACACGACGGAAACACCACCAACCAGCTAGGCCTACTAAGCGGTCTACACCAACAAGGACAGCACCAGCTGACGATCGCTCTCGAAGCGTGTATGGAAGAGCTTCGTAGGAGAAATGACGGGCCTAGGCAGCGAACATTTGTCAAAATTTGACACATTGCCTCTATCGGAGATTTATTATTCTCGAAGGCCGAGTATAATTGGGGCCTGTTCGTAGGGGTTGAAAATACCAGCTTATTTCCGATTTCCGTTCGCGTGATCCAATTAACTTTTGCCTCAGGCTACAAAAAATTCGAGGCAAAATGTTCACCAAATTTGCAGGTTATTACAGCAATAATCCAATTATACTCGGCCTTCGAGGATAATAAATCTCCGATAGAGGCAATGTGTCAAATTTAAGCGGTTAAATATTTCAAGTACGAACAACGCTCAATTTATAACCCAAGGCATGGGTGAAATTAAGTGCTTATTTTAACCACCGTACGAACACGACCTTGGATTATCGCTGAAATAACCTGCAAATTTGGTGAACATTTTGCCTCAAATTTTTTGTAGCCTGAGGCAAAAGTTAATTTGATCACGCGAACGGAAATCGGGAATAAGCTGGTATTTTCAACCCCTACGAACAGGCCCCTATTTAACGTGAGCTTTTAGTACCCCGGCTAACCCGGGGTACTATAATTGCCTGTAATTGTTTTGACCCTGATCAGTCTTGTTGATGGGTAATTAACAGAACAGTGGCCATCAATCATGCAGGAAAGTATCTGGGTACTAAAAGAGGCCAAGCCCACTTTGTTTGCCAACAGCCAATCACCGACAGCATCAGGTTTCAGTTACAGCATGTTTTAATGATTAGGTAATAGTTTGATTTCATGAAATAAATGAATATTTATATAATAGCCTTTTCACGCCTTATAATTATTTAAGTAAGCCTTTATTTCCATGTTTCCTTTTCGATTTTGTACATTTTAACAACATTGTATGGGGGAGCTACAGAGTTCAACCTTAGATTGAGTAGTCAAGCGATCAACCAATTACAATTGAATAATTTAAATTTTATTAATTTACCAATGAAATACATAGCCTACTACAAATTGATTCTGAAATAAACTGGGATGGTGCGATGGGATTTGGTAGGGATGTCAAGAGGTACACCATCACATCAGACTCGGGCTGATGTATAGGCAGGGAGTTGTTATTAATAACAACTCCCTGGTATAGGTAGGCCTACAATTTTTGAGAATATGAGCGGGAAATTCAAATAAAATAATGTAGCCGTAGGGGGTGGTACCCATACGCTTCCCAAAAAGTGTTTGCGCTATATTAGTATATAGGACCAGATATATGAATTAATTAATAATACTAAACAATCTAAAAAATAAATCTTTTTATTTAAAAAAATGTAATTGAATGAATGTTAATAAACATAAACGAAACCCATATAAATAACAATCTTTTTTATTGTGTAATAACAAGTTGATGTTATACGATATTATAATAGAGGGATTATGCCTCATTTTAGTTGTTTATGTTATTCTAAGAAAACTGCACATAGGCCTACATACATTATGTTCACTTTAGCACTCTAGTATTTTAAAACATTGATGACTAGCAATTATACACGCCCGGGCGGGTTTCCTATGTAGTTTTAAAACTTCACAGTACATTCCCGATCATGTGATAACTCATTATCCAGATGCCCTAAAATGCACCCACCTCCCCAACACACACCCGCACTCGGGGATTTTTTAACTTATAATGTTAAACTTCCTGGTACAAATTCTATTGCAAACCCCGGCTCTATGACGGTTTTCAAATGCAGTTAAAACATACCCCCAGTTCACATTACTCATGTGGTCATTGATACTAACCCCAGCAAATCACTAAGCCTCCAACTCATCTAACCTCTGCACACTGTGATTTTTTTTAATATATTTTAAAACCTTCCCAGTACAATTGTGGTCATACAATCACGAAATATTGTGCTACCTACATTTGAGAAAGTGTGCAATCCATTAAAAAAATTGTGCTCCTCTTTGAGAAATTGTGCAATATGCAACATTCAGGAAATTGTGCTACCTTTTTGAGAAATAATTGTGCTAACCATTCGGGAAATTGTGCTACCCATTCGGGAAATTGTGCTACCTCTTTGAGAAATTGTGCTAACCATTCGGGAAATTGTGCTACCTCTTTCAGAAATTGTGCTAACCACTCGAGAAATTGTGCTACCCATTCGGGAAACTGTGCTACCTCTTTGAGAAATTGTGCTAACCATTCGGGAAATTGTGCTACCTCTTTGAGAAATTGTGCATTCCATTCCGGAAATTGTGCTACCTCTTTGAGAAATTATGCAATCCATTCGGGAGATTTTGTGCTACCTCTTTGAGAAATTGTGCTAACCATTCGGGAAATTGTGCTACCTCTTTGAGAAATTGTGCTAACCATTTGGGAAATTGTGCTACCTCTTTGAGAAATTGTGCTAACCATTCGGGAAATTGTGCTACCTCTTTGAGAAATTGTGCTAACCATTCGGGAAATTGTGCTACCTCTTTGAGAAATTGTGCTAACCATTTGGGAAATTGTGCTACCTCTTTGAGACATTGTGCTAACCATTCGGGAAATTGTGCTACCTCTTAGAGAAATTGTGCTAACCATTCGGAAAATTGTGCTACCTCTTTGAGAAATTGTGCAATCCATTCCGGAAGTTGTGCTACCTCTTTGAGAAATTGTACGTACGGTATACCTATTTGAGAAATTGTGCTATCTTTTTCACATTTTTTCATCCCCTTCATAATCCATATTCCTATATCTTACCATGCACCAACTCATTCCAAAAGTTAAAGGATACAAGATACTGTGACGGGATTTAATATATGTGCCAACAATACTTTATCGCATTATGCAGGTTCACATTTTTAGTCGCGTGGACGCGACTCTATAGTTCACTATGTCGGTCGGTCTGTCGGTCTGTCTGTCTGTCGGTCCGGTATCACTATGCATGTTATCGCTTTCTGACCTTATCTTGATATCAGTTTAATCTAGCTAAGTCAATTTTTCACAGTATATTCCTTATGGCCAGGAATCGATGTGGTTATGTTTTCACGGTGCGCAATAAAAAATTACGCAGTCTACGCACGATTTAACGAAATCACGTTTTTAATTATATCTTCACAACCATGAATCACAATTAAATAAAAGTTGGTACTCATAAATTTCAGGGCATAAATCATCATATGGCAATACAATTACGTGCGTAGCGAATTTAACGCATGCGTACGCGCGCTTAAAATTTTCAAAATGTATTTTCGATGAAATAAGAGTACGTTTCAGGCAATTTTAAGCGTTTACAAAATTGCCAGGAGTGCGCATATTTTTGCGCGCGCACTGCGCGTTAAATGTTATTGCGCACTCTTTTTGCCCGATTTCTGTTTTCTTGACTTACTTTTCAACTAGAAATTACGTTATATGAGCACGTCAAAAGTGACAGGCTACGCACGTGTAAATTAAAAAAATATAAATGTTTTTAAACATTTCAACATTTTTACACATGTTCAGTAATTTCGATCAGTATAGTTCACTATGTCGGTCGGTCTGTCGGTCTGTCGGTCTGTCCGGTATCAAAATGCATTGTAGCACGCGACTTAATTAATGGCTGTTGGCCTTGTTTTTTAACGGACAGGAATTTTTTAAGAATATATACTCTATAAAATTTAATTCAAATTAGGCCCATAATATATGTTTACATGGCAATTGTTAATTTTCAAATTAAAATAAATATATAACATGCACATACAGATTGTATTCAGTGTATTAATTACAGTATCTGATTTTTTAGTTAATCGTTAAAATAATGATATCCTAGCCTATAACAAAAATGTTCCATCTGTAACATTAACAACCATTTTTTAATATTTACTTAGACCTAATCTATTGATTACAATTCAGGAGTTACAAATTAAGAGTTAACATTTTTGGTATCATTACTTCACACAACTTAGACAAACAAATGTCACATTAATGTGTAATAAAAACGGAAATATTATGTATTGAGAAAAAACATAAATATATATTTCCTCCATAAATGTGCATACAATTGGAGTATACTCAAGAAAAGGGGTTTATAATTGAGACATAAAGTAACTATTATATAAAATATGATTATAAAATACAGTATTTAATTGTTTGCTTAAAATTTGAAATAGTATTACTGTTATTATATGCCTATATATTTAATATTAGAGGGGTGGCAAATCCATAGAGATCATTTTGAGATCTCAGCTGAAGAACATGAAATAGTTTATAAATATAGTTTTAATTTCAAAACAAAAGGTTTTGCTTTTCCAGCGATTTTAGTCTGGGTGCACAAAACACAAATTTTTAATTTAAACTCATCTCTACAATTCATTCTTTGGTTCCCTGCTGTTAGATTAGAACTGACCTTGCTAACCACAAGGCCACTTGCATTCTTTAATTTTGTGTGCAAAAAATGTACCCATGGTATAAAGGTGGTTTCTAAATACAATGAGTGACCAATTCCAAAATAGGCTGTGCATTGCAGCCAATCAGAAGCAAGGAAGGCTGAGCCTGGAAGATGAACAAGGTGTTACGTGATTTATTAATTGACTAAGACATTAATGACTGGCTTTAGGCAAAAATAAACAAGTAAGATGCCAGAGGCAAAAAGCTCACGCTAAATAGGGCTCGTTCTCCTAATGTAATATAGCTCGAATGAGAGAGTTGGAATATTTTTAGCCTACAGTAAAAGGCCTGGTAGTATCAATTCGCATAGAGTCTACTACACTAGCTAGGTCAATTTTTAACTGGGCCGGATTGGCTAGTAGGTATCTTTCCTACTACCTGGTCTACTTGCTTGATGCAATTTTTTTAGAGTAAACTAGGCCTATTTAGGCCTACTTTAGACGATCGGGACACCATACGTGCGGACGACGATCGGACCTTGTTTTGCCTCAATATTTACAGCCGATTTTGTAGAATTTAGGTTTAGATTGTTTAGGAGTTTGGTTGATAGGATGGGTTTTGGAATTCACTGAGTTTTGTTATTTATGGGCCAATCGTTTAGTAATAGGCTAGCTAGGCCCATGATGGACCCCCAATGTTTTAATGTAGCAGCCATCTGTCATCGTGGCATGGAATCCCTAGTCAGAATGGCTCTCACCCGTGAAAAAAAAAATGATTTAGGCTAGGCTAACCTAGTAGAGTACGTGAAGCCGATAATACGATCTGTCTGTACTATTCGAGGTATAAAAATAGTATATAATTTATGACTCCGTAATCTGTACTAAATGTTGTATTTTATTAAATGTCAAATAAATGCTACTACTGTTATTATTACACTTTAGGCCTAGCTTAGAAAATCTACAAAAAAAATGTTTTTCACAATGATCGGGTGGTCGTCGTTTGACAGGGGAGAGAGATGTAAATTAGTTGACAAACGCAACGTCACGTACATGACGTTGCGAGTTTGGAATCCACTGATGACGTGATTTTACGAATATCTCATGAATATTAATGAGCTTCCCTAAGCTGCTGAAAAACACACTTTCCATGAATTTACCCCAAAATGTATATGGAATTTAATTTTTTTAATTTCTCATTATTACTTCTTCATTCTGACATGTCTATAATTGTTATAATATTTTTATTTAATAAATAAACGATATTTAAAAGCAATTTTAAACCCAGAATCCCCCTTTAATCAAATTATGGCTAAACGTAGGCCTAGGTGGTTAAAAGAAGATTAGATCTTGTTTTAAATTGGAGAAGAAAATTAAAGAGTTTGGTGCTGTTAAGCCATCCATGGTTCAATGTTGTGTTATATTGATATTTGTACAGTATGTTATTTTTCAAGATGGACATCCATTATACAGTGTATATCTCGATCGGAAAACATCTCTATTTGGGGCAAATCGTTGAACCTAAATTTGTTTTAATTGGCAATAAAAAAATAATAATCAAATTATCTAACTCAATTTAATTAGTAAACAGGGTTACATCAGGTGGTTAAAATCAGTACCGAATGTACGAACCAACTTTATATACCATCGAGTAAACATTCTAGAAGTAACGCGCAATTTACCGAATTTTGCCCTTACATTCATTTATATATAGATAACTGTGATTTATTTCACCTCCCTGGTATAACACATATCCTAGAAGTTGAAGGCAGTAGATTCATCTCATCTTCTATACCGTTCAATATTCCATTAAAACAATCTGATCAAAACGATCAAACTTATTTTGCAATGTTTACTTTGACCAGAGAAAAAATGTGGTATCACCAAAATAATAAAAAAATATCAGATCAGAGAATGTTCTTTTTGGATTAGTGTTTACGGTTATGAATCACTACATACTATTTAGACTATAATTTTATTTTTTTCTGGGATAAGACATAAACAAAATATATTCGAATGAGCTACTTTGTTAGTTTAGGATAAATTAATTTTTTTTTTATTTTACAAAAAAAAATTACTTCCACAAGCACATAAACACAATAAAAACATATAGAAAACGTAAAAGACAGTTGATAATGGTGACACACAAATCGAAAATACGATAGGGATTTATATAAATTAATGTTTATAGGCCTAAATGATCATTTACTATCTAATTCAATTTGAGCGTATTCCTTGGGCTACTTCTTTGAAAGTTGGTAAAGAGATGGAAACTTGGCATTTGGTGGTCCCTGGACCTTAATTGACATACTTTATTTTAGTAATTTAATGTACTCCCAATGCTAAACAAATTAATCTGGTTGACTGAGGGTCGAGAAACTATAGGGATTAATATTAATTTTATTTTATAAATTATCTCATCTTCATAACTTTCTTCCTGTATAGGAAACATGTTCTACATAAACAAGTTACAGTTTGGGAGTGGAGTTGTAATTTGTCATTACAAAAAATCCTGACATATGACAGGACTTAAACCCAGAACCCTTGGATTGGTAGCTACAACTCGATCCACTCCATCAATCAAACAATCAGTGGTGTAAACAATAATGGAATTCTATAATATATAATATTCTATAATAATTCCTAGATGTCGAAAGGTTTAGTTGGAAATTAAGTGCTCGTAATTTACTAAATTCAGAAAATACGGTAAAACTATAACAGTACACTTAGCATTTATTCATGATTCAACACACATGCATAAAGAGACACCGTGATATAGATTCATACATGTACACGTATAGGTCTATTGTTATAGAAGATTCACACAATGCTTAATACACAAGCTTCCCCGTCCTCTCGTGGTCCCATTATCGGAATATTACAACCGTTCTTGTAGTTAGGCCCTTATGGCAACAAAATGTTAATTGTGGTACATTGTATAAGTTTAGATTTTCAATTATTTCAAATGTTCATAACTGAACAAGATCGGTTGGGACGGCTGTTAGACTTATAATACTAAATCCCTGGTCGGTTGCTTGATACGAATATTATAATTAGGTACTGTCCCACCCTAAAATTATTTAATTGTTGTAAGACAATATAGTGTGAGATACCATGCAAATAAACACAATTGTATATTTTGTTAATATTTGATTCAATGTTTCAACTTAGGGTTGATGATTGTCGTCAATTTTCTACTCACGCCGAATGAACTAGAATGATTGTGTGAATAATCTCGTTCTAAACATAGAGGAATATAATGTAGAAATAACATACCTTCTATCTATTACCAATTGAACATAAAATCACAAAACGATTAAATCCAAATAATTGTATTTGAAAGTAGCTTGGGTAACGTTTATATACTTGAATAACACTGTAAACTTACATAGAACTAAACTTGACTTGAACAATCTTGAGACAGGATAATATCCGCTAATAACCTCTGACTTGGACAAGATGGTAGCAGCAAATACTTATCCTGCGCCAATTCAACACATGTAAGATGAACTTCCTTAATAGTTCATTTAAGATGAAATAATTCATAATTGTAAACTTAATGGTTTTGCTCAGGAAGTGATGTTTAAAAAGGAAACATCTTACAGTAACAGATACTAAGCATGTTAACTATATGTTTTGCCTGTTTATCTTCAAGAATTGTGAATGTATGAATTGTTTAATGAATACAAAAAAATGATGAATTATGAAATGAATTGTATAGCATTGTCAAACCTATTAAAAAGTCAACCACTGATCTAGATGTCTGAATAATAACACAAACAAGTATAGCCATCCATTAACAACATTTACATTCGGAATTAAACTGTAAAGTAAAGTATGTATTATCTTTGGATAATATAAACCCAGATTATAGAATGGAGGCGTAAATATTTCCAACAATGAACTATTGTTCTTAAATATATTTTCGCGTAAAGTTCTTTCCTGTTACCGGAAATTTTGTCTATTAACAATCTCCTACATTGTACTACCATGGAGCTCCATGATACTACAATGGGTACTGACATTATTGACGCATTCTCATGGGTAATCGATTATTTAACATTCGGTCAAAAAAGATAGGTACCTGAAACAAGATATACAAGAAGACATATGACATTCTATTTTCAATGCATTACACCCATTGTCTCATCCTCCAGATAGGATATCATATAATATTGTTTTAATGTTGTATTTAGTACGTTTAAATATAGGTGTCGAGTTGTATTCTATGTTATACCATTGCTCACATACAGGTGTCGAGTTGTATGCTATGTCATACCATTACTCACATACAGGTGTCGATTTGTATTTTATGTGATGCAATTGCTGACATACAGGTGTCGAGTTGTATTCTATGTTATACCATTGCTCACATACATGTGTCGAGTTGTATTTTATGTTATACCATTGCTCACATACAGGTGTTGAGTTGTATTCTATGTCATACCATTGCTCACATACAGGTGTCGAGTTGTATTTTATGTCATACCATTGCTCACATACAGGTGTCGAGTTGTATTCTATGTCATACCATTGCTCACATACAGGTGTCGAGTTGTATTTTATGTCATACCATTGCTCACATACAGTTGTGGAGTTGTATTCTATGTTATACCATTGCTCACATACAGGTGTCGAGTTGTATTCTATGTCGTACATGTAATTATAATTTACTAACAATTGTTCGTGCTATAGCGATTCAAGATTCCAGAAATTGTTCCACTTAAAATGGAACTTCATTTTGCATAATCAAGACAATAAAACTACAAAGAAAAATGCATCAGATTGCAAAAACGCTATATAGACCAAAGTTAAAATACTATTAATAGGCCAATGTTAAGATACTATTAAACATACTTGTAGATTGCAAAAACACCATAAGCAAATGTGAAACACTAATAAACGATTAAAAATAATAAAAAAATAAAAAAAATAAAAAATTACAGTATAAAGTTATCGGCGAACATTTGAACTATCTATACATTAATTGTACTAAATTTTTCGCGTATTTCACGTATCTCCTCCAAAACCACTGAACGGTACGTGCCCACATTTGGCATATTACTGTATCTTCAATGACATCAAGTGAGCACAATGTGCAATTTCCATTGATAGCAAAATTGGCCCACTTGTATGTCCGACCATCTAAAGCTAGTGTGTTGGAGCGTATAAATATTGGTACTATCAAGGAGATATTCCTAGGTGCAGTCTTAAATTCAGCATTATGAGTAAGTGAGGATTTTGCTTTCATATTCTTCAAATTGATGTGATACTGTAATGTACAATCAACTGTACAATGTAATTGATTTTATGTTTTCATAGGATTATTATTGTAAGTCTACTTTACTTCCTTATAGGTATGACAATATGTGTTTTATTTTTCTTTTAAGCTTTGCCTGTTTTTTTTTTCTGCGAATTACTAGTATTTATAACAAAAATCAGTAAATATTGTTGCACTTTTAAAGCTGCCTTATATAAAGCTGTGAAACAAATACTATTTGGAGCATAAATGTGTTTCATTTTTTCTTTTACAATTACCACACTTCCGATATACCGGTACTAGAAAGATAACAATGAGAGGTCTGTTATTATACTTTATATAACTTCCTTATATTATTCATATTGGAGCAATAATACACTGTGCTATTTAAAGATAGAAAACAAGCACTGCCTATTTCTGTATCACTGTTTGTTATTCACGATTGCATTATTTTTCTGAAGGTGTGTAAAGCAGAACAATATTTATTTTTGTTTATATCTTTGTTTATTTTGTGTTTTTGTAGTTTATTTTGTATTTTCTGTTTGTTTTGTCTGACGGTCGCTAATGATCAGCTGATGCTGGATGGACCACCCTCATAAAATATTGTTGAAATAAAAATAAATAAAAATAAAAAACAATGAATGTTTGCTTTATAAAACTTCCGGTTTGCTTGTTAGCATACCAGATAGATTTATTTGTTAAGAATAGATAACATAGATAACAATGTTCATGTATTGTTTATAACTTTGTTACTAGCAAGAATATATTGTGGTTTATATAAGTTTAAGATAGAAAAACCAGCACTACATAGTTGTTGTATAATTTCATGATAATTTGCAGCTGTATAGCAAGAATCAATCACAACTGTATATTAGTTTTAATGTACAAGATTAACTTATTAAAAACAAACGACATTGAGTTTAAACTAAATAGACAGGCATCATTAATTCTTACCAACGTTTTAAAGTAGCACTAAAGAGCAGACTCTTTTTAATCATTATTGGCAGTTTATTGATATCTTACAATGGGCCTACGTTTAATGAATCGCAATTAAGGTGATTAACCCTTTATTTCTCTAGCTAGTTAACTTGGAACACCATATTTCACACATTGTTAAAGTGTTTCTGTATTTATCGCGGTGGAAAAATTTCTAATTCATATTCCTATTTGCAGAAGCATTAATATCTTAAACGACGTTTTCTGTAGGTATAGTTAATAACAAGAATAAGTGCTGATACTGCTAATATTCATTTGTCCATATGAAAAACATTAAAACATAAACAAAAATACATTATGAAACTGAATAATAATAGCAATAACAATAATACAAGATACAATTTAAAACATATACAAAATGAAATCACTCATTGCCTGCCTTGTACGTATGTATAGGTCCTAAACAAATATGCAATTTAGAGTATTAGAACTTGATTAGTTCATAAAAAGCGCTTTTTTTAATAGCCTACACCATACACTTTATTCGAAATAGACTAAATTCAAGACTGAAGGGGCGTTTATTCCAAGGAATGTTTTATGGGGAGAGGTGATGGGGCGGTTGCTTATTCAATTCTTATTTAAATAACCGTAATTGGTTCTATAGGCCTGGTGTATATCTTCCTAGATATGTATGGATTTACGATTTTAAACGCACCAGCAGGCCTATAAATAAATAGGCCTAATAATATGCATATATAATACCTTATTATTTATTTCAAATACAACACACATCCGAGACATACTTTATACAAATGAGACGTTTGGGCCTAAAACAGAAAACACGTTTTAGACGGCTTGCTAACGTAGCTAGTTAATGCAGAGGCATTGGCTAGGGCTAGGCCTACCTCTTTTTATTTGGTGAATGATGAAAGGTTAAATATCAACTCGTCGTTGCCTCGTTGATATATAACCTTTCATCATTCACCTCATGCCATTATTTGTACCATTACACGAATAAAAACGACTCTGCTCACTATCGGTCGGTTGGTCGGTAAACACTAACTTGAGCACGCGACTGCAGCCATGTATATGACCTTGTTATATGTAAACATAGGCTTGATTTTGTTCTATTTTTGCATTCTAATCCACCCCTCCTTTTTGGATCCACCTTGGCATGTTGTATTAAAACATTAGGCCTATCATAACCATCCCACAACTAAAAAGTTTGTTTTGAACAAAACACTAATTCGACAAAATACGTATACATCGTAATAAGACTTGCAATGAATTTATTCATTTTATACCGTTACACATTCAAACATAGTACTACTGTATTTAGCCTCTTTGACTCCATTGGTGACTTTCTATCTTCATTTTGTAGAATCGAAATAAAAAGAATAACATGAAATCGTTCTACTTTCAACGTCGCGTCTAAACCGTAATTCGACGACGTCATCATCATCTTAGTGCCTTATAACATTGGATCGTCGAGGGGTCATTCCGAGCCGGATCGGAATCGTAGCCGTGGTCGTTTATGCTTAACTTATACATTTCCGTTTCCATACCACCACTAATATGATTAGTGTCGCACATACAATCGGTAGTGGAATTTTAACTTTAAAATCATTTTGCGATTGCAATCCTAAATTGAAAAAGAAACTAGCTATTATTTCAATTAGATGAGTATATTATTAGCATTTTATTACAATTATAATTTGGGTTTTTCCATCATCATTATCATAATAATTATCATCATAATTGTTATCTCAATATTTACATCTTTGTATTATTATTCCCCAAAAATATTAACAATTAAAACAAATTAGACTTTGAATTTGCCATTATTAGTCACTTCCGTAGAAAAAAACAAACAAACAAGGATTCAGGTTTTAGTCGCGTGCGTGCAACGCGACTCTACAGCTCACTTTGTCGGTCGGAAGGTTGGTCGGTAAATACTAAATTAAGCACACGACTGCAGCCATGTATATGTCCTTGTTATTTTATCAGAGTGCGCTTTTATACTTGCCCATGCAAAGTATATAACCACATATTAAGGCAGAAAAAGACAGTGCGGAGCACGGGTTACTACTAGTACATATAAATGCTATTATACATGTTATTATAAAAAGTACTTCCTAGTTCTACACAGATTGGCCTTGGTGGTCGTAAAACAGTAATGTTACGGAAAAGTGGAGTCTTTCATTATCAAAACATTTTCTGCATTTTTCCTATCATTTTCAGTATTTTAACATAAAACAACTAAGAAACAATTGAAAACCATTAGGCCTACTAATTAAGTTGAGTTAGATAATGTTATATTTATTGACGATTAAAGCGAATTTATGATTTGCCCTGAATAGAGGTGGTTTTCACAAATTGTTTTACATTATATAGGCCTAGGCCTAAACATATACAAATAAACTGTATTACTGACAGTTGATTCTTAACGTTTTAATTGTATTAGTTAATACTGTAATTACATTTTTTCCAGTTACAATATCCCTTATCAACAAAACAAAGTGGACTTGCTTATTTTGTCTGCACCAATATGTCGGCATTTAAAACAGTATACTGTGTCATATTGTGAGTATTCAATCCAAACATATTTGTCATATAAAGAAGAATTAAATGCTCTAAATTGCTTTCCAATTAAATGGGAGGGGAAAAGTTATATTTCGAGGTTGGACTGGCTGACCGTTTCTCGAAAACGACAAGTCACTTGGGTCCAAACGTACACTCACAGCCGTTTGTTTTTCCACAGTCACTGGTAGCTTTACTTCATCGTACACTCACAGTCGTTTGTTTTTCCCCGTTACTGGTAGCTTTACTTCATCGTACACTCACAGCCGTTTGTTTTTCCCCAGTCACTGGTAGCTTTACTTCATCGTACACTCACAGCCGTTTGTTTTTCCCCAGTCACTGGTAGCTTTATATATATATAACTTTATTCACAATCTCAGATAATACAAAGTACATGCAAAATTAATTGAGGTTGTGAACGGGGTTAAGCTGTAAGCTAATGCTTTAGACGCAAAGCCCCTTAAAACGAGAAAAAAACAAACAAAACAAACAAAATTGTAATTGAAATTTAAATAGATAAATAATTAAATAAATAAATAAATAAAAACAATATAATGCACCATATTAATTTTAACGATAAAAATACTAACAATGGAAATAATGCAGTGATAATAACAAATCAAATGTCGAGAGAAAATGAATTAACCAGTAGCTTAAAAATAAAGATAACTGGTGACAAACATTATCATGAATTTTATGTTTGAACATACCAATACTGGTTGACATTTTAATGTCATTGGGTAGTGAGTTCCACACATTAGTGCCTCTGTATGTGACACTTTGTTGGCCCAATAGGGTCCTTTTGAAAGCAGTGCTTAAATTCTCTTTAGCACTTGTCTCATGATTACTGTATGTTTGGAATTGTTTGTAGCAAAGAAAGAATCAAAAGTAATAGGCAACTTCTTGTGATGAAACTTAAACATGAATATCGCAACACTTTTTTGGTACAGCTCAGATAATTTTAATGTTTTTGTGCTGGCAAAGAGTGGTAGAGAAGGATGATGAAAAGGAACGTTGCAAACAATTCTAAGTGCTTTCTTTTGTCAAATATAAAGACGATTTAAAATAGTTTGATTAGTAGATCCCCATAGTGTTATGGCATATGTTAGGTTAGGTAATATGAGAGAGTTGTATATTTTTAATAGGATTTCGTATGGGAGTACGCATTTTATTTTATTCATGGTGCCTATAGCTGTTGAAACTTTCTTTGCGATTGAATTTATATGATATGCAAATGATAATTTCTCATCTAGATGAACACCAAGAAACTTTGTTTGATTTACTCGTTCTATAATATCAGTATTAATTAGCAAAGTTAGATTTGACGTGTCAATTTTTACATTTCTACTAGTAAATACAATATAATTCGTTTTTTTGGTGTTCACAGTTAATCTATTTGCAATAAACCAGTTAGAAAGACATGCCATTTCATAGTTTAAAATATCGAATGCTCTTGTAATATCATTGTGTTGCAGGAACACATTAGTGTCATCTGCATAAATAATAACGTTTGTGTTTCTACAGGCAAATGGCATATCATTTATAAAAATCAGGAATAGTAAGGGTCCAAGAATGGACCCCTGTGGAACACCGTACTTAATGTATTTGGTTTCTGATTTTTTACCTTCTACGTTTACAAATTGTTTTCTAGTTGATAAGTAACTCTTAAACCAATCTAAAACGACACCTCTGATACCGTAATGTCTCATCTTCTGTAATAAAATGTGATGATCCATTGAATCGAACGCTTTTGATAAATCTAAAAATATTCCTATCATAAAGCATTTTTGTTCGATTGCAGAGGTAATTTTTTCAAATGTATCTAATAATGCGTGAATAGTAGAATGTTGTTGTCGGAAACCATATTGTGATTTATTAAGTACATTGTTCTTATTTAGGAATGAAATAGTTTGATTGCTAACAACCCGTTCATAAACCTTCGAAAGACATGGCAGTATAGATATGGGACGGTAATTGTTAATTTCTGATTTATCTCCGTTCTTGAAGATAGGTATTGTTTTTGCAATTTTAAGTTCGTCCGGAAAACAACCGGTGGCGAGTGATATGTTGATCAAATGAGTAATCGGTCGTTTAAGATAGTTTGAGTATGGTTTTAGATATAGTGCTCCAATGTCATCGTGCCCAGGTGTTTTATTAGTTTCCAAATTTTTGGGGAGAGTTTTAATTTCATCCTCAGTAACAGGTCTTAGAAACATAGAATTAACATAGTTTCCTGTTAAATACGAGGATGATTCTGTTATTTGTGGTTCTTGTAAGATTCGTTTTGCCAACGTTTCTCCAATGCTTGTGAAATAAGTATTAAACGCATTTGCTTTTTCTGAGGGGGTGTTAAATTGCTTAAAGTCATGATTTATTGTTGGTGGTAGTTGTCGTGTTTTTGTCCTTCCCATTATAGTGTTAATCGTTTTCCATGTCTTTTTGGTATTACTTTTATTATTTTCAAATTGAGTAAAGTAGTATTCTTCTTTTCGTTTCTTAATAAGTGCTGTAAGTTTGTTTCTGTATTTAGTATATTTCAGTTTATTTGAGGGAGTGGAAATTTTTTCTGTATGAACTATACAACCTGCCCTTAGTTGTTATTGACTTTGCTATGGCCTCGGTGATCCATTGAGATCGATCTTTATTTGCTTTTGCCTTAATTTTTTTCAAAGGAAAGTTTTTATCAATTAAATGTTTGAAGTTGTGAGCAAATGTTGAATATGCAATGTTTGCATCTTCTGTTCTTAGGACAGGTTGCCAGTTTTCACTTGCCAAGTCTTCCTTAAAGGATTCGACTTGCTGGTGGAAATAAGTGCGTTTTAAAATAAATGACTGTTTTGTATTTTTTTTACGATTCTCAGATTTTGTGATTGCAAATATAGGATAATGATCTGATATATCTGTGTAAATAATTCCAGTATTGATATTGTGATTATTTGTAGAATTACTATATATATTATCAATGATAGAAGATGTATTTTCTGTTACACGAGTCGGTTTATTAATCAGGGGCAAGAAAGAATTGGAAACAGTGGCGTCCACATGACATTGAACATTACAGTTTGAATGGTATAGGTTAAGGTCGAGATTAAAGTCGCCCATAAGGTATGAGTGCGTCTTTTCTTTGTTAATTATATTCATAACTTCTGTAAATTGATTATTAAATATACTGATTTTAGATTCAGGTGGTCTATAAATGACCCCAGCTGAAATATATTTACCGTCAATTATTATATCTATGAATAAGGATTCAGCTTCAGTAATTAATTTAGATAAATCATCTCGTGGTTTGTAACACAAATTGTCAGAAATATATAGAGCTACGCCTCCGCCCCGTCTACCCGTACGATTACGATTTACAAGCACATAGTTCGGCAAGTTAAAAAATGAAACTTCATCATTATCGCTCAACCATGTATCTTGAAGGGCAATGACAGAGAACTTATAATTAAGTGAGTCAATAAATTGTGAAAACTGGTCAAACTTGTTGACGATACTACAACAGTTAAGTGACAGAAAAGAAACATCATCCGATATGTTTGAAATTTGTCTAAATTCTTCAACATGGTAGTATTTAGATTCATTATACTTAAGATAGGGATTGAGATCTTCATCATCATCATCATCAGTAGTATTGCTTAAAAAAGGTAACATTAATAAAAAAAAAATAAAAAATAAATAAATAAATAAATAAATATATATAGTTTTAAAAAAATAAATAAAATAAATAAGTTTAATTAAAAAATATTACTATATACTGTAACAGATGTTTAGATACAGTAGAGTAATAAGATAACTATCTAGGCCTATCTAGTGTATCCGTCATGTTAACGTCAATGAGAAACTCAAAGACATAACATAAATAATAATACACAGTACGTCGGTACATTATATATAGTTATAATACAGATGTATTATATAATATATATAAAAAAAGAAAAAAAGAAGCAGCAATATAAACATACCGGTACTATTTCAGCCATTTTCTAGATAGTACGTACAATTAACCAGACAATCACATGTTCGTTATAGACTGGAACATCCTCTCACCTGTATCCCAATGTGTCTTGGATTAGGTTACTTTAGTAATTTATTGGCTGGTTTGTTTACATACAGTGGTAGTATGACAGCAATATGTGTTTGACATGGGACATTCTCTCATCTGTATGCAAATGATTGTTACTTAATTGTGGCGTAATAGTAGGTGAGAACAATAACACATTTGACAGGAGACACCCTTTTATATGCAAATGTAATTGATTGTTTACATACATCGTAGTTTTTACGAAGACTTTGTTGACAAAAAACAAAAGTCGTATGAACGGCTTATGAGTGGAGTTTTCCGTTAATATAGAGGTTCCCGTTTCTAAACACTGGTCGTTTCCTTTCTCCGTATGCTTTTGCCATTATTTCTCTGAGATTACGTTTCTTTTTAAGGTCAGTTTCTGGTAAGTCCTCTAGTACGAAGATCCCCTTATCTTTCAACACATGACCTGTTTTGGCTTGCATCAGTACTTGGTAGCGTTGCGGTCGAAACAGGAATTTAGCGATAATATGTCTAGGTGCTCCGGTCGGTGAAGTACGGGGTTTGCCTGTACGGTGGGCATTTTCGACTGTAATGTTCGGTAGTTTCAGATCGTTCTTTATAATTTCATTAATTTTCTCAATTGGAATTTCATCTATACTTTCTTTAATTCCACCGAATCTCAAATTAAAACTTCTAGAGTATCTCTCAAGTTTAAGGATTTGATTTTGAAGTAATATGACGTTGTTCCGGTCGGCGTCCATTGATGTCTTAACCGCTTCAATGTCCGTACAAAATGATACGATTTTCTTCTCTATCTCTACGATTGAATCACTGGTAAATGCGATCGATTTTTCTAGTTCCGTTTGTTTATTTTCGATCTTGTCAATTCGTTTGAGTAAGGCCTCTTGATTTAAAATGATCGAGTTTAGCTTACCCTTGATGACGGTTTGAAATGTTCGAAGTTCCCGCCTCAGCATACCCACTTCTGTTGCTTCGGTTCCGTCAGGGTCCCCGCATTCAGAGTCAAGAGTTGATGATTCTCGGGCGAGTAGAACTCGATCTTTTTCTTTATCTTTTTTGTTATTTCTTCTTTCTCGGCTCATGTTGACGTGCAGTTGTATTCACCGTTTATATATATATATATATATATTCAAATGTGAGTTGGTTTTTTAATAGATGGCTGTATTTTAAGTATCATTATTGACGGATCAGATAGCCGATGTGTGTGTCTGTTACGAGCTCATCATCATCATTTACTTCATCGTACACTCACAGTCGTTTGTTTTCCCCGTCACTGGTAGATTTACTTCATCGTACACTCACATCCGTTTATTTTTCCCCGTCACTGGTAGCTTTACTTCATCGTAAACTCACAGCCGTTTGTTTTTCCACAGTCACTGGTAGCTTTACTTCATCGTACACTCACAGCCGTTTGTTTTTCCCCAGTCACTGGTAGCTTTACTTCATCGTACACTCACAGCCGTTTGTTTTTCCCCGTCACTGGTAGCTTTACTTCATCGTACACTCACAGCCGTTTGTTTTTCCCCAGTCACTGGTAGCTTTACTTCATCGTACACTCACAGCCGTTTGTTTTTCCCCAGTCACTGGTAGCTTTACTTCATCGTACACTCACAGCCGTTTGTTTTTCCCCAGTCACTGGTAGCTTTACTTCATCGTACACTCACAGCCGTTTGTTTTTCCCCGTCACTGGTAGCTTTACTTCATCGTACACTCACAGCCGTTTGTTTTTCCCCAGTCACTGGTAGCTTTACTTCATCGTACACTCACAGCCGTTTGTTTTTCCCCGTCACTGGTAGCTTTACTTCATCGTACACTCACAGCCGTTTGTTTTTCCCCGTCACTGGTAGCTTTACTTCATCGTACACTCACAGCCGTTTGTTTTTCCCCAGTCTCTGGTAGCTTTCATCAGTCACTGTGTAAGAAACTATAAATCAAAATAAAACCTTCATAAACGTAACACTTTTACGGTTGTTTGACCGTCGTTTATGGACTGACCAACAATATTGATAAATTAAACATGAATAGCGTTTTTACATATTTAAATATTGTATAGTTTTTTGTTTGTGTATGCATGTAATTATTTTTATCATGTTTTTTAACATACGAATTTCAATTACTGTATTGGACAATAAATTTGAACTTGATTGTATTCATCGGTCCAATCAACGCACTCAACGGTACAGTACGGTATGTTTAACATTGTATTGAGAGTTGCATATATCATGACGTCACATTTGAGAATTAACATTCAACCTTTATTGATGTGAGTATGACTATGTTGTTAAGGGTCTATAAT